>NC_134701.1:131108339-131428566 GCF_043290135.1 Rhipicephalus microplus
CGTGTTGATGCGTCTGCATCGTGTGATCTTCCGACTCCGAGTTGCTCTGTTACCGAAGAGGGCAGCGAAGGAATTTGCCATGCGAAGTCTACACAAGACGAGTGGCAAAGGTTTAAAGCTCACCCCCTCGCTTCATGCTTTTGCGGCTCGTACTGAACCAATTAAATCATTCTTGTGATACAAAGCTGTGGCACGCAACAACTTCCAGTGTATGACTAAAATTGCTCATGTGACCTGGTGAAGTGCCCTTCAAGAAGTAAATGACAAACAAGACAAAAACCACGTGGACATCTGATTTTTTTTCACCTACAGTCTACCTTCCCCTGATTACACTCCACGGTTTCGCCACCAAGCCCGCGAGGTGGCTGAGGAGCTTGGCATCTCAGTCCCCACGTGGGAGCTGCCCGCAACACAGTGATCTTTGTTTTGGAGGACTAAATAAAAGTTTATCCAATCCAATCCAATCCTCGATGTGCTGACTAGAGTTTTGTTTTTCTGCACTGGAACAAACACCTTATATTGTATGCAATGCTGTCACTTCAAAGCGTACGAATTGAAGATATCAATGCTCTGAGTCAGGGGTGTAGCCAGGGGGTGGGCCACCCGGCCCGTGCTCCCCCCACCACCCCCTCTAAAATTTTTTTCACCATGACACAGAGAGCGAAAAATGACCATTTTGTGCCAGAACTTCATTCGTAAAAGTGTAAATTTCATAATAACAGGGCAGACTTGAGCCACATTCTGTGGGCATGCCCACAGGCCCCCATGAGAGGCAAATTCCAAGACGAGGAGTGGATGGAATACCGCGCATTACAGCTCAGACTCGCAATTACAAGCCCGCCTAATACGGCAGGCTGAAGACGCCGCCAAGGCCTACGGGATCATAGATGTCGTCTACGTTTGATCTCCCCCCCCCCGTGCCTGAAAGAGGAGAAGGATCTTCCTGCTAATTAAATAAAGTTTGTTCGTAATGAAGGGGTGCCCCTCCCAATATCCAGGAGGTGCACCCAACCCCCTCCAAAAAAAAAAAAAACATTTCAAGCAACACTTTTGCTCTGAGTCATAAAACATACACTGTAAGTGATTTCTACAGTTGCTAGCACCATATATAGACATTCACAGGGTTCCCCTTCAAGGGGGCTAAAGGTTCCTTGCACAGTGCCCCCTCCCTATTGTGTCAGTGTATTGGGCTAGCTTTGCACCCTTTTTTCGGTTACAATGGGGGGGTGGGAAGAAGGGAGGCCCTCCTTTCCCACCCTTCCCCCCACACACACACAGTGTGTACCCCTGTAACAATATGTCTTCCCTAAATATATTTAGGTAAGCTTGAGAAGCAGACGCACATTAAAATTGAGCACTTCGTCTACATCTTCAAACTTATCTGTATATTCATTTTTTTTTAATCTTTTTGTTTGCTGAATAGAGAAATTGTTTCTACCTCACAGATTAATTATGTCGATCGGCGACGTGCCGGCTCGAATGGGTAGTATGAGGTAGACAAGCGATGAACGGGAATCTATCTGGTCCGCAGAACGCATTAGACAATGAAAATTGACACATCTCACGGAACACGTGCAAATTCGGAATGACAGACTGTGATGTTGACATTGTATACGACTCCATTTCTTTTCGTTGTCTCAGAAATGCACCTTTCAAAGAGCAGAATTGAAAAATAGATAAAGTTTTGCATGCAGATGAAAAGAGAGAAAAAAAAACGACACTGAAGGTGCTAGCATAGGTTGGCGCAGCAATGCTGGCACGGGCACACGTACGTACGAGCACCACAATAAGCGTGAACGCTCCTCACTCGAGAGATGTCACCATTTCCCTTTCGCTGCACACAGGCTGCACAGGGTACACGTGTCCGGCGAACAAATCTTACCCCGAACCACGCGGAACGGTTGCACTTCACCTTTCGCATGCACGAGAATTTCTGGGCCTCATTTCGAGCACTAATGATTCTGACCTGAGCTTCAGTCAAACGTAGGTGCTCTTCGACAGCTAGCGGTGCACAGAAACTGTTCAAGCTTACTCCATGGCTAGCTAGCCATGGAGTAAGAAAATACTGTAGCTAGCTAGCCACCAAACAGGCTGCAGATTGGGGATGTTGCAGTGCAAGGTCCCTAGATAGTTCTTGTTTATCTAGGGACTTTAAAAAGGTAGCCGCTGGTAAGTCGGGCATTAGCGGATTTTGGAAGAAAATACTAGCTTCAGGGTATTGGGAGGCGAAATATTAGAGCGGGTGCAGCGGTTTTGGGATCACCAGGTATCATTCTGTATAATCGAGCGGCGCAGGAAAACGACTGTGCATAAGGTCAGAGATCGTGGAGCGCTCAGGAGCACCTTGACTTTAAACCTACGGCGGCGATGCTTCAGAATAACGTAAAAGTAAAAAAAAGGCAACAGTGCGCGGCAATACATTAAATCGCGCGCTGAATGATACCATGAATACTACGGCACAGTGTTAAGAGAAGGGGCGGGTGTAGGTGTTCTGTGGCGGGGTCACAGAACACCTACCAGTTTCTTTGATGATAGGTACAACGGCGTCTGGCTTGGGGATTTAGGTATGAAGTACGCTGGACAATCACGACGTCCTAGCTCCCACGCTTACCGTTTGGAAACGCGCACTGCTCACGCCGTGGTTTCCCTAGTCGCTATGATTCCAAGTAAATCGAAACAACCCAATAAAAATAACAGTACACATCGATGCTCTAGCAAAATGAAATTTTGCCTTAGCTCAAAGTCGCTCACACTGTTGGGAAGGCTTGATAAGTCAGAAAAGACACAAAGACGAAAGCTACGTAACGCGTTCTTTGAAATTACCGCTTTACTGCCACGCCATGACGTCATTCATAATTGAATGGTGTGTGCTGCTTTTTACACAAAAAAGATACCTAGTTATCACGAGTTAAAAACTTCTATTGTGACAAAAAAATTAAGACGTTACAAAATTTGCGACGTTTATTGATCACTAGTTTTAGGACGAAATTGGCGCCACTTCTGAAGTTGAAAATGGTTGTTTCATAGGCGTAGCCACTTTTTTTTTTTTTTTGCGGGGGGGGGGGGCTAATTTTTTTTCTTATGTACGTTCGTGTGTGTGTCTGATTTTATATATACACACAGCAAATGTGAAAGTTTCAGGAGGAAGGTAATGTAGGTGATTACCATGATACCACGCTTTCGCGCTGTTGCATGGAGGAACGAGTACTCTTAGGGTGTGAGTGTAGTTCTATACGCCATCAGTTCAGTTCAAAAGAGTTGGCTGTTGGGCGAGTTGGTTTCTATGTCAAAACTCACGTTCACTATAGGTGTGAACCACAAGGCGAACAAGAATACTCTTTCATCCATGTGCTCTTGCCACGTGTCATACGAATGAGGAAAAGGCAGAAGAAGAACCGGCAGATTGCCGGCACGGGACGCTATGGAACTCTACTCGAGTCGGCGTCTCGGAGCACTCGACTTGAAAACCGCTGACTGCTTCGATTGCCAGGACGTTTTCGGCAATGGAAGTTTCCAGCGAAGACTGTTGCTCGTAGCCATTCTCTGCGCATTCGTCGTGCACTGTCACACAGTCGCGTTCACACTGATCTCTCCAGACGTGGATCACTGGTGCCGGAAGCCACCTGGACTGAACATATCCGCCACCGAATGGAAGAGAGAGGTCATCCCCCCAGAAGCCGACGGCCGGTACAGCCGATGCCTGATGTACTCAAACTTGGGGGATGGTATAACGACACCGCGACGGTCGAGTGCGACTCTTGGGACTACGATCCTAAGAGTGCACCCACCACCATAATTAGCCGCTGGAACTTGGTATGTCGCAGTCACTGGCTTATCAATGTGGCGAACGTAATTTACAGCGCGAGCTCGCCGCTTTTCCTTGTCGTGGTGGGACACGTAGCCGATCGTGGTGGCCGCGAGCCTGTCCTGTGGGTATCTATTACCATGCTGCTTATTGTGACGTTTGCGTCCTGCTTCGCCGACACCTATAGCATGTACCTTTCGACCAGGTTCCTCGCTGCCGGTTTCAGCGCGGTCAACGTGGTCGTAAGCCTCGTGATTCTCTTCGAAGGGTCCAGCTTCTGCGACGGTGTACTGAAGACCTGCATCGCCACCTCATTATACCGTTCCTACTGTCCGACTTGTGGTCTCAGCTGCTTCGGCTCAGCTCGGTGCACCTGGCTTCGGCGCGCGCCAGCTGGATTCTCCTGCAGATAGTCCTGTTGTCACCCACTCTATTTCTCGTCCGTTGCGTTTGCCATCGTCCAGGAGTCGCCGCGATGGCTCATCGCCAGTCGGGAGCTGGAGGAAGCCGGCGCAGTCATACTGTCCGTGGCCAAGATTAACAACTTTGAGCCATTGAGTACTAACTTCCTGATGAACATCGTGAGAGCCGAAGCCGCCAGGAACGAAGCGCTGCGATACACCGCGTCCGACACATCGGAAGGCCCAGAAGGTCCTGGATCCGATATTCGGTGACGCGCCTTCTTTGTGCTGGCGACACACGCTGTGATCACTTTCGCCGCGCAAGTTTTTATCCTCTCGTCGGCTGTTGTGAGCGTGAGACACCTCTTGTGGCTGTCGTCCGGCACCATGATGCTGAGTTACGTTTTATTGTACACCTTCCCAGCACGAGCGGTATCCATGAAGCAGCTCCTCAGCGTCAGCCTCGTGACCCTGATAGTGCTGTGCTGGTGTGTGCTAGCGCCATACTTGCGGCAGTCGGTCTCGCTCCTTTTCTGTCGGCCATATTAGCTGCGGCCAAGTCTGTTGCCTTCTTCGCGATCGTCGTGCACGCCGTGTATGTCGTCAAGGTGTTCCCCACTTCGGTGCGAGTCACGGCATTGAGTTGGGTGTCGGCCGCGTGGGCGCCATTGTCGCGCACCCGACGTCCGTGCTTAGAGACGTGGGCCGCGAAAACCTAAGCCTGGCGATTTCGGCGGCGTTGCTGTTCGCACATTGATGGTGTTTTTCGCGCTGCCTCCCGAGCAACCGTCCAAGAAGTTGGCGACTCGCAGGCATTCGATGTCGTGCAAGCCGCCCGCAGAGCTGGTGAATATCCCAGCTCGCAGGCTTTCGACGTCCAGCAAACCGAGCATTGAAATCATGAACGAGACCTTAGAGTTGCAGCCGCTGCCGGTGCCGATCCGCAAGAGTTCCAAGAGTCGTTCCAGCTCACTGAGCTCCTCCAAGTCAACTCTCGCCTTTCCATCAGAGGACAGCAAACAGCATGGGACGTAGCTGAAAGATGCCCAGTCCATTTTCGAAGTTTGTTCCGTTGGCTTCTTTTGCTAAGGGAACGACTTTTTTCAAATCACCGGGCCAATTCATTTGAATGAGGTTTGTTCCGTTGGCTTCTTTTACTAAGGGAACGACTTTTTTTCAAATCACCGGGCCAATTCATTTGTATGAGGCTTCCTGTGGCATGCACTTTATACACGTCGATTTAAGCCGATGCGAAATTTGTGCCATCGGGAATTCATACATCAGTGACGTCCCGTCGCATATACGTATAATGAGACGGGCTCATGCAATGCCTATTATTCGATCATCGTCTACTACCTTTTATTTCGATTTGGGTGTGATGTCACGTGTTTTTTCAAAGTTCAACGTTTCAATGTAATTCGTGCGCACTTACAGCTTGCATTCGCAGTGGCTTCCAAGAGACCACGTTCTTCTGCGAGTGAGCTGGGCTGGTTGGTACGCATTCATTGTAAATGACATGGCGTGCAAATACGCACACATAAAGGGAGTTCCCCAGTCGCATTTTGTGGTGTCCTGACGTATACCTCTTGTGCACGCCTTTGCACACCCTGTGTTTCACAATGGTTTTCTCGGATTTGCTTTAGGGTTGACTCGTATTTGTTTTTTATATAAACTTGCCTTTTGAATTAAACTCCATTTAAGGTATTCAGAGTGCGTGCTTCGGCAAATTATAAGCAAATATTTGAAATATAGTCAATTGACAGAAGTGGTCGAGGGGGCTTTCGAGAGAAGGGAGCGGGGAAGACACGTTTTAAAAAAAAGCCGGGTCTGCGTGGAACGCGCAGCACAGTCGCAGCGAAAGCTGGAAGAGTGGGTCTCTTTCAGAGCCTTTTCAGAACTGCTACAAGCACGCTTGCTGGGTGTCCACTACGCCATAAGTAATCATAATTTCTCTGTAGTAGGCTGGCACTCACTGTGCTATTCTTCGACATTCTTAGGAAAAGCGCGGTACCCGGCCGGTACACACTGGTAAGAAATTTTGTGCCAATTTTTCATGCAGTGGCTGTCAACGATGAATAATTAGACCTGAGGTGGGTATGCGCCACAAGCAATGTGATCAAAAACAAGCTTTTGTTATTGGTTGAAACATTGGACGACCCACTCGATCGATCGTTAGGCGATTCGCATTGTGTGACGCCTGTTTGTTTCTTTGCTGTTCTAAAACGTTTTATTACTCATACCAACACGACTCCTTTCCCGACATCAAGCCTACCTAAGGCAAGTTGGCAACGGAGTTTCATACGCAGGCGTGGCTCTGCGGTAGAATACTGAGCTGGCACGCAGGGGATCCGGGTTAGAATCCCGCTGTGTTCATAGCATTTCACAAAAGCTGTTATGAGATCACAACACGAGTCACGTGCGACGCCGTAGTTGTCCGCCACCGGTGTCCGTTATCACTAAAGCACGAAATAAAAAAAAAACACTAAATAAAAACACCCAGGACAAAGTGGGATTCGAACCTACTACATAGCAGGCCGTGCTCCATAAAAAAAAAGGCGCTAAATTGACCTCGCGCTGTCTACGACTTCAACGCAGGCGCGTTACGATGAGTTTTCGCATTTTGCGTATTACTATTGCGTTACGATGAGCGCTCAACAACTGCGAAGGTATACGAGCCACCTGCTGGTCTCCAAAGATACCCGTGCGACCATGCCCGGCTGGTCAATATACGTACTTATACACGGAGGAAGGAAAGGTTTCCTTCCTCGGTGTAATTTGTATATTGGTGAATCCTCCTCCCATCTCCGTACGCCATTCGAGCGATGGAGGTGGCCGGCTCGTTCATCTATGTGAGGCCAGTGGCAAAGCCACAATCTTTTTTTTTGTACTTGTTTTTTTGCAAGGATTTTTTTGCCAGGGTTGCACTCATGATAGTTTTTTTTTTTTTTCAGATAACAGGAAGGCGGGGAATTCGTCCGGTATGGTTTGAATGTGCTTGCTCAAGGGGTGCAATAGGGGGCAAGTACAAATTTACGAAGGCATATGCCCCTCCCTCCCCAATCACCCCCGGTGTCACCCTTGTATGAGACACTTTTGTCAGCCGCGCTAGCGCGCTTTCATTCGCACATAGTACACATGACTTGTGGGGCGACTTGTTCTTCTCTAGCTCACTCACTTCATATGGAACGTGAAGGTGGCAGCAAATAAAATAAGCCTGGAGTGTTCAATTGCTATCGCAGAAGAGATAAAAGCGAAAGTAAGTGCAGTCGCGGAGGGAAAAGAATGGGTCGGACGATTACGTGAAAATTTTGAATTTCAGCTGCCCATTCATAGGAACTGAAACTAGAGCATGCTAGAATTGTGACCAGCGCATGTAGTAAGCTCGAGAAGATTGGCGTGTGAACACTATAGATGCACGCGCACGTCATATCCTTTTCATGAGCGCAGAAAAAAAAAGAAAATGAAACATAAGCATGATGGGAAATGTGACACGAACACGTGGGGGTGGTTGAAAAAGATTTATTATATTCGGTGCGTAAGCACTAGCTGTTGCTGGCCACTAACGCGAAAACGGCGTACCATGCAGTGATTGCAAAGAAACACGAGAAGGAGCTCAGTACACATGGATGAGCGCTGGACTTTTGATTGATAGATATGTGGGATTTAGCGTCCCAAAACCACCATATGATGATGAGAGACGCCGTAATGCAGGGCTCCGGAAATTTCGACCACCTGGGGTCCTTTAACGTGCACCCAAATCTGAGCCCATGGGTCTGCAGCATTTTCGCCTCCATCGAAAATGCAGCCGCCACAGCCGAGATTCGATCCCGCGACCTGCGGGTCAGCAGCCGAGTACCTTAGCCACTAGACCACCACGGCGGGGCAGCGCTAGACCTTTAAGTGTGCTTTATTGAAGACTACACTGCCACACGACTTTTATTTCCCGCATTCACATCGCCGTCGCTTCCCCGGGTCGATGTTCCACAACATGGAACACTTAAAACTACAGTCTACGTAGAACTTACTTAAAATATATTTTCCCGCTGAGGCGCTCCAGCTCTTTTGACGTCAGAAACCAGAATAACTACACTGCCACACGACTTTTCCCGCATTCACATCACCGTCGCTTCCCCGTGTCGATGTCCCACTACCTGGAACCCTTAAAACTGCAGTGTACTTGAATTTACTTAAAATCTATTTTCCCGCTAAAAAACGCTAGCTCTTGACGCCAGAAACCAGAATAACTGTGGTAAAAAATAAGGACGTATCACCACATAACACCTATATACTGGCACTATTATCTTTGTGATTTATATTATAAAAAGCTTCTAAAATCTCCCGCCCATATAGTATCTTGTCTTCCCTAAATGGCTACACGATAAATCACCGGCTAATAATCGGACGAGTGCGCTGGACATCGGATGGCGCTTGACTTTCAACTCTACAACTGTAATATTCTAGTACACTATACTACAACAGAGGAAACTGATGATGTTGGCTATGGATGGACAGATGGATTGATATGGCTGTACCCTTTAGATTGGGCGACGGCTAACGTCACCTAGCCGTAATACTTAGTGAATCAATACTGGATTTATCTTTTTTTTCTTCCTTTAAATAGTGAAGTTGAGGACTGATACTTTGCAGCGAAGGATTTAATTTTCACTCGTGCCTTGATTTTAGCCACTAATCAGATAACCTCCTTCTAGTTATTTCTACCCGCTTAAAGTCTATTTTGCCCTCGCTGTCCCTAAACCCAAGTGCTTTGAAAAACCGGCTATCAAAGTCTACGAAACCGGGATGGTAGCCCCTCAGGCCCTCCGCATTCTCCAAAGCTCAAGAGTATCACGCCCCATTCTCTCACTTGGTTTCCCGCTCACCTACGGTCGATTGAAGGCTCTACCTCTAACCCGAACGAGGGCGCACACGAGGCCGCGCGAGGACTCACTGACCGCGCTGCCTCCACAGTCCCTCTGCCTCGCTGGGAACCCTTACTTACGTTCAACGAAATAACAAAGCACTTCTATCTGTCAAAAAGGGTATTCCCTCTCCCACACCTAGCCTTGTGCAGGGCGCAGGCAGTCACCCTAAGACTATTGCAAGCCAGTGCGTATCCTAACCCTGCGGTTCTTCATGCCATCTACCCTGAACGGTATCCAAGTGCGGATTGCCCCGCTTGTGGACTGTTAGCCAAATTCAATCATGTGTTGTGGGAATGTGAAGCCATGCGTCTTCTCACTGCGTCTTCCTGCGTCTTCTCACTGAGACAAAAATAAAGTCTCAATCAATCAATCAATCAATCAATCAATCAATCAATGCCGATTCTCCACATGTCAGTCTTCGTTTCCTTCACTTTCTTCTTAACCGATAGTTCTTTTTAATTTGGCCCCCTGATCTTTTTTGAGTATTTACCCGTCAATTTTCTGGTTCGCTTCCTCCATTTTGTATCGAAATTCCTCACGTACAAGTAGCTGAAAACCTTCCTAGCCCAACGCCCCTCCACCATTTCTCTCAATCACTTCTCAAATTTTATCTTGCTGCTAACTTCCCTGCCCTCAAATGATGTCCATCCCATATCACCTTGTACTCCCTGATTTGGTGTATTCCCGCGAGATCCTAAAGCAAGCCTGCCTATTCCACGTTGCTTAATTACTAATCTCGCTTGAGCCTCTGATCTTATGCACAAGACCACATTGCTGAAAGCTAGACCAGGAATGATGACCCCTTTTTATATTCCTCTCACAACATCGTACGTACCTATTGTGATTCCACAGTGCCCCATTTTTCATCACCGCTGCATTCCTGTTACCTTTAGACGTTACGTATATTTCGTGTTCCCTTATATATACTCGGTCCCATCGCTTATCCATACACCCAGATATTTGTATTTATCTGTTATCTCTAACGTGACCTCCTGTATCCTAAGCTCACTACCTTCATTATTATCAAAAATCATGACTGCTGATTTTTTCTTACTGAATCTGAAATTCAACCTATATATCTCCCTCATTACCGCAGGTGCCTATAAATATCTGCAAATCTTCCTTGTTGTCTACCATTAGCACTATAATCTAGCTGCGTACATCAATGCTGGCAGTGCCCAGCTGTTCAATGAGTTTTCCTTGTTTGACGAAAGAGAGGCTGAAGCCCATTCCACTTTCCTCTAATTTGGCCTCTAATACTTGTAGGTACATAATGAATAAAAATTCAGGGTGACAGAGGACACCCCTTCCTAAGCCCCCGTTTTATCTCTGCGGGCTTGGATGCCTGTTTTTCCCACTTTAAAACTGCCTTGTTACCTTTATATATATATATTCTTTAAAAGATTAGTGACGCCATCTTCCACACTTACTGTGTCCAGTATTCCCCACAAATCCTCTTGAACCACGCTATCGTACGCTCCCTTGATATCCAAAAATGCTAGCCACAGGGCCCGTGTTCCTTTTCTGCTATTTCGATGCACTGCGTCAGTGAGAACAGATTTTCTTCCAACCTCCTGTGTTTCCGAAACCCATTCTGCAGTTCCCCCAATACCCCCTCATCCTCTATCCATGCCTGCAGTCTTTCCTTTATAATCTGCATCGCCAGCCTGTAGACCACTGATGTCACTGTTATAGGACGGTAGTTGTTTATGTCAGCTTTGTCCTTTTTCCTTTATAGATCATGCTCATCCTGCTAAGTTTCCATCCCATCGGGGACTTCACCATCGATTATTGTTTTGCTCGCTGCCTCTCTCAAAGTCTGCTTAGACTTGGGACCCAATGTCTTTGTCAGCATAATTGGGATGTCATCCGGGCCTGTTGATGTACTACTAGAAACCCTCTTCTTAGCCCTTTCCCACTCTCGTTGTGAAAATGGAGCCACTGCGCCACTTGCTCTATTCTTGTTTATTAAGGTGCTTAGGGCACTTCTTTGTTGAAATTTTTCTGTCCCCCTTGTTCTTATATATCCAATAGCTTCGTCCCCTTCTAGCCTAACACCTTGAGCTGTAGTTATAAACCTCTGCTCTAGGCTTAAGTTGTCCCATTTCTTAACGAGTTTACATGGTTCCGAAATTTTGCATCTTCCTTTTTATCCTTTTTATGTACTTCTGCCAGCCACTCCCCCTTTCTTCTAATATTTTCACTGATCAAAAGGGACGCTTTCCTTCTACAGCTTGGAAAGATGTCCCATTTTCTTTTGACATCACCTGTTGGTTCACCCCGCTGTTTGTCTGTGTTCTCTAGAGGATTCCTGACGTATTGCTATGGCTCTCTTTAGTTCCTCATCCTACCAACTCTTGGGTTTGTGTCTCGTTTTCCTGGGTGACTTGTCACGTCCCTTAGCAAGCTCTAGCTCACACAGTCTAATTAGATTCGTGTACATCCACACTGTTTTATTATCCTCAGCGATTTATTTCTCAATTTGTTTAGTAGCTATTTCTATTTGCCTTTCTGAATAAATATTCCCCTGTAGTTGCTCAACTTATCTCCTTCCCACTTTCATTGCTCTTCGAAAACTTAGCTTGATACGTGGACGCTAGGGCAACGCCACATTAGTATCTAGTACACTGTAACATTAGCTGCAGGCACGTGGCGCTCGAGAACTAAAGGAAAAACACGTTAACCAGATCTTGTACATCGTGCGCGCGGCAAGACGAAGCGCCATTTACTATCCTCACTTTTCTGCATTAAAAGTATATGGGGCGTCTTCCTACCTACAATAATAGCCAATTACGCGCCATGTCTTTGTGTTATCGCCGTGCCTAATAATATGTAGAGTGACGATTAACAGAACAGCTAACTGCCGTGGCTCTTACCATGGTCCCTCAAAAAGTATTAAGGGACCATGCTCTTACTTAGAAAATGTGTTCTTGCTTTCCTAAACAATTTTTATGTACGCCATGCGAATAAACTGAATTCACAATATGTACTTCATGCGAATAAACTGAATTCACAATATGTACTTTATGCGAATAAACTGCATTCACAACACGCAGTTTATTCGCATAAAGTACATAAAAGTTGTTTAGGAAAGCAAGAAAGGAAGAGCCACGGCTATGGTGGCCGCCATACCACGGCTGCATGGAGATTAGGCGTTGCGTTGGTAGTGTATATTTTCGGCCACCAGGTGGCCCAGAGATATTTGGGATGGCGGGTGTTGGTTAATGACTTGACAAGCCGCGCGGTTTGTTTTATCAGATCAGGCATAACTTTGGACATCTATGTGGTCGAGATGAGGGCCGTTTCATTTCTAGATAAAGTAGAGTACGAATTTGTGGGCAACTTTCTGCAGCATGCGATATGTCTCGGAGATGTTGACAACGACAAGGTGAGACTTTTATCCATGCCTGTCCATGCTTTTGTCAGGGTCGCACATTTCTCGCACATTTCCTACATCACCGAGGGTGTCGTGCGGGCTGTTGAACCGAGCGAGGGTTTTACGTCACTTCAAATGCATTTAGTATGGCCGTCGCAGAATATCAATCAGTTGACATGTGGAAAAATGATATTGCGGTGTTATTTCGGGTGTGTGTGGGCAGGAGACTCGTTGCTACGCATCGTTTTGCGACACGCTACGGCAGTTGTACTTGGTTAAAAAAACAATTGTGGCTTGCCCTTAGAGGGAGCACGACGCAATGACACTAGCAGATGTGGGTCTACGCTTCATTTTATGGATGTTTGTGAGATAACTTTACAAGGGGTTCTTCATGCGTCGACGCCAACATGTTGCTGTATGTGGGGACTGCCAAGTCACTGAAATTTTCGCTTCAAGGCATCTCATGTTTATATTTTATTGCGCGAAGTGGACGCAAAGGAATAGAATGAGAAAGCCCCAATGTCAACCACTAGCTGAAAGTGAGCATTGTGGAAAATAAAGCTAACGCAGAACTTACCTGTGCAGCTCTGTCGCCCTATTTTCATGCATACCTCTCGAAGTTGGTTTGCATAAGTTTTGTGTGTATGCTCCTTTGTGACCAAGTACGCCCGTTATGTTGATAGTTAACGTTCGGGTTGATTAACTAACTGCTCCTGTTGTCATGTTTGCACGGTTCACCTTCTTTCACTTGTGTTTTTCGATTTATGTTCGTGGGTGGTCAAAAGTTTCCACGCAGCAGTGCTATAGAATTAGATGCTGCCTCAAAAGTTTTGACCATCCCTGTACTTGTTGAAGGGACCCTGAAACACTTATTAAATATGATCGGAAAATACTGCCGATTGTCACTCAAGGCTCCCGAGAGCATATGGGCCGAACATCATGGCATTGCATATGGCCTGGAATTCAAAACAAGTTTTCAATGTGGGCTAGAAATCGCTTGCTCTTCTTCCGAACAATGATGCCATATGCTCAATCTGGCTTATAACACTAACTTGAGTTACATCCATGAGCAGATTGAAACATGTGAGCTGCATAGTTACTGCAAATTGCAAAAGGATCAAAATGTGGGCCAGTTGGTAATTCATTTTCTTCGTTCAGCGAACTGGGAGCGCAGAGAAAACACAAAGGACGAAGCGAGGAACCACACAACACGAGCGCTCGTGTTGTGTGGTTCCTCGCTTCGTCCTTTGTGTTTTCTCTGCGCTCCCAGTTCGCTGAACGAAGAAAATGAATTACTGCAAATGCTGAGGCTCACCAATGACCTGCACCGCACTCCGTAGCGCAGAATTTCACCCAGTATAGCATTGCATTATTGGCTCATCATGCCTAAAAGAGACGCATGTTCATGAAAAAAAAAAAAAAAAAACCCTCAAAGTCGTGTGTGCTGATGTAAAAACGTAGCTTCCCCCCACCCCCCCCCTTGCTATCAACCTACTCAGTGGGACCTAAGGAGAGAAAGCACTCAAGGCGTGCGACATATTTGTGCAACTTTTCTCGCCAATTCTAAAATTTTTACCGTGGTCGGTTTGTGAGGCAACAAATTTAAATAAGTAATTCGATCATTACAAAGCCTTTTCAAGGGATACTGAACAAAACTTTGCCACCAAGATTTTCAGCCAAGTTGAAAGATTAAAACTAGAGGAAACAAATGAATTTAATGAGGCTTTTTATAAACCTCCTCATTTAGCTGTGGCATCTTGAGCTAGAGGAGGTGACTTTACACTTGCCGAAAACGGGCACCCCGACAATGCCAGACGCCATCCATGTCTCTCAACCTACTCGTATCCCCCGACGGTTCCCGAAACTACTATGAGCAGCGGCAGCAAACAATGCTCATGGCTATGGTAAAGCATCAGCGCTTTTCTGGAAGGGGAGAGAGGGATGAAGGGAAGAGGACAAGAACACTTGCTGCCTGCATGCACGTAGGGGATTGCGACGTCACTGCTCGCGCTCGTTGGCAGTTGCCACGTGCTGACAATTCACCCAAATTACTGCTGAAAACACGTGAAATAAACTTTTGTTTATTGGAATAGTGATATCTCCAGAGTAGAATTTCAATGTTTTTATGTTTTTTTTTTTTCAATTTTCGTTCAGTATCCCTTTGAGGAACGCCAAGTGTTGGCGCCAAATTAATCCAGGGTTCCCACTACCGCATGCTGCGTAATTTTGGCGCTGTTTTTGCTCATGAGGCCAGGAACCTATTTTATTAACACTGGTGTCCTTTAAATCCCTAGAACATTGAACTGGTGGCCGGCAACCTTCAGGGGGATCTTGCTGTCTTCAAGTTCCAGCAACCTAGACCGTGGGCTCTGGCATCGAACTTGGGGGCGGTAAGACACTTGCAGTGTTGACATCACTTACGTGTGCAGAAAGGCAAGCTACCTTTAAACTGCAGGGGATGCTGCACTCGTCGCATGCGATGGCCTGAGAAGACACATTTTGTCTTTGCAGTTGGTGGCAGCTACTCGTCATTTCGCTATATCTTGCTTGTTTTTTTTTTTGCTACCTATGTATTTTCTCAGTGTGAGCCCGTTTGTCATCTCCACTGTGGGAAACAAGTTGGGTCTGCATTACAAACGTAGCGATGCCTGACGAGCACCGTCTCTTGAATGCAGGTGGCTGCTGTGATCGTTGGCGACATCCTGAATGATTCTCAGGTGAGGTGAAGCTAAGTGCCACGTGCACTCACACATTCTGCAAAGCATTTACTATATTTCTTCGGCGTGCACTGAAGTTTCCACTCACGGCAACAACTTATCTTGACGTTGGAGCAAAGGCTATGGAAGGCCTCCACACATTCGTGTTGCTTCGCAAGTAGTACGCAGGGATGGAACAGCTGTGCAATTCGCGCCATGGGGCAGAAAACTTGTTTACCTGCGTCGAACCACCCCTGTTGCGCCAAAATTGCTTATTAGAGCCGTATCTACGCCGCAGCACTTGAATTTAACCACAAAGTGTCCCATGCTCGAAAAATGTGGCCACGACATTGTGTTTTCAGTTTCCTCGAAGCAGTTAATGTTTAGGTTTCGTCAAGGGCGTGATCGCCCGAGCAACATGCTGTGAACTTTGTTTGTGAAGTCTCAATTGCTGGTGTGCTGGCGGTATATCTTTGCAGGCATCAGCGCAAATAGTTTGTAAACCCTTCTACGTGCTGCACTCTCACGTTAAGAGACTCTGCTAAAAGAGCATCTCTCTAGTGATTTGTAAAGTTATGCGATATTAGATCCAAAAGACTTAGCTGCTAGCTTTACTTCGTTTTTGTTGCTCCCGCATTCACTGTAACTGAATTTTTTTTTCATAACTTGACGGCAGCGAGTTCAAAAAAAAAAAAAAAGTGGTGGTAATGGGGCTCAAAAGAAGCGGTGGTGGTGTCAGGCTCCCGCAATAACCTAGTGAGGACAGGTGCACAGGACTGCTCATCAAGCGCATACACGTTTTCTCATTCGTTATATTGCTGGGCTGCATTATACATCACTTATGAGCTCGGCAGTTGACGCTTACGCATTCAGGTAAAAAAAAAAAAAAGGCGGTTGTACTTGGATATGAAATCAGTTGCACCGCAAAGGATCAGTAACGAACGCGATAACAACAAATTCTAATGCTGTACGATGTGAGGTGAATGGCTAACTCTTTTGGATGTGATTTCATGTAACTCTACAACATGCTGGTGTGAAAGAATATGGTCACACCAGGGAGAGCATTATTTTTTCTGCAGTCTTCTTTGGGATGAGAGCATAGCACATCAAAGTGCATGAGAATTGCCTGCTGATGGCGGCCGAGCTAGCGTGCGTGCCAGCAACGGTGACCGTAGTTTTAGAACCTCAGTTCAGAGTTTCTGCATGAGTGACCCCCCCCTCCTGCCTCGTTTCATTCTCGTTCAAAGCAGGCATGGCATTCCCTCTCTGTTTCAATGGGAGGTCTCCCGAGGGGTGCTGTTATCGCATGCGCCTTCTGAGCGACAGAGATGGGTCGACTTGATTGATTCCTGGTTCAGCAGATTTCGTCGCTCCCGCTTGGGCACTTTTACCAGCGGGCAAAACACACGTTATCATACTTGTCAACTCTCCTGAATTATTCAGGAGACCCTTGAATTTTGACTTAATCTCCCGATTCTACGAATTCCATCTCAAATCTCTTAAAATGTGGCCGCCACAGAAGAGGCGTTTTTTTTTTGTTCTTTAAATCACTCGCTTATACGTAAGCCTTTCATGCTACAAGAGTTGTGGTGCTGTGTAAGAGCACTCGCTACTACACTTCCAATTCATTGTAACCATACCGTAGAGTACCGTGAATCTGGGCAAAGGCCAGCGACCATGGAACCCACTCACCATCATGTCAAAAAAAAAGGCAAGGTAAAAGGTACCAGAACATATACATCTGTCTGCCTTTGGCCCCCAAATTTTGTACGCCAGACCTGTTCAGCTTGCTGAGGCGTCAGTTGTTTGTTACGTGGTTGGGAAGGTCGTGTGTTTCCCCTAGTTCAGTTGGGAAGTATATGGCGGTGTCAAAAGCAAACAAGTACTTGCATGCGTTTCTGGACTCGCGCAAAACTGAGTTTCCATGCTTTCTGACTTTGCGGAAAGGTGGCAAGTACGGATTCCGTACCACGTGTGCCTGTGATATAAGCGTTTCACACGATGGCAAGGCTGACACTGCTACACAGAAGCATCAGAACGACTTCAGTAAGTTTCATTGTAGCGCATGCAAAAACAACACACAATGAAGTTAGCACCCTGTGTCTATGTGTCTTCATTTTGTCCTATCTTTTACGTGTGCTACAAGAAATCTTACTGAAGTTCTGCTACCAACAAGCACGCATCTCATCCTTCATCAGCACTACGTTTGTGCTGAAGAAGGGCACGACAACATCGAAAGTTTCTTCCAAAAGAGCTGCGAAGACAGTCCGATGCACGCAGAATGCCTATTCTAGGGATTTCTTTTGGAACACAACTTGCCGCTAAGCTCAAGTGATCACGCAGGACCGTTGTTTCGGAAAATGTTCCCGAAGTATGAGGAAGCAAAACGGTATGGGCATGGTTGCCACTGACTTTCGAGTAAAATTCGCCAAATGACGTGTGATAAGTCACCACAAGTAATTTCTCTTTAATTGCGCGAATAATGTTGCCACTTTACATTCGTGCGGCATGCCTAGTAATAAAAATTGCGTATCATTCACAACCCCCAAAATATATTGTCGTTTTTTAGCGCCAGTCACATCACTTGCTTCACCATGGGGGCACTGAAAAAGGACATACATGTACTAGCAGCGTCCTTGAATGCTAGCGCCTCGTAACAAAATTTGTGATGGTTTCAGTTGCAGTGAACACAGAGCGAAGTCGTCGCTACAACAAGAAAGAGACGGCGTGCGTAGCCTGCCTGCAGATTTAGAGAATTTCATTGTAGTGGAATCATGTGTCCGATAATCAAATAAATTAATTACAAAACAATGAAAATAAATTAGAAAGTACACTGCATAACCGTGTGTTATTAATTTAGACTATATACAGGACATGATGGCGACGGGGAAAACCTGTCGATAGTGTCCACGTAATTGATATTTCGATGATAAGGCTATTGTGTAATTTAACCTGGTGTTTGAAAAATGTCGCATTGGACAAATGTAACACCACAAGTACTGTGAAACAGGGCTACATCTGATCTGAATGTTCTGAGTGTTCCTAACTCGCTCCAAAACGTCTTTCTGAATGCTCCAAGCCTACTACATAAGACACTTTTGCCTGCTCCATGGAATTTTATCAAACCCATCTACCCTGTTCCAACCTTGAGTACGGCAGGTTGGGGCTGATTTCGGTTTTGCTTGCTCACATTGTTTACGCATTTTGGAAAGTTCTATAGATAAAAATGTGAATGGGTGAAACAGTTTGAGGATTCGGTGTACACTTTAGTGTCATATTTTTCTTGAACTAAACAGCACGTTTGTGGCTGCACACTCACTCACTATGTCATGGATGCCACGCTTATTTTGGAAACTACGTGGGCTGAAAAGGCGGTGCTGTCTTTAAAAATTTAAAGAAAAGTAGGGCGTTCTCTCTAAGTGAAAAAGAACTATTTTACTTATTACTTGTCAGAACTGTCTGAGCCTCATAATAAATAAGGCAGTATTTATTTCAGCAAGGCCAATGAGAAAAATTATCACTGAACTTGAGTTCTATTTTCTCGCGCGGTAGCAGTCATGTGCTTCCGTTCTGTCGCTTCCACAGTGCTGTCAAGAAAGGTTGTCGCCGAGTATAGTTAGAAAATTCCTTAGCTCTTAAAACCTGTTCGAGGTTTACTGGAGAGTTGCACCCTGTTGAGTTTCTGAAGCACCTCTCATAAAGAATAATTGAGTAGTTTTAACACAGTTCTTTATGCCCATGTTATTGGGCCTTGATAACCAATTTCCTGCAGAGTTACCAGATTTTTAGTGCTCTCAATAAAGGGGTCGTGAAATGAAAATCAAGCTGCCCGCTTGTAATTTTTCTGACTTAAATAAGGATTAGACATGCCAATTACAAAATATTTCGGCACAATATCCAGCTTATAATAAATCATGCTTTCTCGAAATAGCAGTTTTCTTGGGCTCCTGAACGACTATGTGACCCTACTGGGTGCCGTAGGCCCTAACCCGTCACGTCAGTGAAATTTCATGGTAAGAGAAGTTATAAACAGAGGGTTAGCTTTCTTTTTCTCCAGAATGATGGGCTTATAGGAAGATAGGAAAGAAAAAAACAAGCTGCAATTTTTGTGCTTTTAGAATAGTATATTGTCGAAGTACAGTAAGTAATCTCCTTCGTTCTGCTTTTAATTACATCCGGGCTCTATCACGTGTTGCCTTTGCTTACTCACTACAGCGTTCCAGTGTTTTTTTTACTGGTTGCATTAGGTTGTGTCTTAAGGCATTTTTAAGGCGTCTTAGTCCTCGCTGAGCCTACTGTGTGCGCCGTCAGTGCCGCATAACCTATCAAAGTGGAAATAACGTTTGTGATGTCTTTACAGCGCCGCGACTGGAACAGTATGTTGCTACGAACCTCGGTCAAGTATCGCTCAGCAAACGATGCTGCATCAGCATGGTTTGTCGACGACACTTTGGCTGTCTTTAAGTGACGTCAGCTTTAAAGTTGATGGGAAAGCGAGCAGGGCATTGAAATAGGGCTTTTATAGCTACTAAATGAACTTGGACGATAAAAGAAGTTGAGGTATCTGAATGGAGGGTCAGTATTCTGAATAAACATGTAGTTGAAAGTTTTCGGAAGCATTTCACCACCCCTTTAATCTGTAGCAAGTCCGTGCAGCACCTGTTTAGGCAAGGATGATAGCATATGAGAAAAAAACACTTTGGATGATCCGATTGACTGTTCAATATTGCATCGAACATTTTTACAGTTGTTGGCATATTGCTTTTGTTGTATGATTGAAACAGAAAGCGTCGGGGGGGGGGGGGGAGGTGGGTGATAGGTTTTTGACTTGTGTTTTTGCTATAGAGTTACTTCAAACTTTGTAGCAAAGTAACTTTGTTCTCTAAAGTTGCTCTTTCACTGCTCTCTCCACAGTCTTGACTATTCAATCAAGTGTCAGTGCAGTTGTTACTCAGTTTAGTAATTGTTCTCTTCCCTTTACTGCTCAACAGAACAAGGTCCTCAGCATCAGCTGTGATGGCTGGTGTCATATGTTCGCTCTGCAGGCAGACACAAATGTGAGTATGGCTTCACTCAATGATATTGACAGCTCATTCATTGAATTGCTACAGTACTTGGGTATCTTTTTTACTTCTCAAATAATCCTTTTCAATTATCCTGGTGTTGTTTAGAACTTGGAAACTTGATTTCCAATCTGGGGCGTGATTCTCGATGTAGCCACCTTGTGGACTATGCCTTTTGGCCTCCACTGATTGGCTGGAGTTCGGCGAGTAGTTTCTATTTTTGGTCCTTCTTCCGCGATGTGATTTTAATGCCACGAAGCTGTCACAACTCGCCGCAAATGAGAGGGACGCCATGCATTTCACCACAATCAATGCTGCGCTCGAAGATCTGTTTTTGGCTACACATCTCTGAGGCCAAGCATGTACTCTAAATTACGTAGCCCTTGAATTAGGTTTAATGTGGCTATCGACCTAATGCTCCTGAAAGGTCAGTACGCATTCCCTGCATAGTTTTCCAACATCATAGCTCATATTCATATGCAAGTTCAGACTTGTCAAGTTTGTGTTCTGTTACTGTGTATTTCATTCACTTGCATTTCTTCATACTGGGAATGTGTTGGCCGGCTTGGTGTGTCGACATGATCAAGAGCGCCGTGACATCATGGCTCACTGTTTTATGAGTAACTGAATGCACTCCTCAGAAGTGTATAATCCACAAGGTGGATACATGGAGAATCGCATCCTTGGTCTATAGTGGTAGCAAATGTGTGGACTGTCAAGGGAAAACAAATATGTACTATTAATGCAGTACAAAATGAAGATTGTACGGCTGACAAAATGTACAGATAAGCGAAATACAGGAGTTGTAATGAAGAGGAATCATAATTACGGCACTCGCATTCATTGAAGTGTCAGAATATTTAGCCAGCGTGTTTAATGGTCATCACTTTGTGCTGTTAGCATTGCTGTTTTGTTTCCGGAACAACTTAATAAGTGGTAAAACAGTAAAGCCACGTGCATGAAACCAGCCGTATGGATACGTGCGGTGTTTTGCGACCTTAATCAATGTAGCAACATACAGAACTGAAAAATTATTCTTGTAAAATTCTGACATGGCAGTGACTATGAATAGAAAATAAAGGCATCTACATAACCTAGGTATGAAAGACAAAGCTTGAATAATTAAACTAGTGTATAAATGTGCACTGTTAGAAAAAAAAATCTGCACTTTAAATCTTCTTTTATATCTTAAGAGAATTATAGTTCTGGATTAAAAGAATAAAAATAAGAGTATGAAAGAAAGAGTAATTTGTAGTAACACTGTTGCTTCAGGTGATGACCAGTAATTTTAACCATCTGAGGGTGAAAGATGTACATGCATGTCATATGCCAACAGCCACAAGACTATCAAAGACGTAAATTGATGTCATTACCCATATGTTTTAAACGAACTCCTTTTTTTTATCATAATTATTGCTTGGCACATGCTGCGACATTGCGGGAATAGATGGAACTTTTTCTAGTGCCATTGTTTCTTTGTCTATTTTTTTTTTTTCAGGTGCTCTATTGCTGTGATGCACTGGATAGTTTCGGTTCCATCTTTCTGGAGATACTCTGGGGAGATGCATTTCGTTGCGAGATATCGACGTTCACAAGGTTAACAGAAAATGGCACTGCATCGAGAAAATAATGCCTCAGTCAATCATTCCGCTACTGGCTACAATACCGAGAAAGCCTGAAGCAATCGTGTATCAGCTCTGTTTCTGATGAGAACATTGCCACACGAGGAGGCTGTGCAAAACATTTGCCGAAAAGGCTGCAGCAGTTGTACATGACTGCATTTTTATTGGATTTGTGCCATGCTTATGATTGCAAAGTGAGATATCGTGAGCTGAAGTGCAATGCTTTGAAAGAGCCGGCTGAATGTTTTGTGAAGCACTCGATTCCAATTATTCAAGTGTAACACACACAGACACTTGAAAGCAGCTAGCCAAATGTACTTTATGGCAGTGTTCACTGCTTTTCCTTTACATTGGTGCTGGAAGATAGCTGCGTATTTCTTTATTCTCTTTTTGCCATTAGGCCTACTGTGGTAGTTAGGTGTTGCTCCGCTAAACAACGATGGGGCAGGTTTGATTTCGTATCAAGTTGGCTGCGTTTTGACCGAGGCAGAATGCGAAATTGCCCGTATACTTTATTTATGCGCATGTTAAAGAACCCCGGGCAATCGGTATTCATCAGTAGTTCCCCTCTGTGGCATGCCTCATAATCACGTTATGGTTTCAGCATTCAGAACTCTATAATGTGAGTTTTTTTTGTTTTTTTTTTAAGGAGGATGATCGGAAGCAGCTCCAGCCTTTCCATAGCCAGAGATTGCCCGCAAACACAAAGATGGCCCTGCTGGCTGACATCAGTGAGTTACTCTGTTTTCTTTTCTTATTTTCCTGTCAAACTTTTTCTTTTGTGTGGGTGGGTAGTTGGGGGGGCAAGTGGGGGGCCAATGTTCAGCCTCTATCAGGAACATCAATGTAAACTTGGAAACTCGCCCTTCGAGAATCCCTTTTATAATATGAAGTTGGAGTCTTCAGAAATATTGATTTAGATGGGCTTGATGATTATTGCAACGCGTCCCAACTAGTCGACGTCCGATTTCTCAGACGCCTGAAATTCCGGGCATACCTGATTTCCTGGACTCATCTGTGGCACCGTTAAGTTCCGCATAGAGTCAATGTATGAAAAAAGTTCGAAATTCCGGACGTTTACAGATTTGCCTTCCGATTTTCTGGACTTTTTTACCGCTAACCAAAGACTCGAAGTCGCTATCAAAGCCACCATTTTGGTTGTTTCGGACCCTCAAACCCATCGTGCCACGGCTGTCGTACGCTCGAAACCGAAAATGCTGCAATTCAGCACACACCAATCCAGCCGCAGCCTCTGGCCGTAGCTTAGGCCGCATGGTGCTATGCAACCTGTGCTACGACAATGGCAAAAGCTATGCTGTTGATTTTTGGTCTGTTGTCGGCATGCTTGCAGACTAGTGGAAGGTGGTTACGCAACAGACCCTTCGGAACTGTTTTTGTCATGTGAGCATCATACTGGACGCCGAGGCTGCCGTCTCGCCCGGAGTGGACCACGTGTGCGACGCACTTCCACCTGTGAATATTGTTTTCGACGATCTGCAGGTTGCTGGTGTTTCGATTCCAGCCGGGATAACCCTTGAGGGCTTCGTTGATGCTGGCAGTAGTGATCCAGCTGCGCCATTTGCGCCAATTTGCTACAATTATACCTTCCTGCGCCTTACTGCGCAAGTGTTGTTTTGTTTGCGCCAAATGCGCCAAATTGCACGAAAGAACCCGACTTTAGCGGATGTTCATTTTGCAGTTGGCAACAAGTGAATTTTTTTCTAGGTTGGCAACTGTTTACCATGTGCTTTGCAGCTTTGGTATTCGTCGGTGTCGTTCGGGTGTTTTCTGTAGGTTTTCGCGCTCATGCACAGCACGTCGTGTCGTTGCATGTGCGCCATGTGCTTGTGAACAACCAGTCAGCGAATGTTTGTCATCCCCCCGCTGTTGAAATGGACAAAAGTAAGTCGCTTTCTTTTTAAATTTTGTGGCATTTCTTAATAGCGCCCGTGAAATACTTTAGTGAATGCTTAGGCGATCGCGTAGCGCTGCTGGCATTTATTACCGGCCGCACTTTGCTATTGAATCAGTACAGAAGTTGCAACTTGCCTATAGTTCTTCCGATTTCTCGCTACTGATGGTTTTTGTGTTCGGAGTGTCCGAGCGCTGTACGTAGGCTTAGGAATGTGCGCCGTGCCTTGTTTCGTAGTGCGGAATATCCGCATTTGAAACGCGCAATCGCTCGTACGGCATGCAGCAGTTACACCTCCTACATGCTACCGTTCGGAACATATAATAGTGCGAAACGAACGAGCGAGTGACGCGGAATACACAAAGAATTTCTGCAGGCGGGTCGCTTTTGTTGACGTTAGCAGATCGCTAGATGGGCCGTATGTGCTGCCGGCGCGTCACGGATCGGGCGCCCCACCGTGCGAGCTGCTTGTAGAATAGTCGGAAAAGAGTGATTGAGCGTCGACCATGTCAACACAAGCAAGTCAATAAGCACCGTAATGTTACCGCATTAGCGGCCGCCGATCGTTGGGAATCCGCTATTCGTGACGTGCCGTTCCCAATCAGCTTTTTAAAATATTTAATTTAAGGAAAACATTGCTGTCGATTTCTGCTCTGGTCATCGCGCGCCGCGCCGGAAGGAAGCAAACCTCCAACATACATTAGCGCCTTATGCCGCCTTGCCAGCTGGGGCAATGCGTTTGTCTGCGGCCGTCAGACCCACGCGTCATCCGCATGGCAACTTCCTGTAAGTTGGTCGCGAGTTTTAGGTGTGAATGGTCGACAGACAACTGGCATCCCGATTCGCGCCATTTGTCGAGGCTGTACCCAAAATGCTTGCGCAAATATTTGGTGTTGGCGCCTTAGAGTTGGTATTTAGATCTTCCAATGAAGTAAGGTTGGCATTATGTTACGGGCTACCCTAAAAATAAATCTAGTAGTTACGTGCTCTTTTTACTAGCGTGCCTTTGTCGTGGGAAAATTTACAAGAGCGGAACCTTGGGCTAGTTGGTGCGTAGTCACATTTGCAAGTTTTTTATACTGACGCATTGACTAGGCTTGTATTTTGTCATGTTTTTCATCATCCTTTCTTTGGGCATATATATTCTTGCCACTCTGTGATATAAAGTTAGAAGTCAGTGCTCTTTCTGTCTACCCTGTTGCTTTTACCTATATTCACGCTCTGAAAAAAAACTTGGCAAAGTTTACTGTCATAAAGTTCGTTTCGCTCATGTTTTCAGATCGCAACACCAAGTTCAACGCCTCTGTACTCAACGAGGTGGACTCCAATAATGATCCGATCAGTCGGTGGTGCAAGAGTGGAACCCGAAATACAGATGCATTTTGTATTCTTTGCAACTGCACCATTTCTTGCGCACAGCATGGAGCGGCAGCAGTGAAGCGTCATGCTGGGATGAAGAAACATATTGATGCAGCTGCTAGACACAGAGACAAGGACGGGAATCTTCTTCCACCCAAATTGGTGCAAGGCACACTGGACTTCTCCAACGGGTCTGCTAATACATCACTTGAGCACCAAGTCAGCAAGGCAGAAACTACTTTTGCTTTGTCTGTTGTGGCCAAGGGAATTCCTTTTTCATGGGGAGACACGGCAACTTCGATTTATCACTGCATGTTCCCCGACAGTGACATTGCCAAAAAGTTTAGTTGCGGCAGAATAAAGTTGGCCCGCATTGTATCAGATGGACTGGGTCCCTACTTTAAAGGACAAGTGGTGACTGAGCTGTGCCAGCCAAATGTCTATTTTTCCATTATGATTGATGAGACGCCAAAGCCAGAGCTAAGGGTGCAGCAACTAGATGTGCTGGTACGCTATTTTTCCAGCAGCCAACAGGAAGTTGTTGTTGAACATGTCCAGTCATTTGATCTTGGGCGTGCAACCGCTGAAATAATTGTTGGCTGCATAGAAGAAGCAATAGCAGATCTTCCAAAGCAAGGACTTGTTTGCTTTTTCAGTGATGGCCCTAATGTTATGAAGAGCGTAAGAAACAAGCTTCAGAAGCATGTGGCACCAAGTTTGATTGATATTGGCAACTGCAATCTTCATAAGGTTCACAATGCATTTGGCAGAGGCCTGGATGCATTTGGCTTAGATGTAGAAGAAGTAGTGAGAAATATTTACTACTACTTCAAAGGTGCTGTCCGCGCTGAAGCACTCAGAGAATGCCAGGATACTTTGGGAATCTCTTGTCATGTATTTCTGCGCCACGTTTCTAATCGCTGGCTGACGCTA
Source organism: Rhipicephalus microplus (assembly GCF_043290135.1). Taxonomy (NCBI): domain Eukaryota; kingdom Metazoa; phylum Arthropoda; class Arachnida; order Ixodida; family Ixodidae; genus Rhipicephalus; species Rhipicephalus microplus. The sequence continues at coordinate 131,134,429 of NC_134701.1, forward strand.
CAAGACTCACTTTGCCGAGTTGAGGAACAGTTTGAAGCGCTTCGCACCTATTTTTTTAAGGGCAATTCATCTCGTCAACGACCTGACACCCAAAGCCTACACAACAAGCTTGTGTCGGCATTTTCTGAGAAACAACTTTTGGCCAAAGTGTTGTTCCTTAAGAACTGTGCGCAGCTTTTCAGTGGATTTCAGCTGCTCTTCCAAAAGCAAGAGCCGCTCTTGCACATACTTCACGTTGAACTTATTGTTCTAGTCCAACGAGTCCTCAGTCGGTTTCTTCGTCATGAAGCCTTTGCAGACAAGACCGCTGAACAACTGAAAAGGCTAGATGTGATGGATGCATCCTTTTGGAAATCAAGGCCGGAAGTTGGTACAGATACTGAAAAATCAATGCTTGAGTGGGACTCTAGTGAGAAGAAGCGGTTTTATCTTGGAGCACGTGCTTTTTACTTGGCCTGTGCCAAGGATCTTCTTCAGAAGCTTCCACTCGACAATAGAGTTCTTCAATCTGCTAGCCTCCTCAATTGGCAGTCAACAAATGTTGAATCGGAAGTGCGAGCACTGAAGTACCTTGTGTCTCAGCTTCCACAGGTAATCAAACATGAAGAAGTTTCCTCAGCCATCGATGAGTGGCATATGTTAAAGTGTGACTCAAACAGTGACCTCCTGGCACTTGGAGGTGAAAGAATTGATGTTCGTTGGGGCAAAATATTTGAACTGAAGTCTCCTGGAGGTCAACCAAAGTATCCATTATTGTCGAGGCTTGTCAAGTGTCTGCTGTGCCTGCCACATGGCAACGCAGACTGCGAACGAGGATTTAGCGAAAATAAGCGCTTTTATGAGAACCGCTACTCATTATGCATTGCAAGCATTAACGGGTTGCGCCAGACAAAGACATACCTCCGCAGGTATGATGGAGATGCCACTAAAGTTCCCTTGTCTACAGAGCTTCTGCAAAGTGTAAGGAGATCTAGAGCCCGATACACAGAGAGAACTGCAAGTGCACAGCAGTCAGAAAGCAGGAAAAGGCTTGGAGACCAAGACACTGGTGCTGATGTCGACGAAAAGCGACTTCGTAAGAACTTGGAAGAAAAGGTCACCTCAAGTAGGGCATTGCTGAAACGAGCAGAAGACATAATTTCTTCTGGTCTGCGTTCTAAGAGCCTGGAACAAGTTGAAGCTGGGCAAACTTTATTAGCTGAAGGCAACTCCGCTTTGAGCCAAACCCTCTCACAGCTGGAAGAACTAAGCAAGAAGGTGAGCAAGAGGACGTAAATGCTGCAACATGCACATCTTTCTTCTGTAAATAAATGAAAGTTCAAAACTCTCCTTACAGTTCGGTTTCTGGGAATTTTCGTCGTAGCTTTTAGTGTACTTTAATAAACTAATGCTACACCTGCACTACCTTCATTTTCAGTAGTGCATTAAATCTGATGGACTGGTCCATTTCTTGGTGGCTTTTAAAATCGGCATGCACGTGACACTCTAATTAATAATTGAGAATTGAGACAAATACGGTTTTATAGAACTGTGGTTGCTATCACAGCTTTAGTTTCAGCAATAATGAGAGATGTATTTTTGTAAAATAAGTTGCTGCTACAATTGCTGCTCCAAAATCGAGTGCCGATACAAAGGTGCTCCAAAAGAGCATTTTCTCTGCTCCAAAAATTGCTCCAAAAGTTGAAGTGGCTGGATCACCACTGTGCTGGCAAAGACCTCATGCTATGTGTGGAAAAGTAACTGATGATGAAATCATTCGTCAAGTTATAGAGGACTCCGACGGCTCCGACACCAATATCAAAGAAGCAGCGCCTACACAGCCAACGATCTCGGAGATGACGCAAGCACTGACACAGTCATTAATGTACAGCAAAAGCATGAGGTTAAATGAAATTGAGGCAGACATAATCGTGGGCAAGTGGAGCGTCGCACAAACGAAAATAAGTGACTTTTTTTTCCCCGCCTAAGTGTTTACAAGTGTGGTAGCGTCGGCCACATCAGACTTTTTTTTCTTTTGAAACGATGCATTTGCTGAATTGCAATGAGAACCTTGTACTCCTACTACGACCCTCTCCGTCAGCAAAAAATACCTATTAAAAAGTGTGTTTTCACTTGCCTTTATTTTTTCGGACGTTTTTGCGGTCCCTTGAGGCTCTGGGAAAACGGACGTCTACTATATATAATGCACAATTGGACGTCTGCTATATAGCATGCACAACAGTTTTAAGAAAGGGGACTTAATCTATGAGAATAAGAGCATGCAGATGTTTCCTTGAGTGTTGTGAACGTGCGAGTAACCTTTATTTTTTGATGTTTATAAAGGTCAAAATCAATTATTTTACAGCAATTAGGTAATATTTTAATTGGGGTGTTCTTTAGAGAATCACAAGCAGTGTCAAACGGGCATCTTTCCAGCAAGGTGCGCAATTTGTGTTTGCTTCTACTGTTAAAGAGAACAACTGTAATATGAAAAATTTGGCTAGTTGGGCCAAGTGTATACAAGAAGAATATATTTGCTTACATTAGCAAATGCAGGAGCTTATGTATTGCGACTTTGTTGTCTGTCCTTTCTATGCTTCTGGGTCTTGTTTTGTTGTGCCTCTTGCCAAATTGCTTAGCGTTCCAAATGGGAAAAATATGCAATGTCGCTGCACATTTGTGTAAGACATAAAGCAGCATCAGTGCTGCCTTAGTCCCTCTACTGCTTTGACAGGTTATGGCCTGCTCTGCCTTGTGGAATACCAACTGCAGTGCAATCAGTGGAGAAAAAGGAGCACGATAGTTATCAAAATTTGCATAGTTCACGCACCAAAAACCCTGCGCCCTATAATGATCGACTTCCTTTTAGATGCTTCACCGCAACACGCTCGTGTAATTTGTTAAGTGGGGGGCGTGGCAGTTAAAAATGTGTTAATTATTGGAATGAATTGATGAAATTTGGCATGCTGATGGGACTCGTTATGCTGATATTATTGATGAAATCAGCTTTAAGATAGGTGACAATGCATTCAAAGCATCTGCTTGCATTTATTTTGTCGCGCAATGTCTTCATTAGTGAGGGTTGGAGCCGAAATCCCCTGCTGAATACTCGTCACGTGAACATCTACCGTTGGCAATGCGATGTTGCCGTCGCTCGCAGAAGCACGGTCCACACTGCTCTGGGACATGTCAACACCACACGCGGACCCCTAAACTCTGCTTGCGGACTTAACACCGCCCACAAACTCGTCAACACTGCACGCGGAAGTGTTGGCACTACACGTGGACGCGTCGCAAGCGCTGGTCGCATCGTCAATGGAGCACGCGCTGTCAACATGGCCCACGGTTGGGTTGTAATCGGTGCATACGGACACGCTGTCACAGTCGCATACGAGCAAGCTGTCCCTATCTCCCACGTGTGCGGGCTTTTCCTGATTGGGGAAATTAGTGGCGTTTGCTTCTGTGTCCAGTTTTATCCTTTTATTTCATGGGGTTCGCAGTTTGGTGTACACGTGGACCGTGCGGTACTTCACTCCTTTGAGGCTCATCAGAACATGCATGTTGTTGCGGCGATCAACACAGGAATGAACAAAATGCGCATCAGCCAGGAGTGGCTCTCTTCTGTGCAAATGCACATGAAAGCCATTCAAATCTCGGACAACCAATAGGGGTGCGCCATGAGCCCCTCGTGACTATTGCAACTAATCGCGATTCTACTTTTGTTCTTTTTCGCTCGCTTTTCCTGGTTTTATCTTTCGTTGTAGAAATACGGCACGCCAGTTATCTTCAGCTCTGATCTCCCCGCGTCACAATTATGCAAAAATGGCAGTGCTCCAATCCGCAAGAGCTGCACAATTCGTGGCGCGTTGGCACCTCCTGAAGACAGATTTTTTCGCGGTTTTCGACAACACACGGATAAAGTGCTTTTTTCTCTATTACTACTGCGTAGTTCATTATAATATTTCACCAAGAGGTAAAGCAAGGTTCGAGGATCGCAAAAACAAAAAAACAAGTTTAAATATCGATAAGTTCGAGCAAGTTGATTGTTCCAATTGCCACGTCCCCTTTTAAAGAATGCTATTATACCCCTGTCACACGAGTACGAAAAAAGTCTTTTTACGTAAGTGGTCTTTTATAAAGTTAAGACTACTAATGTAAAGTCATTGCCTCGCAGACACATGGCACCGACCATCTTGTTTTAGTCTTTTCTTCTGAATTCGCATGTGGAAGTGTGGTGCTAGCCTTCAAAAAAGAATCAATCAAAACATAATTACGTGTATGGATGTATAGAATCAGATCTCCTTCTTGGATTACTGCAGCTGTTGTGTGCGCCCATGGCTTCTCGCTGAAGTGCGTGCGACGCGCAAGGCGTTGCCATGTAATCTCGAGCCTGTCGGCCTGCTTACAATAGTCCTCAAGAAAATAAGCTTTAAATGGTTCATTAGGCATTCTACAACATATGAAACTTATTTGTATGATGAGCCTAGGTGACGGATTTGCCGATTTTTTTTCACCAATTCATAATTTTTGCTGCGTAATAGTTTTGAGGCTACTCTTTTATGGCCGTGAAAGAGATCAACGATAGCTGTTTTCAAAAAAGACTGCTTCCTAAAAATAAGATTGCCTGTATTTGTGTTTGCATGCAAAACTTTTTCGCAAAAACTCTTCTTGCTCGAAAGGCTTCGAAGTGCCCGTGTGACATTCGGACCCTTTTATAGAAGGGTGCTGAGACGCTGATGTAAAAGACGTTTGTATATGAAAGATGCAAGTGCACCTTCATTAAAATAAATGTTGATCAGAAAGTGAGAACATAGTACCCTGCTTATAGGAGAGAAATACATGATATAAAAGACTCTAATTGCTCCCCTGTGCATGTCTCTTGTAAAGGGGTTCAGCTGTAGCAGAGTGAGCTGCCTTGCACCGAAGCACAATGCTTGTATTCGTTCGTTATCGGAAAGAGTGCTGACACGCTGCTACACCTCATAATCTCTTCATGAATGTGCGGACGAAAAATAAATTATTAGAGAGCTTGTATGCCTTGGACATGGCTTTGGTGAAACAATTTCGCCATCTCCAGAGACTGAGGCACGTGGAGTTCGTAGACAAGCTCAAATGCCCTTTTTTTTTTATTTTGAAAGTTCACAAAACATGCGAGCTCTCTTGTGAGCCCCTGAACTTGGATGTATGTAGGTTAAACTATACTGCCTGTAGCATTAAAAATGGAATGCTGCACAATCTACTGCTGGGTTTGTTCCCATTTCTGTTGAAGAAGATATTTTCATTGGAAATAGTCACGTAACGTGTTCTGGTTTGCTATGCGTTTTTCTTCAGACAAGGATGGGAAGATGGAGCTAATCCTTGGCCTGACTGATCGTGTTGTGAGGACATACCAGTGGAGTTCACTAAGCGAGGTATGTGCTGTCTACTCTAATGGCAAATTCCACTGGGAGTGCAGGAGCACTCAAAAGCGCGCTGAAAGTGCTCCTTTCACAGCCGGCATGTTTCAGTGGTTGAACAGGCACAGAAGCCCTGTCATCCATTGGTAGAGCCAGTGTGCTTTTGCTGCGCCGAGAAGCAGCCAGGTGCACTTTGCAGTGCTCTTGCCTGAAAAGTGGAGTAGACGTATTGCGACGAGTCACATGGCCTTTGAACGTCACACACAGTTCCCGAATTTTTCTTCATCCCGCGAGTGCGGCGGCATTGGTAGCAACCATGTGTAGTTTGAAACCACTGTTCCGCTGTTTTGCACGGGTGGCGACGATGACAGCTGGACATTTGCTGAATGCATCGTTGCACAAACGTACTATGTATTAGGATAAGGAACAAGTGGCCGTCTGATTTCGCGTGCATTTTGCTGCTGCCCCACAGAGAATATGCCGGGGCCTGGATTGTTTCAATCACATAGTCTCCTCAATCGTCACCCTCTCACCTGCTCTCCAGGAGCGTGCCGGATTTCAGTGGCAGAACGAGTGGCTTTGCTTCCAGTGCCCTGTCTGTCAGCCCTCAGTGCCCTGCCCCTCTACTCCTGTTCTCTCAATGAAATTTGCCAAAACTAGTTCGTTATGCTGACGTGGCATGCTGTGCCATAAAGCTTCTCACATCATTCACTATGAATGTTGATTATGGCACTTCAGCTAAGTGCAAAACTTGTTATGTGCCATGTGTACAACTTTGCACATGGTGCTTCAGCCATGTGTGAAACTTGTCTCCAGAACATGTCCTTTATGGATTGTGCAGCTATTTACTTGTATCTTCCTGAACTTCATCTGGATGTGCTTTGCCTGAGAAGCACAAGCCCGCGAATGCTCATTGACCTGACCATTCTTTTGTGAAGCCATCAACTGAACAATGTTCTGCTTTCATTTGCAAGTGAATAAGTGTGGCATAGCAAATATGGCACCTGACGTGCGTGTTCACAATTTAAATTAATGTTTTGAAATCCTATGTCATAAGTAGAGGCCGAATTTATGGGCACAAAAAAAAAAAAAAACTGGATATTAAGCACCGAAAATAGGAAGGCAAAACACTGTTGTAGGCCCCCCAAATTGTAAATATAGGCACAATAATTAAAATTTTCGATGAAATATGTGTGCAATGTGTGTATAAAACTGGAAACCAAACAGAAATGTTTTCTTTTATCATAGTACAAAGGCACCACAGACCTAGCATATATTCATGCAATTATTTTTTTTGCAGGGTTTGCAGAATGCGGTCTCTCCTTTTCTAGTCCAGCATGACGAGTGAAGTGTGAACCGTCCAATAAACATGCTTCAGGGTCTTTCTTTTCGGCATGGCTGAGATGGGCAACACAGGAGCAAATAGTTCGAGCACTAACTGACCAGAAGGGTCTTTTTGCTTGTAATAACTTGGTCTAACACACAGGGTCAATTCCTCTTCTGTCTTAAAGGGCCCTTAACCAGGCTTGAGAATTTCGGGCAGGCAAGAGGAATGCATGCACTGGGCGCTTACGATCTCATCTGCCAAGATTTCTAATTACGCACCCCGAAAGATTTCTAATGCTACGCACCCCAGACTGAACGCCGCTTGACCTTAATCCCGCGGGCATGCACACCAACATGGTGAAAGTGTCGTATTCAATAAGGAATGGTTCTACCAACGTCTAAGTAGTGCGTTACGCTGCGAGAACTTTTCGAGGCAGCATGTATAATTTGTGCAGTCTGTTGCCTGAGTATAATCCCGGCTGCGGCGGCTGCATTTCCGATGGAGGCGGAATTGTTGTAGGCCAGTGTGCTGAGGTTTGGGTGCACGTTAAAGAACCCCAGGTGGTCAAAATTTCTGTAGCCCTCCACTACGGCGTTTCTCATAATCATATGGTGGTTTTAAGATGTTAAACCTCACAAATCAATCAATCATCATGTTGCCTGAGTAGAAGTATCAAGGTTGACAGAAATATTAAAAAGTACAGACCAATCTGTGCACCTTATTATCAATATTTTTTTAACTTTGTATCCAGAGAGGTGGGAGACTAAGTTGCCTCCATTTCATTTGCGTTGGTGTTCGCATTACCGTCGCTCGTGATGGTGTCAGAATTCACAACGCTTGGCGTGTTTTTGGTGCATCGCCCCTTACAGCAGTTCCAGCTGTGCGACGTTGTGTATCCTGATAAGGATACCTGATCCGTGCCAGCCTCTCCAAACGTGCTCGCATATAGGGATTCATCCCACAGAAACAAGCACTACAATACAGAGAACGTCCAATATGCACAACACCGCTTGCGTGCGCTACCTGGCATAGGTATGTCATGAGAATGTAACCTTGCGTGCGCATGACGTGTTGATGTGTCTGCGTCGTGTGATCTACCGGCTCAGAGTTGCTCGGATACGGAATAAAGTATGCAGGAAAGGAATTTGGCTAGCGAAATCTACTCCGGGGAGTAGCAATGGTTTTAAGCTCTCCTCCTGGAGTGATGCTTTCATGGCTTGTAATGAACTGAATGAAAAATTCTAGTAATGCAAAGCTTTTTATTGGGGACGCAACAACTTCCAGTGTCCAAGTAAAATTTTTCTTGTGACATAGTAAAGTGCCTTTTAAGAAGTAAAGAAAACAGAAACCATGTGGACATCATTTTTTCAAAATCTACGTTCTACTTTTCTTTAATGACACTCTACGATTTCGCATTCATTCTCCATCGTCTTTCGCCTGCACAGAAACACCTCCTGTTCACTACGCATGTAAGCAGATACCTGGGAGATGTTGAGCAGACTACGCGACGCGAATGAATACATGTGTAGAGGCTAATTGACCTTCCTATTGGCTAAGAGACCTTGTAGCATTGACAGTGCTGTAAGGAACTTACGAGATGGGGTATAGGTTTCACCGCATTGAGTTTAGAACGCTCAGTTCTTCCTGGTAACATGAATACCGGTCTCCAACTGTACTCGAAAGCAAAATTTGAGGTTAAATAGCATTGATATAGGCACCGTTTTTGAGTGTAGGCTTATATAGATACTTACAGGAATTTAGCCATCAAGGTTAAAAAATGGGCATTTATAAGCATTATAAAAACGCTATAAAAGCTCTTGTTAACTTGATAATTCATGCTCATATATCAAAGTGGCACGATAGGAACGCAAGAAACAAAATAGGCATTTGCCTATAATCTGGTCTCTAGTCATAAGTAATTGAAGTTTCTTATTGCATATTGATTTCGACTGAACAAAAGCCAGGTCACTGATACAGGTCACCGTATCAGCCAGCTTCTGCACCTTTGTTGCAATACAGTAATAGGTATCTTATTTTGAGAATTTGTCATGGCATTCCTTTGAACACTAAATGCTTCCAGTTTGTTGCCTCGGCAGACTGGTGCTTAAAAACATCTGTAATGTCAGTATTATTGACAGTAATGGTTTAGCAGCTGATATACAAAATGCACAGGATGCACATTCTGTACATAGCCTTCATAGATTATGAGAAGACATTTGATTAGGTTGAGATATCAGCAATCGTGCAGGCACTGTGGAAGCAGGGCATCAAAGAAGTCTATATAAACATGCTGGAAGAGATACCGTATTTACTCGCATAATTTGCGCCCTCGCATAATTTGCATGCCCTTAATACTTTGCCAGCTTTACGGAAAAAAAGTTACCCGCCTATTTTATGCTCCCCATTCCCAGTGGCGAAATTCAAGCTCGCTGCTGTGAAGTTGGTTGAAGAAAACTGGAACCATGCCATCGCCAAGCACTTCAGCTCGCATAATTTGCACACCATTAATATATTGCCAGCTTTACGATAAAAAAAATTACCCCCCTATTTATGCTCCTCATTCCCAGTTGCGAAATTCAAGCTCGCTGCTGTGAAGTTGGTTGAAAAAAAACTGGAACCACGCCATCGCCAAGCACTTCAGCGTGAACTTCAGTATGTCACGATCGGCTCGATCTGTATGGGAGAAAGCAGAGTGTGCGCTTCCTGATACAAGTTTTCTAACATTAAAAAAGGCCTTTTCAACTATATGCAAACACTTAGGTCTTTACGTATCGCCGTGTCGTGGGACCTAGTTTCTCACAGCATGTTCAAAAATAGCTTAAAGGAAATGGGATGTTTGAACGCGCTCGACGAAACCAGGTCGATGTGCTTTGGGAGGTCGGTGACAGCGGCCACGACGATGATTCTCAATCGAAAACCTTCGATCAGCGATTTGTACTAGGCTGCACGTGACCAGATCTTACAGGTTAAAGAACATGGTAATTCTGTTTAATTAACTAATACACTTTGTTTGTGCATCGGTTTATAATTTTTAGTGTATACATGGCACACGTTGGGACTATTGTACACTATGCGTTTGTGAAATCCCCGCGTAATTTGCGTACCCCCTTCTCGGAGCCCCAAAATCTCGAAAAAAAGTGAGCAAATTGTGCGAGTAAATACGGCAACTTGCCGAGGATTGCAGGGAAAGATAACCTGCCTATGGCAAGTTATATTTTTTTCTTCACATTTACACGAAAATTTCCTATAATAACATCCCCTATACTTTCATTGGCATGATTGTCGGTTAGTTCACATCAATACTGTGTCTAACAAATTAAACGAGCCTTTAAACGTACACTTATTTTCTTCATTCCTAGCGAGGGTCTCGTTCTGGCAGACTTGGGGCCTTCAGGTAGTATACGAGAGAGTATTAGTCAGCTGCCGGCTCTTAATAAGTTCATGTGCTACGTGATGCCAAACAGGCAAATAATGAGTGTTCTATGCTCGCCATCATGGCTACAGGTTGTGCTGATTGATGCACCCACGTTGAAGGAACATGTACACCGCATAAAGCGGACAAGGGTATAGTCGTCATGGTAGCTCGGTTTGTAGAGCATCAGACACGTTATTCGAAGGGCGCAAGCTTGAACTCTGCCGACGGCAAGTTACCTCTTCATCCATTTTCTTTCTTTACATTTACACTACAGTTTCTTATAATAGCATCCCGTATACTTTCCTTGGCATGATTCTCTGTTGGCTCTTAGCAATGCAATGGCATAATATAAAGTGACACTTATCAACTCAATATAAGCGCTTTGTGTTTTTTTAATGATGCACATGGTTCCCTTGCAACTGCAATTCATTTCAGGGTGGCACCGAAAGCCAGGGCAAGCTGGTAGGCCTGCACAAGTGGGAGTTTGCAAATCAGGTAGGCTGTCTCTGTTTCAAGAGGGTAGGGGGTTCATGTTCCTCGGCGCTTCTTGCACTGCTTCTGCTTTCTTTTGTGTATGATTTTTAGATGTTTAACGTAATGTCTTGTGGCAGAAAAGTGTTTTCCTTAATCGCACAACGATTCCCTTCTTGTCCACCGAGGAGGCAGTTATGTGTGAATATTGATGTTTTGCATGTGCAGGAATCTGCTGATGTCTTCTCCTCACTGTGCCATTAGGTGCTGGTTAGAAGCGACGCGACACTTTTGCCAAGGAGGCCAAGATTGTGTTATTGGTGACCGTAACATGCGTTTGTAAGATGGATATACATATAAATGTTGCAACAGCACTGGCTTGGGGGCATCTCTGTTCCTCCATGCTTGACTTACATACCAGTTTACTACTGATGAGGATGTGTTAAGCACAAACAAAATGTGCTTTTCATAGGGTTTGTATGCGAGGCTCTTCCATAACTGCCTACTTTCCGGGGTTCCGTTTCACCGTTCCGGCAAAGCAGTGAAGAAGCGATGTGTGACTTTCCGCTGTTCAGCAAAAAATGATTCCGTTTCATTGAAATGTAGTATCTGCTACTTCGTGGAACCATTCGTTCCTAGCTAGTTCTGTCCAGTGCTCAGCACATGCTAAGCTCAAGCCAGTCTTACCAGGATGGTTGCCATAAGAATGTCGTTTGTATCTGCTATTCATTTGAACAAGCGCTATGGTGTGTTCAACATATGTGAGTGAATTTCAAGCTGGCATTTCACTGCCAAATGTTCAACATACCATAACTTTCTTTCTAATCCGTTTAGAACATCCATCTTTGTTGCACTGCAATCAGCGCTGATTCTAGATTATTGTGATCTGCTGATTGAATGTGCAACACTCTTAGTTTAGAAAACACTCGCTCTTTCAAGCATGTGCTCAGATTTGGGTGCACGTTAAAGAACACCACGTGGTCGAAATTTCCGGAGCCCTCCACTGCGGTGTCTCTCATAATCATATGGTGGTTTTGGGATGTTAAACCCCACAAATTAATCAATCATCAATCAAATCATCATTGCTCGTTCAAACGCTCATGAAATATTTGGTATATAAAAACTACACTTTATACAAGAAAACTAATTGCAGGGGTGGAACAGCTGTGCCATTTGTGCCACTGTGTGCCAAACTTGCTTACCTGCGTCATCATGCGCCGAACCATGCCTGCTGCGCCAAACTCGCCTATCAGCACCGCACTGCACCTCAACACCAGAATTTAGCCACGAAGTGTGAAAGCCGTCAAGCGCCAAGCCCGGAAACGTGGCTGAAACATCTTTTTGGTTTCATCGAAACGGTTATCGTTTCAGTTTCGTAAAGGCTATGATCGCTCCAGGAGCAGCTATGAACTTTCATTGTCAGGGCGTGATCGCAAACGCTACGAGCATGTGATCCCTGCTTGCATCAGTGGGAATAGCTCGTGAATCCTTTTACGTGCTGCGCTCTCAGTGCGAAGAGGCTGCTAGAAGAGCATCTCTCTTTGTCACGACCACGGTGTAGGAAGGGGAGGTAACTGATCGCCTCGGAGGCGCAGCAGAGCAGCTCCATGGAGAACTTGTTCGGGTTCGCTTTCTCCCTACTAGAGGGCGCTAGGAGTACCGGGGCCATGCGAGTCGCGAACTGATAGCGGCCACTTCAGTTCGCTCCGACACGAGGCCGTCTTTCATATAGAACGTCTCACTTTTTTGTGGACTATCCGCAATCTTTAAAAGTTTTGGTTAACCCTGTGAGCTTATACGACGTGCGTGTGGCCATGTAAAAGCGATGGGGAGAAGTGTTTCGCCCCACGCTGCAACACAGGGTACAAGTCCTGTACCGAGAAACTTTCGCTGTTTTCTGCGCCGAGAGATGAAGAACGTCTTCGGGTGTGGAGGAATGCCATTCCACGCTACATCGAATCATACAGTCAACAGACCACCTCTGCGAACGGCACTTCGAGCCTCATTTGGTGAGCAAAACCTAAGCGGTCTACAACGGCAATGTTTTGTGTCGAGCACCCCGGAAAGCACCTCTCAATAGATGCAGTGCCCAGTTTTTTTCCGGACTGCCCAAGCTATCTCTCGAAAGAGAAAAAACAACGCAAGAGGCCAGCCGAGAGACTTGACGTCAACGAGACTTTCAAGAAGCACCGAAAGCAAAGACAGGAACTTGGTGGCTTGCTTTCTCAATGCTTTCTTGCGGATCCCCCCGAAAGTGGTGCTACTGCTTCGGACATGCTCTTGCATGATTGTACCTCGGCACCCCTCGCAGCACTGTCAACTTTTGATGAACTGTTACTATGTACAAACCCTGTAACATAGTTTACTATGTTACAGGGTTTGTGTGCCGGAAGTTGCTGAACAGCACAATGTGCGAAACGTGCAAACTTGGCCTTGCGAGACCTGTGTCTCACTCGCATATGCCTGAAGCAGCTCTCGTAAACTGTAAGACCCTTTGAAAGCTCATTCATCCCACAACTAACGTATTTGTGTTACTTCGCGCAGCAGGAGTAGAGTTTCAAAGAAATTGTACGCAAAGGAATGCTTACGAGCTGACCATTGATCATATGTTAGATAACAACTGGCTCTCATTTCCTTGCATCACCCACAAAGATGAAGTATTTGCTAAAATCTTGCATTATTATGTGGGCCTTCAGATGAGCCAGTATTGTAAGCAGAAAAAAGAAAAGAAGAACAAGACACACAAGCTCAGAAAACTGTCAAAACTTGTGACTGCACAAGCGTCCTAAACAGAGTATTTGGCTTGGTGTTTGAGTGTGTGTGATTTCCTCAACGTTTCTTGTTGGGTACATTTTTTTTGTAAAACAGTGCAATAAACATGTATATGTGCGTACAAGCTTATTATGCATGAGTAACTGTAACAACATGTTTAAAAAAGTAACAACGCAAAACTGAAGTAGATATCAGATTCATGTGTGCGCCAGAGTTCAGCGAAATTCAAATTTCCTTCGTATGCCGAAGTCACCGTGACCGTGGTGGATAGCACTGGTGCACCGCAACATTTTATTGCCCCTATTTCTGTTTAAATTACTCGCAGAGGTGGTTGCGTCTTCGCGAAGAATTGTTGAAGCTACAGTCGCTGTCGCGTCCCAAATAGCGAGCATGCGCTTCGGCCTTAAAATTCACATACCAGCTCGAGACGTCCCAAAGAACCTCGGTTCTTTTGAAACGGTATTTTCGTTTGAAGCGACCCTGGATTCATGCCACTGAAATCCAAGCACGCGCTGTCTACGGAACAGTGCAAGGCGCGTTTCATGCCCGTGGCAACTGAAGACCCGCAGTACATGGCCCCTGTTCGTGCAGCGCCATCTACGTGCGCACACGTCCGCGCCGAACCAAGTTTCGTCGCGCTCGCCCGCCGCGTTGAGTCGCTTCTCCTTCCTACACCGTGGTCACGACTGTATTCTCTTACAACAGGGTTTTGTAGATTTACGTGACATCTGATCTAAAAGAGTTGGCTGCCAGTCTTACGATTTGTTGCTATTGCATTCATTGCTTCGCCGTTCCGGTGAAACTTTTTTTTAACTTGATGGCAGCATTAGAAACAGGAAAAAAAAAAGGATCGCTGTATGGGTGCTCAAAGAAGGGGGGATGTCCGGTTCCTCGAACAGCGGGAGACTGTTGCATGTGATTGCTCATCGAGCGGATGCGCGTATTCTGGTTAATTTGGCCGCTGTGCTTTGTGCTTATCGACTCTGTGATTGATGCTGGCACGTTCAGGTAAAAAAAAAAAATACATAGGCGACTGTGCATAAAAGTCACACTTGTACCACAAGGGTGAAGCAATGAATGGGATTGCAGCAAATGTAATGCTGTATGAAGTGAGGCTGGCAGCTAACTCGTTGGATCCGATCTCACATAACTGAACAAAACGCTGGTGTATGAGAATACGGCCACTTCCAAGATAGGAATACTTTTCGCACAGTCTCTTCGTGATGAGAGTGCAGGACGTAGAAGTTTATGCGATCGCCCGCTGATGGCTGCCGAGATAGCGTGTGCGCCAGCGATCGCGACCACGCCCTTAGAAGCAAAGTTCATAGTTGTTGCTCGAGCCACACCCACCCCTCTAGAGCTGTTTTTTCTCCCCTTCTGTCTTTTGTTTTCATGCTCTTCCAAGACGGGCAGGACCTCTTTTTAAGCTACAGGCTTCTTGGGCGGGGTATCAGATCTAATCACATGCACCCTTCGAGGGCCGGATCGTTTGATCTCTGTGTCAACCATGTTCGTCGCCCTTGCTCACGTGCTTTCACCGACAGATAAAACATGCCCAAGGGTATGTTATCAATTTTTAATTTATACAGAACATGACAGCAACTGCCAAAACCCACTGGGAGTGTCCATATCATTTATATTGCAATAGTGTGGCAAGTGCACAATTAGGCTAAGTGTTCCAAAAGTGAATAAAAGTTGCTTCACAAGTGCTTTGAATAGGGCTACATCTTCTCTGAATGTTGTTACTACTCTAAACTTGCTCGAGAGGGCCGTTCTGGCTGCTTCAAGCCTGCTCCAAAACATTTTTCTGGCTGCTCCAAGCCTGCAAAGCACTTTTACTTGCTCCCTCGACTGCTCCCAAACCCATCTACCCTGTTTCACCCCCTGTAATTACATGTATCAAAAGACCACACAAATATACATGAACTCACTAAGTTTCACCAAAATTGGTGAAGAAATAAAGCAAAGTATTTTAAGTGCCATGCCCCTTCTTAAGGGTTTAGCAAATGGGGCTGTGTGGAAATCGTTTGGTAGGTTTTTGTTGCAACTGCGTCTTAGTTACTTCCTTCCCACAGTTAAATTTAACTTGACCTAATTTTTGAGGCTTTTAGATCTGACGAAGACATTTTCATTCCTAGACAAGTTGGCAGGTTAGGACATCCCTTTTTAGTTGCGAACGTCCCAACTTGGCAAAATTATTCCAGCATGGTCACCACTTCGGTAAATGGAGTTGGAGCTGTGTATTTAGAATCGGTGTATTAACAAGGTGTTACTCAACGGGCACTAAGTGAATCAGGGGTTCATTGTTGTCGACCTAAATAGACAAAACTGCCCCGCCGTGGTCTAGTGGCTAAGGTACTCGGCTGCTGACCCGCAATGCGCGGGTACGAATCTTGGCTGCGGCGGCTGCATTTCCGATGGAGGTGGAATGTTGTAGGCCCGTGTGCTCAAATTTGGGTGCACGTTAAAGAACCCCAGGTGGTCCAAATTTCCTGAGCCCTCCACTACGGCGTCTCTCATAATCATATGCTGGTTTTGGGACGTTAAACCCCACATATCAATCAAATCAAATAGACAAAACTACCATATTGACATTATTCTAAGTCGTCTCAAATTTTTGTCTCCCGTAATTTGTCTCCCGTAATTGCTTACAACTTGAAAAATGATAATTGATGATTGATTGATTGATTTCTGGGGTTTAACGTCCCAAAACCACCATATGATAATGAGAGACGCCGTAGTGGAGGGCTCCGGAAATTTCGACCACCTGGGGTTCTTTAACGTGCACCCAAATCTGAGCACACGAGCCTACAACATTTCCGCCTCCATCGGAAATGCAGCCGCCGCAGCCAGGATTCGAACCTGCGACCTGCGGGTCAGCAGCCGAGTACCTTAGCCACTAGACCACCGCGGCGGTGGCGAAAAATGATAATTGTGCGAGCACATTTAACTATGGAAATTTATTTACATAGTCAAAAGACTGGCTGTACATGCTTGCTCGTCATTGGAAAGCCAACGCCATGATCTTGAATGCCCAGGCCTTGCTGGCCTTGATGCGCGTCCTGAAGAAATCGTCACTGAGTCGCTGTTTATTGACAGGAGTGTTGTTGTTGATTGCAACTGTTACTCTTCCATGAACAACCAACATACCTATAAGAGTAGTGCATGCCATTTTTTAAATGTATTAATTACGTAATTTTTAAAATTTATTCAGTTTTGTATAGCTGGCTGTTTAACTTTGATACAGACAGCTTTTTCTTCATGTATGTGCTCTAACGCTATTACGTTTAAACATGTACATGCCCCTGTCGCGACTCTAGTTTTGTTCTGATGAGGCTACAAGCTGTGCTGACTGAAGGGACTACGGAGTCAACACTTGATAGTTCTTGCATACCAGGTAGTGCTGGGAACATTGACGGTTTATTGTCTTTATGAATGCTGCCACAGGAATTGTTCGTTAATTCGTGGTTTATGCAATAGATATCACTGATTGTCTCCCTGTAATTTTCTTGCTTGGTGTGCCCTTGTAACCACTGCGCTTGTACTCCTCTTCCTTGCGTATCGAAGGCCTATATAGCTTCATGTGGCCATCTACATAGCCTTCATCTGCCAAATATGGCAGGTTCCATGGCCACGTTGCCCTTGCAGACTCTTTGGCGTGTGCAGGCTTGTGTTAGTGGCAGATACAATGCCATGGTAGTTTTTCTGGTGTATGTGATAAAATTTTAGATTTCAAAGCAGTGAAGCACACTTTTCTCAATTTTACGAACCTTCCAATTTAGCGAAATGATTTCAGCATGTTCATTACTTAGTTAAATGGAGTTTCAGCTGTATGTTTAGAATGTGTGTGTATTAACAAGGTTTTACCTCAGTGCTGCTGAGTGAGATTGCCACTAGAGAAAAGTCCCATGCATGCAGGTAGGCAACATCTCGCTCAACAATACACCTGAAGGGGGCCTGGCCATTCTGGTTGCGCAGCCTGGTGGCACCTACATCAAGCTCGACTTTGGCTCATCTAAGGCTTGTCAACCCCATGAGAGCAGTCCTGGTGAAACTGCTGCAAGGCAAGCTCTTGCCCTAATCTTATTGGCCATATATAATGCAGTAGAATCTCGCTGATTTGATTACAGTAGATGTGAATTTTGCGATGCTGTGAATTTTAAAGTTGTTTTAAATTGACAATATATAAAATACGCCATGGTTAGGTGTTGTACAAACGGTTTCCCCAGCCACCGCTGATGATATGAATGTGCCATAGACCGCTGCATGCCAGCGGCGCAGCACAGCTTGTCTGTGCAAAGAAGGCCTGATCACTCTTTCCCTGGAAAGGAGTGAATGCAACAAAACTCGCCAGAATTTTTTTTTGCCTTAGTGGCCAGAAAAACACGCCACAAGGTCGACGTGAAAAAGTCTGTCTGAGACCAATTTTCCGGCCACGCGATAGCAGATCGTCTTTTTTCTTCACGGTTTTGGCTTCACCGGCTGCTCTAGCTCTCAAACCAGGTGATGTAAGCAATCATCTGCGAATTCAACATGGCGGCAAAGGTGTCCGCGGTGGATTGCGTCAGCGATATCGCGAACTACCCGTGCAGCACGTCAAAGCTCATGGCCTTGACAAGGACACAATCATCGATAGCCTGGTATGGATTACAATTGTTGAGAACACTGGAAGTAGAAAAAATTGCAGCAATGCCCTAATATGTCTCGCTTTTGCTCTGCTGGCTGAATCTGTAGCCGCCGCTGCTGTTGCATCCGCTCATGTTGTTTCTGCTGGCGTATCTTTGAAAACAACATTTGTAAAGTTAGGAACAGTGGTAGGCGCCACGTTTACAAATGATGACGCGAATACACTGTTAAGAGCTAGGCAACAATTTTCTCTTGGAATAAATGATTCACTCCCTAAAACTAGGTCGATTTGTTTTTTGTTATTTCTACCGATTATCTGCCAAAATCTGTGAGGATTAGCTACTAATAAAGAAGGCAACGTTTGTTCAAAATATGAGTGCTTTGCAAGTGAGAGTGCGCGTGCGTACTCGTCGGCTACACTACAATAATCATCCCATCTTTTGATGTTGCCCAAGAGCTTTGCACTTCGAAAGATGCGCTTTTTTTTATTAAGTAGCCGCTTTAAAGTAGGCGTGAACCAAGCAGACCGATTGTTATCGGTTATTTTACGGCGCGGTATGAAGCGGTCGGTGAGTTCTTTGATTTTAGCTCTGAAACGTAGCCAGTTTTCGTTTACCTAGTGTTCAGAAAAGCTAGAAAAAAAAATTCGTGTGAAAATGTCTTCAATTCAGCATTAATTAACGTGTAGTCAGCTCTCCCGTAATCGTAGCTTACTAATTTTTGACGGCGTGTTCGGTACGAGAAAGTGAATGGCAGAGTGATCGCTGAGACCTGGCACGACTGACAGAAACTGGATGAGGTCAGAGTTATTTGTGAACACCAAGTCTACTGTATTTACTCGATTCTACCGCGCCCTCGATTGTAACGCGCACCCAGTTTCCACAACAACAAAAAAAAAAAAGTAAGACATCGATTGCAACGCGCACCCATTTTTCTCGTTGGCCCGCATGATCACACCACTCGAAAAAACGACTCCTTTTGGGAGCGTCTTCCATTTAAATATGAGGTACGGGGGAAGCTTGTGCCCATCTGACGTGTAACAGAGCATTGCCGTCACTGTAGTTTTACCGTGGACTGATGTCAGCACGCGAACTTGCTTCGCCCCCTTCTTTTCGACGGTTGTGGTGCCAGGCATGTCGAAGTAAAGAGGCGTCTGATCGGCATTCCCGATTTGCCCAAGCAGGTAGTCGTTGTTGTGCTGCAAGTTTAGGACGAACCTCTGAAAACTGTGAAGCTTTTCATCGTACTCCTCCGGAAACTTTTCGCATATGCCCGTTCGCCTTCGGAGGGAAAAGCATTTCCTCTTCATAAAGTTAGTTAGCCAGCACTTGCTTGCTTTAAACTAGATCCGCATTAGCTCTTTTTCTAAGGCTAACTGCATAGCCCGCACTTGGAGCAGTTCTGTCGTCACTGGCCACTGTGCGCTCGCTGCTCAAGCACATATTCGCCGAGCAGCTCTTAAATTTGCGGAAACCGACCCCGCTGTGGTCCACTGAAGCCTTTTGGTGAAGCTTTGCTGTTGACAATTTTCTGCTTTTGTTTCCGCCAGTCCCGCACGCACGTTTCGGGAGCTCCGAAAGACCGCGATGCGGCCCGATTTCCGTCCGTTTCTGCACACGCGATGACTTTTCTTTTAAAAGCGGCATTGTGGTGTACTCGAGTTTGTACTCGAGGCCCTTCCATGCCGTTGATGCTAATGCACTACAAGATGACGAACGCCTCAGCACACGTACGAAGTGCCGCACATGGGAAACACATAGGCAGAAATGGCCGACGCGCCATGCCGACGCACACAGGGGCCGGCCATTTCGGAAATGCTGATGGCAATAGAATGACTGTAATCATTTTTTTTTCGTACTCGATTCTAACGCGCATGCGATTTATGAACTCGCTTAGTGGAAAAAAAGGTGCGCGTTACATTCGAGTAATTACGGTAATATGGTAGAACTAGTAGACGTGATACGGGTTGGGGGAGTTAACCAACTGGCTAAGGTTAAACTCTAATCATGTATTAATAAAAGAGGTGGATTCGGAATCACTAGAGCCAGGTAAGGTACAAGGCAAATTCCACTGGATGTCAGGGAAATTAAAATCGCCTGAAAGAATAATACGCGAGGCGGGAAACCGAACATGAAGCATGTTAAGGGCATCGTACAAATCTGAAGAAAAACCAGCAGGTACATTAGGAGGCCGATAGCATGCACAAACGAGAGCGTCTTTATTGTGCAAGCGAACACTAACGCACACTAATTCTAGAGAGCAGTTGAGAGCTACGTGCGATTAAACCAGATCGTCTGCAACAGCTATGAGGACATCGTGGATCGCCTCCGGAACGCGATCCACGATCGCATCGATAAAACTTGTATTTTTTTTTTCGCGATTTAGAATTTTGGAGCTGTCTACTTCGGCAAAAAGCCACGTCTGTGTCAATACGACAACGTCTGCAAGACAGGTGTCAATCAGAGATGATAGGGCGTCTCGCTTGCCCATTACACTTCTCACATTACTAAGCAGAAAGGAACATTTGTGTTTGACAGTACCACATCGTGAATTTGTTTTTTGCCAAGAAGACGCTTGGACCGACGAGCTAGGAGGACTTAGGTTAGTGTCGTTTTCGTTGTTATCGTCAACTGGAACTACAGACAAGACACGATCAGTGACTGGGCAGTACACGTAACTTTTCTTGTTAATAACAACCTTGTTGTATTTTACTGAATACGCTTGACCGCTGGCTTTACCGAAATCAGTTAGTTTTTTCCTGGCTGTCCGTGTGGCCTTACAGAAATCTTTGTTAATGTTAATGATCGTACCGCGCAACTTTGCTTTTTGGGAAAAGATGTTATCTCTAACTTTGAATGACGCAAACCGTTGACAACAGGGCGGCACTTGTTTAGTACAAATACTCCTAGTCGGTGGACTTGAGATATCGTGTCATCTGAAAGCTGCATTTCGAAAGAACTTGAAAGAATTGCCTTAACCTTTTCTTCTGTGTCTGACCATGTTTCTACTGCAGCATCAGTAATTCCGTGGAAGATTAAGTTGTCTCGTCGCGATCGGTCTTCGTAGTCGTCAAGTCGTGCGCGAAGAGCAGCATTCTCGCTACGAACCGCTGACGCAATCCATACTCAACAATCCAAACGCGATCCCTCGGATACGTTTTCAAAAGCGTTCACCTTTTCTTCAAGATTTGCTTATTGTGTTGTAAGGTCGGACACTTTGTTATCAAGAACTTTTTGGTTATTTTTGACTACTTCAATGGTTGCTAGGAGATTGTCGTGCCGCTCATCGAGGTGCTCCGTTAGGCGACCTATAGCTAATAGGACTGCATTATCCTGTATTTTGGGGTCTGACTTTGGGGGACCAGGATTCAGTTCAACGTCACCTCCTAACAAAAGCAATTTCACAACATGAACACATTCATCAGCAGTAACCATTAAAACGTGTGCGCATGGGAATAGCAGCAATGGGTGATGCTTCAAGGACGAGCTTATGTAGTCCACCGCTGTCGATGTCGTTGCGGCCTTCCTCAACGCTCCGGTGTCGCATCACACAGTGGGTGAGGGGGTCCCAGGAAATCAGCGCTGATATCGCTGCAAGCCTCCGGAAGAGGGCATGTGCCAGACTTGGGTACATGCGCGGCACTATCCACGCAGACAGGGATGCACGTTCCGATGACGAGGGCCAACTGGGTGAAAAGACAGAAGTGGTTTTTAGCGACCATTGTCGCTGCTGCCATCCCATGCCCACCCACATTGAGAGATGGTCAAGGCGGGAAAGTTCTAAAGAACATCATGGACTTTTTTCAGCAAGTAATAGTTGCCAATGCAGTTCTCCTTCATCTTCATGATCAGTTTTAACTCTTTAACCGCTTTGGACCCATACTGTCGCCAAACTGCGTTCAATGAGTAGAACTCGTCTTAGTGTAATATGCACATACTCCCCTCTAGTGTTCAAGCGGAGAAGCGCGCATTTATGGTCATCTACTAGATGGCAGCATTTGCTCGCGAATTTAGTTTTCTCTTACGGCAGGAGTGCAGTCTTTGTATGGAAAGACAGCGTGTGGGGGCGGTGACCTATGCATGGCTGGGTCAATCATGGAAAAGAAGCTTTTTGTTTTCGTCATTTTCTTTGAGTGATGATAATTTAGTTCAGATACTTATCTTGGGTCCGGAAGTGAAGACAGCGATCACGGTGAATGAGATAAACTAGTGTGCGCGAATAAAGACAAGGAGACAAAAAAGATAGGACAGGAACAAGCTCAAACTTGCAACTGACATTACTTGTAAGCTTTCGCTTGTCCCTGTCGCATCTCTCCTGAGTCCTTGTCTTCATTTGCACATACCACTTTACCTTGAAATATGAACCAACTCGCCCAGCTGCAAGTTTTACTGAATGAATTGCTCCTCTGGTGATGATGATGACAGCTCGGACGTGAACATTGAGAGTGCTAGCCAGTGAAAGGCACTTTGAGTTGTTCAGCACTTTGAAAATTTTCACACAGCTCCGAAGCTTCCAGAGTGAAATATCCACAGGGTGCCTAGCCTACCCAAGTTAAGAGTATAACTGCTCTGTTTGTAAAGTTTTTGATTTTATTAGCAGCAGGTATTTAGTTTTCAATGAATTGTTCAGAAATAAACTTCGTTCCGAATGTGTCGAATATGTGGTGAACATATTTATGTGGTGAACATAAATATATGTGGTATAAATATATAATAAATATGTGGTATATAATAAATATGTGGTATATAATAAATATGTGGTGAACATATTTTTTCAGCATTGACTAGATACTTCTTAGTACAATCAGAACTGAAATCAGTAATATAAAAAATAGGCGCCTTTCTTCACCAGGAATAAAAAAAAAAGCAGTTAAGGGGTTAAATTGTTTTTGTTTCATACAAAATCTGAATGATAAGAGTATTTTGCATGCTCCCTTGAAATTTGTATCATTGAAATATGAATTTCAGTAACAAAATCTTGAGCATAATCAAACATCAATATTTGTTAGTTTATTGTTTGTCAGCTTGCCCTATTGGCTTAGTGGCTGAAGGGCGCACAGCTAAGCTCGAAGATGTGTGCACGATTGCTGGGCATAGCGGCTGTGCATGAAGGGAGAAAAAAATGCAGAAACAGCTGTGTACTTAAACTTGGGTGGATGCTAAACTGCTACAGACAGTCAATATTGATCCAGAGTTACTTGGAAAGCCAGTGCTAACACGACGGAGACACAAAACGAGAAGGATACAGGACGAGTGCTGTCTGACTGAAGTTCATTGAAACTTTATTGAAATAACTGTTTTAATAACAAAATCATGTGGAAGCACAAGCTAAGGAGCGCATGAACTTGTGAATGCGTTCTACCTCAAAACGTTGAGTAATTATTGCGTGTCTGAACTTTTCTTTGGTTTGCTAGATTGCGAGGTATGTATGCTTAGCAATTTGTTTTGTGCGACCTGACATTCTTGCACACATAAGGTGTTGTTTTTTGTGTTTTCAGTCTTGTTTCAGTAAACATGAATTGTTAGAAAACGCTTGTCCGGTGTCATCCTCCTCTTGTGTCTTTGTCGTTCCGCGCTGTCTTTTTGAGCATGCATGGTTTCCTACTCTCCCAACTGTCTACCTTACTGTAATGCATAGTTGTACATGTTCTACAGCGTGTTTCATAATCCTATTGGAATTTTCACATGCAAAACAAGAGCATTTACTTAAGTTTAGGCCTCAAAGTTAGCTTCAACCCACTAATTCAGTGTTACCAAATCTTGCCACCAGGATGAAGGGAACTGAGGCACCTAATAGGAACTCTAAGATGAAGTGGTAAAACTGCCGTCAGACAGAAAGAAGTTTGTACTGAATAAGTCATAGGCATTTTCATGAATTATAGTACCTAGTCTTTTGGGTGACAGTCTGTGTTCCGGTTGAATGGGTCTAACAATAGTTCACTGTGCATAAACTTTGCTCGATAGGGCAATTTTATTGAAGTCTGCATGCAATACTTGAACATGATAGCAGCTGTTGTTCAGTTAAATCAACTTCAGTTCAGCAACTTGTCTGTTCGGTAAATCTTAAGCACAGCCCACTCATGCAATCCTGTTTAGTATCACATGGAATGGTTTCATTAAGTTTCCGAGACTGGTCCCTTGTCGTAGCATTGGGAAGATTTGAGCTCATTCCTCATGCTCAAACATTGATGAATACAGGAATATTGCATCTCACTAGTCGTTTTATGTGTATTTTTTTTTGGACAGTGACAGCTTTAACAGCTTTTTTTAGTGACTGTTCAAAGTCTGTTCTCAACCATTTTGCATCTATGTCTCGCGATTCACTTTTTATTGTTGCACAACACTGGCCAGGCACTCTGTGACGTTAAATATCGAGCTGCATAATATCATTGTTTTTTGTGAGGCTCTGTTGCGAGGGCGGCACAGTAAAATCTCACTAGGAAGATCCAGCTTGCTAAAGCTTGCATACATTTGCAGAGGTTCTTGGTATTTTCGCTCTTCCTGCAGTAATGGAGTGGCAGCCGAAGACAGTGCCCTGCTGATGTCAGTGAGTCCGCAGCACCACAAGCTGGGCTTGTCCCACATGCGCAATCCCAATGTGTCGTCGGTCATTGCGGGCAGCATCCTGGGCACCACCCGTGCCGGGGAGCCGGTCAGCTCCCTCATGGCTCTGGCCACGTTGGACGGTCAGTAAAGGTCGATTACGGTTCTTCTGTTTGGTGTTCGAATGGCACAAAAACCTAATTTAACTAAGTACTGTGAATAGTAAACAGGCCTACTGCAGTTTTGTTGGCATGGCATGAGTCGAGCATTGTTCAATGGGATATATATATAGTGCAAACCTGATCATAATACAGCCTTTTCGACACTGTCAAAAAACGTCGTATAATTTGGATGCTAGGAAATCTTGACAGAAATTGAACCCGTAAGGACACGCTTTTGTGCTACAAATCGGCAAGAAACTTCAGTGTAAACTACAAACTGGTACTCAGCAGGGCTCTAAAGCCAGTTTCGCCAAAGTATGCAGTGGTTGGAAACCTGTGCCAATTGTGCCAACTTGCATTAGCTGGAAATTGCTGCGCCATACTGCTCCAAAAGGTTTTTTTTCTAATTTGCGCCATCGCTGCACCACAAGGTGGTTGGGGAACCAAAAGTAATGTTGACAGTACGCATCATGAGTGGATATTACGTGATGGTCGTCATCTTGTACCCTGGCACTGCTGCATGTGTACGTATGGTTTGCATTTTCGTACACTTGCGCTGCTGCAAAAGCACAAAATCTGCCGATAAGTTATTCTGAATTCTGCATTATTGCTGTGGTGCCTTGTCTGGTAACCAATGGCGACGAACAATGGCGACAAACAGTATGGCTTATTGTCAACAAAAAGCCTACGTGTGTGGTGTAACGCCACTTAAAGCCTACTGCACACTTTTAATAACTGGCGACTACCTGAGAGCGCTCAGGCGCCAATCGCTATCGCCGCAATCGTTGTGCGAGAACGTTTTGAGCGTGCACAGCTCGCTATTGCGGAATTCAGCGTTGTGGATCGCAAGTATCGAGGCAGCAAGCATAGCACATCCTTTCATGCACCTCTGTCCGCTGGCAGGATCACTAAAGCATCGCTTGCAGAAAGTTCGCATCGTCACGTTAATGCAAAGGCTTCTCGCCGCATCTGTGCAGGGTCTGCAGCGAAGTGGGTGCAAGCGGCTCGACAGGGTGTGTACGCCAAGTGAACAAAGTGCTGCACGCAACTAGCCAGTGCATGATCGGCTCCCTGCGACTGTACCAAGTTAAAAAAAAACTGTCAGTTCTCAAAAACTAGCATATCTCGGTACACATTTATCACGGACCGCCCATTATGTACATTTTGTCGCTATGCCAGGCGCTGCGTTGGCAGCGTATCCTAGAATCCACAGTAGTTTTGAAATGCTTTTCGGTATCGCCACCGCATGTGGACGGTTGTGTGAGAGTGCCAATCTTTCCCAAACATTGGCAAAAAGAAAAAAAAAATGGTCAGACCTGCGCGGTAGGCGCAGCAAAGTCACAGCAAAAGCTAGAAGAGCGGCCTTATTGGGTAGCTACTGCAAGCACACTTGCTTGGTACCCACTATAGGGCATTAATAATAAAATTTTGGGTAGTAGGCCGACATTAGCTATGCTATTTCTCGTCATTCTTCTGAGAAGTGTGGTATCTGCTAAACATTTGCAAGGAATTTTGTGCCAATTGTCCATGCAGTGGCTGACAACGATGACGAATTATGCCTGAAGAGGGTATGCGCCACAGTTAATAGGGGAACAAGAACAAGCTTTTGCAATGGTTTGGAGCATTGGACGGCCCACTTGTTATGCTATTCGCATAGTGCGACGAGTGGTTGTTCTTTCGCTGTTGTAAAACACTTTATAA
The DNA here is from genome assembly GCF_043290135.1 of Rhipicephalus microplus. Taxonomy (NCBI): domain Eukaryota; kingdom Metazoa; phylum Arthropoda; class Arachnida; order Ixodida; family Ixodidae; genus Rhipicephalus; species Rhipicephalus microplus. The sequence continues at coordinate 131,160,819 of NC_134701.1, forward strand.
GTCGTATTATTGTGATTGCTCTCCTGGCATCAAGCCTGCCTAAGGCAAGTTTGACAACAAGTCACAAGCATCGGTGGTTGCTCAGTGGTAGAATACTGGGCTGGCACCCAGCAGACATGGGTTCGAGCCTTACTGTGCCATTGGTGCTAGGTCATGCCTGCCTAAGGCAAGTTTGACAAGTTACAAGCGCCGGCGTAACACAGTGGTAGAATATTGGGCTAGCACTCAACGGACCCGGGTTCAAGCGCCACTGTGTCATTGGTGCAAGGTTTTTTTTTTTAATTTTCGCGCGATGTGGTTACGGACACCGGCGGCGGCAGTGGCGAACAACTGCGCGTGACCCAAAAAGTGATCTCATAACAGCTTTCGCTGTAAAAAAGTAACTTCGATTGGGCACCTCAGGCAATAACTGCTGTGGGCACTGTATTTATTCCTTCTTTAGCGGTGATTGCGCACATAAAGAATTGAAATTTGGTACTTGGTCATAGGCGTGTGCACAGGGGGGGGGGGGGGCAAGGATGAGAGAGAGAGAGGGGGGGCTGCAAAGCCAGCTTCATGCTCACATGATAGTGAGGGGGACACGAAGTCAGCCCCATACATTGACATGGTGGTGGGGGGGGTTCTGCAACAAACATTTGCCCCCCCCCTCTCCCCCCTGATTGGGATGCCTGCGCACGCTTATGCGCTTTGTAGTTATTGCATACACCGTTTAGTCGCGAGTGCCCGTGGATTCACAGTCCGGGCACACGTGTCTGATGTGTAGCAACTCACTACGGAGCAGGTGCAGTTTACAGCGCGGGATCGCCTTATTTCATTCCATGACATTTGCACCCACAACCGATTAGAGCGCTTAACCTTCCCACTACTCACGCGCAAATCTTCACGCAGGTGCAAAATTTTGTGGCGACAGCTGCAGACTCTCACCTTTCCTTCCTCTTACCTTCTACACCTCATTCATCCGTCCTGTTACCCTTCCCATTCTTGTAAATTCTGCGCCTTTTCCACAGCCAAATTGAACCACATCATGTGACACTGCCCTAAGCACCCTCTTCCCCTTTTCCTGAAATGCCTAATTTCTAGTAAGGAGCAGTAGGAGGCTGCCTTGCGCAGGTCGAGGCCCGACATTCAAGAGGCCATCCTGGGGTGGGCTTAGAGGGTAGAGGAGGACTAGTTCAAGTAGTTGCTCCCCACCACACTCTTTGCTATTGCCCTGTTTGCTTTAACAAAGGATAAAGTTATTCATTCATTTGGCATGTATGTATGTATTAACAAAGTTTTACTGTAACGAGCTTTGAACGTGCCTGTGTGCGCACGCACTGCTATGCACTACATGCTGTAGCCAGCTTGTTGGTGCAATACCCATCACCATATTGTGTTGCTGCTTCTGTAAATATTGATACTTCTGTTTATTTTTTTGTGCTTAATTTGTGGGCTTGCTGCTTCTGTATAAATGCTTATGTTAACTGAGGGAACAAAAAACTAAGTCAAGGCAAAATTTTTTCCGTCTATGCGTGTCGTGGAAAGCCCACGCGGGCTCCAAAAGCAGATTTTGCCTGCTCCAATGGACGCTCCCAAATGCTGGAAGGCATTCCTACCACTGAGTATGTAACTGCAAAAAAAAATACAGCCATGAAAGTGATGACCATGAGTTAATGAGTGATGACCATGAGTCAAACAAATCTTGTTTTAATATTGCAGTCGACTGTACAATTATCCCCAGCCAGTGCGAACCAGGGCACTCTGCATGCTCAGCCGCATGGGCATGTTCTTGGGGAAAATGGGAAAAGTCGGTTAGTTTTTTCAATTTTCTTGAATGTGAGAAGCAAACACTTTTACTTGAGTTGGGCACTGTTCATAAGGAGGAGCTGTGTGGTGAAGTGTGAATAGTGAACATATTATAACATTTGTCCCCTAAGAAGCATGGTGAGCATGAGTCATCGTAGACAGCTCTACTTTGCTATAGATGCAAGTGTTCTCACAGAATACCACATTGCATATTAGGTGGACCAAAAGGGATCATTCATTTTAAACCCAAACATTTTTTATTCAAACCACTCGATTCATAGTTCAAGGGAACATATTGTTGTGACAGTACTGTAATGTGCAGTAATGTCACCATAGTGTCTCACGTAATCCTTCTTTAATTTTGGTTGTCTCAACACTTGCTCGTCTTAAGGGGAGACACCCCACTTGAAATAATTTTTTTATTATTGCGATAGCAACTATATGGACACTCTCGGCTGGAATTTGCGCCGAGGTTGACATAGGCGTCGGTGTCACTCATCGTATATGTATACGTATCTATATATATGAAAACGCAGCAAAGAAAATAATCAAGAAAAAGGCTCCGGCTCGCAGAATCGAACGTGGGACCTCCGCGTGGTGAATGCGGGGCATTAAAAACTGAGCCTCCGAGAGGCACCTTCTTGAACGTTCAAACCGCAAACTATTTATATCTACCACTTACTGCTGTTGGCGAGAATCTCGGGAGAAGGGGGGAACTATTGTGTTTTTAGCATTATCAACAAGATGGCGCAATGAGCGCGTGGTGGCTCTCATCTCTCACACGTACTTTGGCCCGTGGAGAGGAGGCGAGTAGACGATCTCTCTCGCGCCCCTTATCTCCCGGTAGAGGGAACCTTGCTTGCACTGTAATGATTACGGGGCGCACAATGGTCACTGCAATCGTTGCACAGCCTCCGTTTGCGAAAAGGGCGTGCTTTTCAATCACACAGAAGTAACAAATTATATGCTTATTCGCATTCATCTGTACCTGTGTGTACGTTCATGCGTCATTTGTGCGTGAGAAACGTGGGGCACGTTTAAATCTGCTCGCCATTCTGTGCGTGGCCATCCAATTTGTTGCTATCGCATTCATTGCTTCACCAATGCGGCAAAGCTGTGGCTTTTTTTATGTGTGAATTTTGATAAAGCTTCCATCCATTATGTATTTTGACATGCTGATTTCTAATATGCAATTAATTTTTTGTGCAACAAGTACTTTTCAAGATATTGAGAAATTCATGTATTTTGCATTGACTAATATGGAGGTGCCAACGCATCTTTGATTTACTGTTACGCTGCTAATACTCGACATTTTCAAACAAAAACTTGCACAGAGGTGTGCACGATGGTAGAAAAAAAAAAAGTCGCAGCTTTTCTGCAAAGGCGCAGAAATGGGCGCGATAGAAACAAATTGGAAGGTCACATGCAGAGTGGCAAGCAGATCAAAACGATACTTTAATTGAAACACTGTTCATTTCTCATTAAATGGAACTCCTTGTTACTGGAACATATTTCCCTGGTCCTCTCAGGTTGTTATGGCTGTAAATGAAGTTTAGTGTACTACAGTCGTACTGTGCTTCAACGAGCGCCGCTTCAACGAAATTTTTGTTACAACGAAAAATTGGCGATTCCCCGTGAGCAGTCCATAGGAGTCAATGCATAAATATTGTCGCCACAGCGAACACTTTTTCTTCGATCGTCCTGCTTCAACGAAATTTTACGATGCAATTCCAGGCTCAGATATATATTTCTATGCAGTAAACCCAATAATTAACACTTCAATGCATTTTCAGAGCCTGAAAATGCGTCAACGAAGTCTAAAACACGCGTTGGCACCACCAGAACCTGCCGCTGTTCAGCACGGGTGCCGGCATTGCTGTATAGCAATGGCAATGAGACTGTCCTGCTTTTCCCACTGGCTTGCTTTTGACCCGCAGACAATCCGAACCTGTAGCTCAGTCGCTCAGTTCATGGTATCAGTCACGAAGCTGCTGAACGCAACCACGGAACGATGCCTTTTCCGATTCTGATGCTTATCATTATGTTCGCGCTTGGCCAGTGTGGTAACTAATCAGAGCGGCTGTTCATCCGCATTATCAACAAAATCAGCTAGCCGCGAGTGATGGATGATTAGAATGGCATAGAATAATGCAAAAGTCGTCACTCTACGATACCCTGCTTTCATATTGGCGTTGTTGGATAATTTTGACGGCGGACAGCTGCTGGTGTTAACGTGTTAATTTGGTTCGTTCACGAAAGCCGTTTAAGGCGTTGTTTCAGCGTGCTTTTCACCATGGCCTCGCTATGCATAGGTGAGAATCACGTCGTGATGCTGCAGGGAAAGAATAGGAAGCAGCGGACATTTTTTGAATTTTGAGAATAAACGTTCTTTTGTTCTGCTGGCTCAAATGAGCTATATTTTTTCGATTTCACTACAACAAAGTTTTTGCTTTAATGAAATTTTTCCGTGCCCCATCAGTTTCGTTGTAGCGGGGTTAGACTGTACTCATATCTTTGAAGCCGGCATTATAGCTGTGTACTTGAATTCAGGTTTATGTTGAAGCATCCCGGGTTGTTTCAATTTCCAGATGCCTCCACTGTGGCATTTTTCCTATTGATATCATGGTTTTGGGACGTAAACCAATTGTTATTGTTACCGGTGAGCCCTGTGGCTTCCAAATTACCCTCAAGTACCTACCGTTACAGGCACGCTAATGCTGGTTGACGACGGAGACAACATCCTGTGGTCCCTGCAGGTGGACCACCAGCTATTCGCCCTCACCAAGATGGATGTGGTGGTGAGTACTTCATTACTTTCATTCTCATTATGACTGTATTTCATTGTCCTCTTATTTGCTGCTACACTCCTAGGACTTTCACTTGATTTGTCAATAGCATGCTTCTAAATATTTCTATGCATTGCAAGTTTAGCATCTGTTCCTTTTTCATGCTTAGTACTATTTGTGTATGCACTTTGGGGAATGAGTCAATGTCAGGCTGGAATTTCACTCATGAATGTTTGACATACAATAATTTTTATTAAAATTATGCTAGAAAGGATTTTGCTTTAAGGGGGGTCGTGCCAATGGAAACCAGCTTTTTTTATTTCTGGTTGGATCTTGTGGAAAATTGGTTGGATTCTTGATGAAAATTGGTTGGATTCTTGATAAAAGCCAGTAAATTTTACGGCTCCGCTGAACTTGCAGACACCACAATGTGCTGTGAACGGTTTTTCGTCATGTTGACAAGTGTGGAGATCGGCCAATCAGTTATTTCAACTTTTGCGCGGTTGCTGCGATGACATTACGTAAAATCATCGAGAAAAAGTGAAGGCAGGGCAGCAATCACCAACAAATGTGCTGGTATGACTTATCGCTGACGAAAAGTTTTATCACAGTAAGCATCCTCAGTTATCTGCTTGGAGGAGGAAGAGAAAAACTATCCCAAGAGGGAAAGGTGCGGTGGTGGAGTGTCAGAGGAGCCTACCCAGCGTAGGTCTCCGCTACCCTCTTGGCCCAATCCAAGATCTGGTCCCGGACCTTGGGCGCCGAGCTGCACATAGCAGCCTCCCACTGCTCCTTACTATTAATGTGTAGAAAATTAGGTGGTCAGTTTCGAGTACCCCCCCACATGATATGGTCTAGGTTAGCTCTTTGTTGACAGAAAATGCACAAAGGGGAGGGGTATATCGCAGGGTCTATAAGATGGCGAAAAGATGGGGTAGGAAACGTACGGGTCTGTAACTGGCGCCATAGTATTTCATGGTAGCGCGAAGCTCCATGATGTAAGGTGGGGTATATAGTGCGCTGTAGGCAGTAGTGATTTGTTATATCGTGGAAGGTCAAAAGACGATCTCTCGCGCTGAAAAAGGCCGCGTGGTCTAAGGCGCCATCAGAGGCCTGCGCTCGGCCGGTCATTCCTCGAGCACAGGTATGAGCCGCCTCATTGCCACTCAACCCCGCATGCGCGGGCGTTCATATGAGAGCAACGTCTTGCGTGGGAGGATGTTTCTTAAGAATTGAAAGGGCAGTTGATGAGATGCGACCTGCGCTGAAGTTGCTTATGGCAGTTTTGGAGTCGCTTGAAATCATAGTGATATTGGTGATGAATAGACCTAAAGCGATGGCAGCCTCCTCTGCCTCCTCCGAAGAGTTGACAGTGACGGATGCTGTTGTGAGCGCCTTGCTGTTATAGTCGACAGCAGAGAGGGCATAGGATGAAGAGGATGGGTATTCTGCCGCATCGACATAGAGCACGTCATTGGCTCCATGCAATTTTTTCTGAAGAGCTTTTGCTCTTTGGATTCTACGCTTATAGTGTGATATGTTGGATGCATATTTTTAGGAAGGGGCGATATGAGTAATTGTTTGCGTATGTTTTGGGGAATGTTGTATTTAGCGTTGGTGAGTGAGGTGAAGTTAATTTGGGTAGACGATTAAATGTGGCGACCTGCGCTAGTGGTCGCGAGCCTTGCATATTGAGCTGTTAAATGGGCTTCAGGGATTTCACATAGGGTATTTATGACTCCTGTCTGGTGGAGTAGTGCGTTAGAGGTATTGATTTCAATGCCTAGCGCGTATTTGTAAACTCTGCGGAGGGGGGTGTTGACCGATTCCTCCTCTGCTAATTTAAGGTGAAGGTAAGGGAGGGTATATGTGATTTAACTAATCACAAAAGCTTGTATTATACGAAGTAGCTCTGACTCTCGGAGCCCTTCATTTTCCCCTGAGATTCTTCCTATCATTCTTAGGGTGTTTTCAACGGTATTGCGTAAAGCTTCGAGTGTGTGCGTATTAAGTCGGTTGTTTTGGATAAATAAACCTAGCACACGAATGCGTGATACTCTAGAAATGAGGCACTCATTTATGTGAACTTCGATCATTGGAACGTGTTTGTTCCGACAATGAGCTGGTAGAAGGAGTAATTCTGATTTACTCGGGGTACAATAGGGATTCATCTGAGATGTTAGTGCTGTTATTATATCTACAGCTGTTTGTAGGGTGTCTTGAATGTGTCTATCTGATCCTGCTTTCACCCATAAGGTGATATCATTGGCATAGATGGAGAAGTTCAAGTCAGGGATACGTTGAAGAGCGTTGGGTATTGGTAGCATAGCCAGGTTAAAAAGGATTAGAGAGAGCACTGACCCTTGAGGTGTTCCGAAGCTGCCTAGTGTATAGGGCGAGGAATGTTGTGGTCCTAATGTAAATGTTGCTGTGCGGTCTGTGAGGAAGCTTTTGATGTAAGAGTACATTTTAGCACCACAAGAAATGCAGTTGAGGCCAGCATATATAGCTGAGTGGGCTACATTATTGAATGCTCCATGTATGTCCAGAACAAGGATTGCCTGAGTATCCTCGCTCTGGTTAGGAGTTATGATGTCGTGTTGAAGGCGAAGCATCGCATCTTGCGCTGAAAGTGAGGCCCTAAAACGAATCATTTATGGAGGCAGTAGTCCATTATCCTCCACGTGTCTCTGGAGGCGTGCAAGCACAACATGTTCCATAGTCTTTCCGAGACACGATGTTAAGGAAATGGGCCTCAGATTTTCTACCAAGGGAGCTTTGTTCGGTTTCGGTGTAAATATGACTCTGGCATCTTTCCACGAAGGTGGAAGGGTGTCCGTGTCAAAACAGTCATTAAAGTACTCAGTCAGTCAGTACCTTTGGCTCTACCGTAAAGTAGAGCCAAAAAAGACTACGGAGTGCACGCGAGAACGACAGAACATGAAGCGTGTGAGCTCTGGAGTACGGGGACGGGTGAAGCCAGCGTGGCTGACGTGCTGAGCTGTGCAGGACGTGTGGCCTGAGGGGAGCGAAATGGACCGAGCTGGTGTTACCAGACTAGCTGGGACGAGCTTGGCAGTTCCCTGTGGTGAGCAAGGGTTCTGGTCGTGCTGTTCCAGTGTGCGAGCCAGAGCGAGCAGCTGATCCCGGACCGAGTGGGTTTATGAGCGCAACCAGCTACCAAAGCTGTGCTGACTTGGCTCGGGCATGGCCTCACCAGTTCGGCCAATGGCGAAGCATGTTTGAGCAACATGGCGGAAATCAGTCGAACAAGCGAACCAGGAAGCAAGAAAAATCTTATTAAGAAAACGGGTTGTGAAGTTCTAGCAACAGTATTCTATCATCAAAAGGCACAGTGGTCATAATATTTCGAGTCATTTACAACAAACAGTTTCTTGAATGCACTGCTTTCAGATTCAAGCTGCCTTGCTTCCCTAACACAAAAAAAAGAATATCAGCTTCAGCATGTTGTCGAACCTCTTGCATGTGTGGTCTTTAATTTGTGCCTTGGTTCCCCTTTGCCCTTTCCCTCCGTTTCCCTTCATTCCCCTTCTTGAAGTCCTTTTCTGACTACAAAGAACATATTGCATGAATATTAAACAAAGTTTTTTGTAAGGAGTGGTGTAATAGGCATGACTGTATGTAAAATATTATCTCATTAGGCTATATACTGTTACGATTTCCAAGCTTTTTTGTATTGATGCTACCACTAACATAATAATCACTCTTGATTCCATTTGATGATTGAATCATATTTCATCATCATCATCATCAGCCTGACTACGTCCCCTGCAGGACAAAGGCCTCTCCCATGTTCCGCCAGTTAACCCGGTCCTGTGCTTGCTGCTACCAATTTATACCCGCAAGCTTCTTAATCTCATCTGCCCACCTAACCTTCTGTCTCCCCCTAACCCGCTTGCCTTCTCTGGGAATCCAGTTAGTTACCCTTAATGACCAGCGGTTATCCTGTCTACGCGCTACATGTCCGGCCCATGTCCATTTATTCTTCTTGATTTCAGCTATGATATCCTTAACCCCTTAACCCCCGTTTGTTCCCTAATCCACTCTGCTCTCTTCTTGTCTCTTAAGGTTACACCTACCATTTTTCTTTCCATTGCTCGCAGCATCGTCCTCAATTTAATCTGAACCCTCTTTGTAAGTCTCCAGGTTTCTGCTTCGTAGCTAAGTACCGGCAAGATACAGCTGTTATATACCTTCCTCTTGAGGGATAGTGGCAATCTACTTGTCATAATTTGAGAGTGCTTGCCAAATGTGCTCCACCCCATTCTTATTCTTCAAGTTACTTTAATCTCGTGGTTCGGCTCCGTGGTTATTACCTGCCCTAAGTAGACATAGTCTTTTACAACTTGAAGTGAACTATTAACTATCTCGAAGCGCTGCTCTTTTCCGAGGTTGTTGTACATTACTTTCATTTTCTGCAGATTAATTTTAAACCCACCTTTCTGCTCTCCTTGTCTAACTCCGTAATCATGAGTTGCAATTCGTCCCCAGAGTTACTCAGCAATGCAATGTCATCGGCGAAGTGCAGGTTACTAAGGTACTCTCCATTAACTCTTATCCCTAAATGTTCCCATTCTAGGCTTCTGAAAACCTTCTGTAAGCACGCGGTAAATAGCATTGGGGAGATTGTGTCCCCCTGCCTTACACCCTTCTTGATTGGTATTCTGTTGCTTTCTTCATGAAGCACTATGGTAGCAGTTGATCCCCTGTAGATTTCATCCAGGATGTTTATATATACTTAGTCGACGCCCTGATTTTGCAGTGTCTGCATGACATACGTCAAGTAACTCACGGCCCTCAGTCCCCAGCAGCTGCGAAGCAACTGACCACGGCGGCGGTCAGATCTGCAACGCAGCAGAGGGTACTAAGAATCTCTGGATTCGGACAGGCCGCTATCGGAACCTGAACTTGGCAACGTTTAACGCTAGAACCTTATCTAGTGAGGGAAGTCTAGCTGTACTATTCGAGGAGCTAGAGGGTGTTAAATGGGATATAATAGGGCTCAGTGAGGTTAGGAGGACAGATGAGGCCTATACGGTGCTACAGAATGGGCACGTCCTTTGCTATAGGGGCTTGACTGACAGAAGAGAACTGGGAGTGGGGTTCCTAATTCACAGAAGCATAGCTGGCAACATAGAGTAATACTATAGCATTAATGAAAGGGTAGTAGGTATCGTAATTAAACTGAATAAAAGATACAAGATGATGGTGGTACAGGCTTACGCGCCTACATCCAGCCATGATGACGCTTCAGTTGAAAGCTTCTATGAAGACGTGGAATCGGCAATGAGTAAGGTAAAACCACAGTATACTATACTGATGGGAGACTTTAATGCTGAGGTAGGGAATAAGCAGGCTGGAGACCAGGCAGTAGGAAATTATGCCATCGGGACTAGAAACGCCAGAGGAGAGCTACTAGTAGAATTCGCAGAATGCAATAATTTACGGACTTCGAATACCTTCTACCAAAAACGAGAAAACTGCAAGTGGACATGGAGGAGCCCTAATGGCGAAAATAAGAACGAAATAGACTTTATAATGAGTGCACACCCAGGCATCGTGCAGGATGTGGAAGTGGTTGGCAAGGTACGATGCAGTGACCATAGAATGGTACGGTCTCTAATTCGCCTAGACTTGAGGAAGGAACGACAGAAACTGATACGCAAGAAGCCAATCAATGAGTTAGCACTGAGAGGGAAAGGAGAGGAATTCAGAGTCTCGCTTCAGAACAGGTACTCGGCTCTTAGTGAGGAAACCAACCTTAGCATAAATACAATAATGATAATTTGACGAGTATCATTACGGAGTGTGCAGTTGAAGTTGGAGGCAGGGTAGGTAGACGGGACACTGGCAAGCTTTCCCAGGAAACGAAGAATCTCATTAACTCTTTCCTTACAACGAGAAAATTGGCCTATTTTCGTATGTTGCAGCTAGGAATTTTCTGTGCCGTTGCTACTAGGTTTACAGTGCCATGCAATACATCAAAATAAAGAAGAATGAACGTACTTTTGAATGCTTTTTCTTTTGAAACAACAAAGGAAATTTATTTGGAGCAAAAAATTCGTATACAATAAAATTATAAAATTTTCAAGAATTTTTTTACAAGACAAAGCGATATCTCCGACGCAAAATTTTTCTGAGGAATTCTGAAATATACAAAATGTTTAGTAATCACAGGGCAACATTATTTAGAAGAATTGTTAAAATTGACGAAGCTGTTTTTGAGTTACAAAAAAATTGCCTGATGCATAGCGAAATAGTGAAGTTCTGAGTTGGTCCTACGGGAGATTTTTTTTTTCAAGAAAAAAAAATTTTCAGCAAAATATTACATACCAAAATGCAAGTACTAACTGTAGGGTTTGAAAGGTACATTTGACGAAAGAACTGGCAGATCTAAATAGGTAACAAAAATTGACAAACACAAATAATTAGGTTTGTTCACAACAAACGTCGTAATGATATACTTATATCTTCTGAGTAAAAAAAATTATGGAAAGTTATGAGAGATGCAAAATATTTAAAACAGCGTATTGGAGTAGGATTGAAAAAATGAAAGTTATAGCTCAAGAACTTCTCGAGCTATAAATTGTGCACTACTGCGGAGCGTCATGCCGAGGTCGATGCCCGGATCCCTCTGGGGTCGGAAGTCCACGTGTCTTTGTGCTGGAGGCAGCACATCGCGCCCAAATGAAGTAGACACGCTAGAAATAATAATATGTGGGACACATACAGGGCAAGTCGGCCAGCTCCAGAACACTATAAACAAAACAGAAGGTGAAAACCAAACTTACTCGCGACTAACAGCTGACGTTCCCGGCTGATCTGATAAAATTTCTTCATTGGAGCTGAAATCCGATGTCACCACATCGTTGTCCGATTTCTCACTGCTCGAGAAATCCAAAAGATCGCTCGTCGAGGGGTCGGCATCGAGCGAAATCTCTTTCTTCCGAGCGCGCGTGGTTTCGGATGTTGACGCCATCACGCGGATCACGTGCGTTTTAACCTTTGCATGGGCGCGCCCTTTAAAAATCACCGCCACGCGGTAAAAATGCAAACCGTACAGAAACAGAAATTCTAGTGTGTGTACAATCGCCTAGATAGCGCTGCAAGTCCTTACGCACGGTGTTTGTTGAAAAATAGGGGCGTGAAATCGTCGATCACCGGTGAACGATGCCTAGTGGCGTGGTAAGGAAAGAGTTAAGAAGCATCAAATCGTGAAAGTCTCAAGTACAACAGACAAAATAGAACTGGCAGAGCTTTCGAATCTGAATAATAGGCCTAAGGTATCCGATGTAAGAAGGTATAACATGGAGAGAATTGAACGCGCTCTGAAAAACGGAGGAAGCGTCAAAGCAGTGAAGAGGAAACTTGGGATAGCCAAAAATCGGATGTATGCACTAAGGGACAAAGAACGCAAAATAACTACCAATATGGATAGGATAGTTATAATAGCGGAGGAGTTTTACAGAGATCTGTACAGTAGCCGGGACAACCACGACTTTAATACTATAAGAACTAGCAGTAACCCAGATGACACCCCACCAGTAATGATAGGAGAAGTCAGAAAAGCTTTGGAGAGCATACAAAGAGGCAAAGCTGTTGGTGAGGATCAGGTAACATCAGATCTGCTGAAAGATGGAGGACAGATTGTGTTAGAAAAACTAGCCACCCTGTTTACGAAGTGTCTCCTCACGGGAAGAGTACCAGAGTCTTGGAAGAGCACTAACATCATCTTAATACATAAGAAAGGAGATGACAAGGACTTGAAGAATTACAGGTCGATTAGCTTGCTCTCTGTAATATAGAAGCTATTTACAAAGGTAATTGCTAACACAGTAAAGAAAACATTAGAATTCAATCAATGAAAGGAACAAGCAGGATTTCGAACAGGCTCCTCAACAATCAACCACATTCATACTATCAATCAGGTAATAGAGAAATGCTCAGAATATAACCAACCACTATACATAGCCTTCATAGATTTTGAATCATATTTATCTGATACTAAAGAAGAGTGGTCCCCATCATGACAGTCTATCTCTTTCTCCCAAATAACAGGCTGTTATGTCCAAGACATGGGAATAGGAATTCGAGCAGCTTATTCATTGATTGATTTGTGGGGTGTAACGTCCCAAAACCACTATTTGATTATGAGAGACTATGAGAGATGATTATGAGATTATGAGAGTGGAGGGCTCCAAAAATTTTGACCACCTGGGGTTCTTTAACGTGCACCCAAATCTGAGTACACGGGCCTACAACATTTCCGCCTCCATCGGAAATGCAGCCGCCACAGCCGTGGATGATCCCACGACCTGCGGGTCAACAGCCGAGTACCTTAGCCACTAGACCACCGTGGCGGGGCGAGCAGCTTATTCAAGATGCTAAGTGGGCAGATATATACTACATTCCCTGCTTCACTCAAGATCATTTGTAAACCTCCCCTGTGATATACAGTCGAACTCCGCTACAACGAAACTGACATGGTGAGGAAAACATTTCGTGAGAGCGAGAATTTTGTTGTTGTGAAATAGAAAAAAATATAGCTGATCTGAGCTAGCTAAACAAAGGTACGTTCCTTCTTGAAATTAAAAAGTGTCCACTGCTTCCTATTCTTTACCAGCAGCGTCAGGACGCAATTCAGTCATGCATAGCGAGGCCATGGTGAAAACTGCTGAAGTAACGCCTACAACCGCATTCGTAAACGTACCAAACAGTTGCATTAACACGTTAACACCTGCAGCCGTCCGCCATCAAATGTATTCGACAGTGCCGAGATGGGGGAATGGTATCGTGGAGCGGTGACTTTTGCCTTATTCTATGCCATTCTTGTTGTCCAAACCTTGCGGCTGGCTGATTTGGTTGATAATGCGGACGAACAGCCGCTCTTATTAGGTACCACAGTGGCCAAGCGCGAATAAAAAGATAAGCATTGTAATCCGAAAAGGCATCACTCCGCAGTTGCACGCAGCAGCTGCGGGAAGGACACCATGACTGATCTTCAGCTTTGGATCGTCTGTGGCTTGAAAACAAGCCAGTGGCAAAAGCAGGGCCGTCCTCTATGAGCAGGGCGTTCTCATTGCCATCACTATCGAGCAATGGCGGCACCCATGCTTGCTGAACAGCGGCAGTATCTGGTGGTGCCAACGCGTGTTTTAGACTTCGTCGACGTATTTTCAGGTTCTCAAAATGCATCAAAGTGCTGAAGATTGGGTTTCCTGTATAGAAATAAATATCTGAAATAAATAAAAGGTCGCGTGATCGAATCCCGGTTGCAGCAGCTGCATTTTCGATGGAGGTGAAAATGCCCTAGGCCAGTGTGGTCAGATTTGGGTGCATGTTAAAGAACCCCAGGTGGTCGAAATTTTCGGAGCTCTCCACTACAGCGTCTCTCATAGTCATATGGTAGTTTCGGTACGTTAAACCCCACATATCAGTCAATATCATTCTCTTTACGTCTTTAAAGCACCTAAAAATTGTGGGGTTTGGCTTGTCTGGGATACAAAAAAGTAGGGATTTCAAACCAGGTTCTCTGTATGAAGGAGGGGCGATGGTGACAAAAATCAGCGTGCAGTGCGCTTTGTATCACATTCGCCAATGCGCGAAACTGCTAGCCGCTGTTCCGAGCAATCCTTTGGCATGGGGGGGGGGGGGTCTTACCGGCTTGACTGCGGGCTCTGCTGCCGATACACAAAATGCCCATGCACGGTTCCGAGGAGCCAGCGAGCAATGTGCTTCATTGCTTGCGAAGATGCACGTTGCCACAACTGTGCTAGCGCGTTATTCTTGGCCGCAAAATTCGCGGTTCGCCTCGCTGTCAGCAGAGGTAGGCCTAAGGACGACTTTGATTGTGCGGTGCGTGGTCTACGAACGCGGTGCACCATAGTAATCGGATTGAGCATGCGCTTGCAGCTCCTAACTAAAGCATAATTATATCCTAAGTGATTGTAGAGCCGTGAACATGTCACGAAGGAGCGATTTTCGACAGCTGTGTACTAGGGACGCACAAACAGCTGACGACGATCTCCCAGAGCGAGCATTGGGCCAATGGCGAGGCAAGCGGGGCAACATGGCTTACGCGGGCAATCAGGGACCTCATAACGTTCCTAAAGTATTTGCTTTTTGCACAGTTCTTTCTGATTGGAGGAGCCAACTGAAGCAGGGAATTTGAACGCAGAGAAATGCTCTTTCTGATGAGCACAAGAAGCTGGCTCCCAGCCCAGCCATCGCGAAGCTATAATTTTTTTTTATATTCGCTGTTTTCTTGCAATCTCTAGAATAATATTCGCCACCCAGGTGGCGAAGCAAATTTTTTGAAGCACTTCCTGCTTGATTTTTATTTTGGAATCAGTTTGAAAATGGTTCCATAAACTGAGGACTTGATTTTCAAAGAAAATTATATTTTTGCCATTTTTCACGATCCCAAAGCTGCATCCCCCTTTAAATCTGCCTCTCTGGCATAAAAGCGCTTTCATTGTTGCAGTCACAGACTCTGTTATTTCCAGTGTGATGGCCGTGAAGAGGTTATAGCGTGTGCGTGGGATGGCCAGACATACATTGTCAACGAAGAACGGCAATCGGTGCGTTTCCAGTTTGACGAGGCAGTGTGCACATTCACGGCAGGTGAGTGTCTTTCCTGATCTAGCATATAATTAACCTGCATTGCCTGTTGAGCATAGAGCATGTGAGCTGCATCACATTGAACGCTTACTGTCACTGTATTCAGTTGAACCTTGCTGCAACTAAGTTCACTGAGAAACTGTGTCATACAGTTGAATCTATTCATTAGTGTTCGAGTGGTACAAAAATTTCGTAATGACCAGTGATTGTAACAACTGAATTGCCTGAAAACAAACAAGAGTTGGCATTAAAGAGCTGGTAAAAGTAAAGTAGTCAACTTCGGTTAATTTCACTATGGTTGATTAAGTTTCTTTCATTTTTTTCAAAAAGATCCGAATTGAAAGTTTCGGCCTGTGCTTTTTCATAGCTCCTTTATTTTAGTCCTGTGATTAGGCTTCACCCGATAATCTTAACTTGTTTGGTAATTTTACATAGGCCTGACATAGCTGAACAGAGCAGTATTGGTTCAATAGCAGCACTATTTTTATCTTATCAATAAGTAGATATACCTTCCGTACATGATGTTAAAATTCACTGGTTTCGTTGTTTAATTGTTACCAGAAAAGGAGCCCGGCTACTTTTCTTGCTTAGAAAATCGTTTTGCTTTTGTCGCTCAAGATGGATGGAGTGTACGAGAATTATTTGCTGGATAGGCTTACTTTGCACATTTAATGGGGGACATGGGTTTAGAATGTGCCAAAAATCGCATAAAAATCGACTTTTTGAAGCTGGAATTTTCGGAATCTGTGCCTATTTTTGCACCTATCTGAGAAGTTTCTAGCTTTTCGAGTCATTATTTCTTGTGCAAAATCAATTTATAACATCCCTGTGAGATGAATGCGAGGCAATATTGACGCTAAAATCGCGCTTTTTTCGCGCCGAACTGTTGCCGTTACACACGAGCTATCGTGTTCATCTTGGTCTCGTTTGGAAGGGTCGTTCATCTGCAATTTCCCGCCACCGCTGGCTTGCCTTGCTCATTAGCTTTTTTAGCAAAAACGCGTCATCGGGAAGCCCTAGTGCGCGATTCAATTGGCTGCTTGGGGCACGTGAGAAAACCTAGGCATCCGATTGCCCAAGGGGCGCTTCCGGCGTCTGCTTCAACATTGTGACGCGCACAGACATGCGCCATTTTGCCTGCGGCAGTAAAGAAGTTCCGTGCTACAGTGATTTGTGAAGCAGGTGTGGCGGTCGTTCGTTCGCTGTGAACTTCAGGAAGAGCCCTGCTATGGCTCAGGACAACGAAGATAACGAGCTCGACGCGGTCAATGGCGGTCACAGAGTCACCGGTGTAGGCCTAACTCACGTACGAGCCCGTTGGTTGCTGACAACATTATTGAGAACGGCTGTGTTTTGCAGCCTCATCAGTTAGAGGACGGCAAGTAAAAAGCAGAAGTGAGGCTACAAGAGATGTCAATCTTCGTAGTGACGGAAGAGAAGCGCAGTCTTATCGCTAAGCGCGCCGATGCCGCGGTTCCCCCCGCCTGACGAAAGGACCTTGAACTGCCCGACGGGTCATCAGAGTGGAGTTCGCTGCGCGTCGACGAACAACAGAAAGTCAATCCGTTCGCGGTGAACATGCTCGCCGCCCCCGCAATGGAGGCTACTGGCAACAGGTAGACTGCTTTTAACGACGTGTTCGCAACGTTGTCGCGATTTCCACTCGAAAATGCGGCAGTCTTACGTGAAAAGAAAACTAACACCTCGGCACTCGTGTAGCCTCGAAATTGATGAGCGAGGGAGCAACTTTGGTTCGCGACATTTACGGGTAACTCATTCTGGACAAGCCGGAACACATCGCCGTGTTATTCGACGGATTGCGGATGACGCACGCACATTTGTCGCACATCTCCGTCAGTACAGTCACCGAACTTATAATCGGCCTCGCGGCAGACGAGCACATGGCGACAACTTGCTACAGGACTAGAAGAAAGGACACGCTCGTGCAATGAATCAGTCCTGTTACATTCCCGGTGCATGTTAACTGACTAAAGCATGTGTACCATGATATTTTCCCCTCGGGACGGCGAAATAAAGTTTTAACAGCATTATTCTGGAAGCACAGATTTTGACCACTTTCTTCTGCTTGTTCGGTAAAAGTGGACCTAGGACAGCTAGAGCTGTAATTGTTTTTGCACAATGTAGCTAAATGTGCACAAAAGAATAATGCTGAGAGCTTATTTTTAAAGGGCAGCTTCATTTCTTTATTTTAATATAAAAATTTCTGTATTTGGTTACATGCAGTGAACTTTACTGTGCTGTAATTTGAGAAGTACTCGTTTAATTTTCGATCAGCTTGCAGCGTTTAACTCCATGGCTTTCTAGCATTCATATATATATGTCAATGGCTATGTAATTCTAAGTACATACATTTTTACAGTTAAAATGTTAGAATTCTGTTTTCTTCATTTTCTCAAAATGGCGATTTTGTACACTCTGCATGAAAATTAGTGCAATATATCGGAAACTATTACAGATAGCAGAATATTTTTTTTTTGCAGCCTGAAGGTATAGGTTTGGAGCACACAACATAGGAAGCAGATTTCGGTTTCTTTTGATGCAAGTTTTTAAAGCTAGTGTTTTGTGTGACCACACAATGGCCACATTTAGAGCTTTGAAGTTTAGTGTACTGTAAAGTAAGAAATAATGACCCAATCAAAAAAGTGCTTCCTATGTTGTATGTCTTATGCTTTCTACTTTCAATCCCTATGTCATTTATAAATTTTTAACAGGCAGTTATTTTTCTATTGTGGTAAGAACAATAGAAATTGTTATCTTGATTATTTAATTAACTACAGAAAGCTATAGAAGCTACAGAAAAAATAACTACATTTCTAGAATTGGGAGAACAAATAAGTAAGCATGCCAACTTTTGTCACATTTGGTTCAAAAATAAATGAGAGAGCCCTAAGACCCATGTCCCCCCTTAACCGTGCGCACACATCACTGCGTTTAAAGACATCCTTTCGTTTCCACATATAGGGAATGGTGCAAGGTGTCAGAGTTTATAAATTGTGGAAACAGTGCAATGTCATCAGCTGCTTTTGCTTTACTTGCCTCTTAAAAGCTTTGCTGGAGGAATAGTTGTGCAAAATGCCAAACCATAATTCAGCCAGTTTTATCATGAAGCATTGTATGCAATGAATATGTTGTTACTGCAAAGACTCTCATTGTCTCTCGCCACGCACAGGCAATCTCTCGCTGAGTGCTGGTGAGACACAACCCTGCCTCGTGTACGCTACATTCAACAATCGCATCGTGGTCTACTACAATATCACCTTCACAAACATGGCCACGCAGTCGTTGCTCGATGATGTTCAGCTCGTGGCCGCAGTTAATGAACTGGTTCCAGGTATGTGCAACTTGCTTCGTGAGAGCGTGAGTTAAATTCCCATGCATGGAAGCTCATGTACTAAGACTCCGGTAAAAAGTTCCTCAGGTGGTCAGATTAATCTGGAGTCCTTTACTATGGTGTGCTTTGTATATTGTATTATGGGTTCAGCACACAGGGCGCTAGAGTGTTGTAAAGGTTAGCAGTAGGGTTAAGAGCTGGGCTAGTTGGTAAGATATCATTTTAACATATGGTGTAGTAGCGCAACTTCGACGGGGACACGGAGGATAAGAAAACACAACACTCGCTAAACTCGCAACTAATTTTATTTCAGAAGCAGCACTTCATATATAACCCAAATCCCTAGCGACATAGAAAAGAACTACACTCAACCCTCGTGTCACACAGGTCCCGTTAATTAGAGAGGCGATCGCCGGGCTAATTCCAAGAGCCGAAGTATCGGCCCCCCGAACCGCACCACGAAAGCGTGGACAATTTAGAAGTGGTCCTTTTTGGCGCATCAGCGGACGCCGGCTGTGGCCCAAAGAACAAGTCAGAGCCGAGAGTTGATAAACAAAACAAAAATTATATTCTCAAAAATGGCAGATCGAAAACAATACACAAGAATGCACACTCCAGAATAGTCGCATACAATATGTCACACACCAAACAACGTACTACACAGTACAATCAGCCACACTCGAAACAACGGACACAGACAACAATACACACTACAATGCAGTCGCATGCATTGAATAACCAAGACACTTAAAGACTGAATGATACTCTTCCGAGAATCACTCACTCAAAGTCCAGCGTTGTTGTCGTTCCGCTGCCCCCTGAAGTTTCTCTTCCAGGAAACCTCGCCGAAGTTTCTCTTCCAGGAAACCTCGCGTTTTCAAATGGCCACTCTCCAAGCTTCGAACTTCTTCTCCGGAAACACGCCGGCTTCACACTCGCAGCTGTTGCCACGCGTCTTCGCTCGATAGCGGTAAACACACGCTCTTGCCTGTAGCTCGAGCCTTCACCCATCAGGTGGAAATCCTCTTCTTCTCCTGCTTTGTCGCTACCGACAAAATCTTCGCCGACTACACGGCGGAATCCCTACGCGCCCTGGCGCTAACTTTCGTCTTCTCGTGCTCTCTCGTCTCGGCCGCTCGATTAAATACCTTCCGCGCGAGATTCCAGAAGGTTCTCGTCATTTCGTCGGCGCGATACGCAGCGAAGGCTGGGGAGAGGGCGAGACGGTTCGAATGCCCTCCGCGTCGGATGACTCAACTCGGCATGACCACGCCTCTTTCGTTCTAGAAATTTCGAGAGCTTGCTCGGCCACCGATGCGGGGTGAGAAGGTTCGTCGGCGAAGCCACGCTTCCGAGGGTAGAGCGCGCGCCGGGGAGCCTTGGATGTTTGTTTTCTTTTTTTTTTTCTTTTGACCTCCCGGCGTCTCTCCCGTGCGTTATCGCAAGAATTTGGCGGCGCGCCCATTTTTAGCGCTCGTTCTGTGACACCTCGTTATAACGTAACGGGATATAACGAAATAATGGATATAACAAAGTAAATGAAATTCCCCTTAGACTCGTTTAGACACGTTTATATGATACAGTCGCCGACCGATTTTTCGGACTCCAGAAATTCAGACTTGTTGGATATTTTGGACTTCAAAAGTGCGCCGTCAGGGTTTTCCTAGGGCTAACGCATTTTTTCGTCTGATTTTTCGGACGAATTCGCCCCCTAAAGTTTGCTTTTTGGAACTAAATCGCTTGTTTTGAGCCGCGCCACGAACCTGTGTGGATGCCGCCATGTTGGATTCTCTGCCGGCTTGACTAAGCTTAGTGGCTTAATTTTAAGATGGCTTTCCTGCCTCCAAGATTGTAAAGTAAACGTTTATATTTCAAGTTTCGGAGACTCTGCTTCAGAAAACGCAGCACGGGACCATTTTCTAGTCATCGGTCAGCCGTAGTGGTCAGCACTGTCGTCATCGCACCATACAGGGAGGAGGCGGAGCTGCGCAGTAGTGGAGTGAATGTGCCTGCCACAATGACATTAGGGAGTTTTAAAATAGCGCACCTCGAGCCCTTGCGGTGCGGTCGCTGCCACTGCACATGCTTCGCAACGCGAGTCGCCGTTCGCGGCCTGCCCGCAGAAAATTCGAAATAGCGTGCGGCAATCGCGGCCTGCGAGGGAACGCGAAGTGTTGTGTGTAGTTTGCGGTCGGGGCAAACGTCTCTAGACCTTTCCCTAGGGGGAGCAAACGCTATTATAGAACTCGTAACGCGTCCGCTATACCCGCAGCACCTGCAAATGTTATTCTAAAACTCCCTATTTAAAGACTTCGCTCGTGCAGACGATGACAATTTCGTGCGCGGAGCCCACAGACGAAGAAATTCTTTGCCAGGTTGTGCCGCAGCTGGAGAGCGGTTCGGATGATGATTACGATCGCCCGCAGCTGTCGGCAGCGGAGATCGCCACTGCGGACGATGTCATCTTGGCGCAAATACGGGTGAACCAAATTGCTGCCAAGCATAGTATGAGGCAAGGCAGAATCAAAAACTTTTTAAAGCCTGCCTGATGCAATAAAAGTTTATATTTCTGACAAAAATGGATTTTTCGGACAGTTCAATTTTTCGGACTTTTTTGTTCCTACCAGGTCCGAAAAAGCGGTCGGCGACTGTATAACGAAAACCGCGCTGAGTACAGTAAAATCTCGGTAGAACAAACACCACATTCACGAAATTTTTAAAAAATCCCGCGCCGACTACTAATAGTTTCAATGTAAAATTATTTCACTACTATGTACTTCAGAATACCGAACTTTTCAAAATAACGAGTGCTAATTTAGTTTCGCGTTACACTAACAACACCTCACGAACTTGTTCTAAAATCTATCGCGACCACTGGAGCGGTACGCAAGCAGAGGACACAGCGAACGGACGCCTTGTGTAATGAAAATTTATTCCATTTCGGGGCTAAGGTTCGTCACTCTTGTTTTCCGTGCCGTGTTAGGAGAAATGGACTTTGAGAGGACGCGGTAACAACACACACTACGTTTATGACAGAGCACGAAGGAAAAACATAGAACACAGAACCAGAAAAACCGTGAAGCCGAATAAGTAACAAAACTGTCTGATCGAACGATAAAACAAATGAATGCGAGTTCAAGGCGCAGAGTTCCAAAACCTCACAATGAGATGCAGGCCCCAACGAACGCCGAGGTGCAGGGCAGGAGGCGGTGACAGGCGATCGGGAGCGGGTTGCGTCTCGATGTGCGATGCTATGGTGACGGTGACACTTGGCGGAGTGGGGGCGTGGGTACGACTACGAAGCAGTCAACCCGCATTGGAGACTCGATGCTCCATGCGTGTAAATGGCCAGCCCGTCGAGCGACCAGCTTGCGTCGAGACGCGATGCTCGGCGCAACCGTGACCATTAGCCAGGCCACGTACGTTGCTGGGCTGAACGTCTGACCACGGAGACGCCTCGCCGAGATCCGCGATGCCCTCGGCAAAAAAGAGAACAGCAGGCCAGGCCGCGCCCCGAGATGCAGTACTCGTGCCGGCGATGCCGCCCCAGCTGGTGGTTGGACGGCAGCAGCTTGGATGGCCGCGTTCCCTGGCCGGAACCTGGATCGCCTGCGTCCGACATTCGGCCCGCTGTCTTCTGTCTGCCGCTGCTTCCGCTCGACCCCAGCCACAAAGCCAACCGCCACGTAATGGTCACTCATGGCCCAATCGTGGCACGCCACCTCTATGGGCCACCACAGGTCGTCAGCTGATTGGCTGACCTCACGCGTACAGTTAGCTCGAAATCGCACGCGCCTTGCCCCGCACTTCCGTCGTTGTCATCGTTTTCTTCACTCATCACACCTTGCTTCTTGGATGATGCATGACGATGTGAAGTATGAAAAAAAAAAAACGAAAGAACAATTTTTTTTCGTTTTTATATTATATATATTGTGCGGTTCTAGCAAATAAATCTTGTTGTAAGTCAGTGCCACTGTCTGTCTCCTTCTTTCTCTTGTCCCTCGTTATTGGCGCTGTTTTTTTAAGTGAATTTTCTTTCAATTTTTGTTAGAACGCCAACGCTGCATGTTTACAAGTGCAGGGGCGTGGGCAACACGGGAGGGCAAGGTCAGCGAGGCAGAGTGGGGGTTATGGAGCAGGAAGCATGGGCGCGGAAAACCTGAGACACCGAGGGAGCAGAAAATAAAACGCGAGGAATTTTCTTTCTTGGCTCTTTCTTTTCTTCGGAAGAGGCGATGACAGCCGCGACGCTTCGGCTTTTATTTTTGCCACTTCTACATGTGCTCTAGGAGGCCTTGTCAGTCGTGTCTATCTCTTTTCGGTGATTATCGTGTCCGCAAAGCAAGTTGGCGTTCACGCTTCGATGCCACTACAATAAGTTCATCTCTGCTTGCGACGAATAAGCGGAAGCAGTTTTTGCTAACCGAGGAAGTGGATATTTTTCGGCAACTGGAAGGCAAAAAGCACGCTGTTGTGGCCAAATACTTTGGAGTGCACGCATCAAAAAAAGATAGAGCGAAAAATCACAGACTTCTTTAAGTAAACTTGCATTTTTTAATGTTCACTTATGCATTCGTTTTTCCTCCTGAAAAATGAGTTCATGGACCTGCCGTTGTAAAGGTAAGTAGTTTTGATCGGTGGAAAATAAGTATTTATCATGAATTTTTGGGCTTTCACTATAAGGACCTTTCAAAATAATGAACAAATTACTACGATCCCCTGAAGTTCGATATACCGAGAGTTTACCGTATCATTAAAAACATTGGCGTTGATTTACACGTGCCTGAAATGGTTTTAAATAAAAAGAAAAGAAAGATACCCATGTACATATGAACATAAAGCGATAGCATACGTCAGTTATGCTTAGACACTTTTGGATGATATAAGAAATAACAGTGCTGGGTGGGGGGTAATTATCAGACAAAAAAGAATGGTGTGAATTTATGCGCGCCTTAATCAGAATTTGAAACACCATGAAAGACAATATGACATGTTTTAAACACTAACTTCTATTAAATTTCTTCGAGGAAGCTGGCTTCTCGGTTACTTGACACTGATGACTGACTAATGCAGCCATCTTTTCTTTTATTAATGTGGAAGGTTCGACAATTTCTCTAGTTAGAGTTGGTTCCCATGACGGAAGGCTACGGTTGTATCACTGAACAGTGGCGAGCAGCTACACTGGGAACAGTATGGCTTTATGTGAGAATAAATGTTGGTTGCCAATAATCGCTTATGTTCTAAATATATGATGTTATATGTCGTGTATGAAGTGTTATATACATCATATATGAAATGTTATATATAATATATATAAGTTATGTTATATATCATATATGAAGGGTTAGATATGAAGTGTTGCTTCTGAATTAAAATTAGTTGCGAGTGTAGCGAGTGTCGTGTTTTCTTATCCTCTGTGTCCCCGTCGAAGTTGCGCTGCTACACCATATGTTAAAATGGTAAAGGTTAGCAGCTCACTGGCTTCTCTGCATGCTATAAACTCTGAAGCCTTGAATGCTTGGCCAAGTCCTCGACTGTAGCCTTTCCATAGCCTCAACTTCTACTGTTACAAAAACTGAACGAACCTCTCTTTCTGCATCTTAGCTATGATAATTCATGAGGAAGTTCAAATCAGCATCACTGAAACAGACACAAGTCAAAGCTTCGAGATCACAACACTGAATTTAAATTACCGTAAAAGCGCCCGTCAAAAATTTTTGTGCCCCCCCCCACCCCCACAAACACAAAAAAAGCGCAGTGCGCATGGATTAAAGTTTTATTACAGAGAACTTTATTTAGGCCCGGGATTTGTTGTAGCTCTTAATAGTTTCCGTCGCAGTCTTTGGCACCACAGCTTGAACATCAGCCTGTCCTCTGTGCAGGTCGCCGCTCTCTAAGCCACTGAGCGCATTACTAACTAATGCCGCATCCCTTAAAGGACCAAGCCACTGTCTTCTGAGGTACAGTCAGTGGCCCACGCCTTGGCAACAAAATTGAGCACATGTTGCCGCGACAGTTTCTTCAAGTTTCCTTTGGTGTTCGTGCTTCTTCGTGCTTATACTGCTCCCACAAATGCTGCAAGGTGGACTTGAACGGCTTATTCCAATGACGTCAGCAGGCTGCGGATGCTTGTGCACTCCGCAGGCACGTAAAGCAAGTCGGTGTCGTACTCCTCGAAGGCATTTCCGGTGGCTTGTCTTGTGGATGGGCACCTGGTTCAACACTAGTAAGCCTTTCACATTGTAGACGTTTGGCCTCGACTCTCTACAGCCGTTCTTGCATTTTCTTTCATGTTATCCAGCCATTCTCCGTGGCAGTGAGATGAACATTTGCTACGAATGAGAAAAAAAAGTCAGCCTTGTGATAGAACGAACTGGGCGACAATTTGACCCCTCGCCCCCATCGAAGAAATAAAATTATTCTCACCTAGTATACGAAGGCTCGCAAAGGCCCTGGCTGGAATTCTTCTGCTTTGCTCCTTGAAGATAATGAATGCCAGGAGCTTGTGACCAGTGGCGCAAGCAGCCAGGCAAGTTGTGAAGCCTCGCCGGGTGCATCCAGTGGTCACAATCCGTATGGTGCTTTCACCCACCACATTGTTGGTTTTGTTGGCGGGGTTGTCGATTTACACCATCGTCTGATCCATGTTGGCCATGTTATATAAGGTGTAGCCATTGCGCCATCGCAGCGAGTTCGTGGAAGATCGAAAGGCACTTGCTGCCTCCGAAAGTTTCTTGGGCGTCTTCTGGCTCTTATACCTAGCGTGGCGCATTGCAACGCCGAACCACTGTTTCTGGCGATTTATGTAATGGCTGAAGGCTATGACTGTCCCAACTAAATGCTGTTGGCGAATTTGACGGTCTCTTCGGAATTAATCCGGTTGCTGACGGTATGTCCTGCACTTCTTTCGTGCTCAACGTACTCGCAGAGCGCATCATCCTTGGTTTGCTGAACACGAACACTGGTGCACGGTTACTGAACTTACATGAAAGTTTTGCTTTCCCGTAGTTTAGTTGCAGCAGATTATCGAAATTCTTCTATTTCCATATCCGCTTCCGGTAGAGCTTGAAATGACTATACGTCTGGTGCACGCTCTTTCAATTTTCTCGGTGCCATTGAATAACCTCCATTTTCTTAACCACTGTGTAGGAATGCATAAGCACATGTGACCTCTCACCACAAACACAAAGCAACAAACGGCGCAGAGCAATCGGGCTGCAGTGGAAAGCAGAGTTAGATTGGATTGTATTGAATTCGGGGGAGGGGGGGTGCTTTCCCGGATAGGTGCGAATGTTTTAAATTGCCCGCGAAGTTTGGGGGGGGGGGGGGGGCAGTTGCTTAGAATTTTATGGCAGTTCTTTTTTTTTTTGCACTACTTTACAATGAGAAAGTGCTTCAGTACAATGCTTGGGTTGAATATGCTCTCACAGGCTGTACCTCTAGGTCATAGCTGGCATGTGCCTGCTTTAGGTCAAATGAGTGTGTGGTGTCACTCGTCTTCAAAACATTGCTTACGAGTGCACGGTGCAATAGTTCCTGAAAACTTGGGCTGCAGTAGAGTGGCTAGACCTACCAGACGCATCTGCATGTGGCTCATTTCAAGAAATAAAGTGAAAGCTTTGGCCTGAACATTTATGCAGATGTGGACCCTCGTAAATTTCTCCAGTGGTGTCTGTATGGATCTCGGCCTCTGCTGGGGGATCAAGGTATGGCTTTGCTGTTTAGGTTAGGATTAATGTCAGAACAGGCCATTTATACAAATTCTTGTAATAGCATTCTTATAAAAATGTGTTCTGCTTGACAAATGACTGCATATCCTTTGTTTGAAGCCGATCTTTATGCAGTTTTGCTTGTGCACTAGACTCAGTAAATGGAAATATTCTAAAAGAACCTCCCCATAAACAGAAGACATTTTGCTGGGCCCTTTAGTTTACGTTCAGTGGGAGTCTACTGTACATAAATATTTAGGGGCAGCCACATTTCAGTGGGACAAAATGCAGAAAAATCTGCAGAAATGCAGAAACACTCTGGGTTCTTCATGCTTGAAATGAAAAGGTTGCGCAAAAAAAAAAAAAAGGTCGCAAGCAAGGGTACAGGACAAGCGCAAACTTGCATTGCTTTATTCGTGGGTAGGACTACTGAACAGATAGGAAACAGAAACACCAAGATTATGGGTGCATGCACTAAGAAGCGTGTGAATTTGCCTTTTTTGTGCTACCTTTTAATTTCGAGAGTTTCGAACATACTAGGCAAAGAACGAGTTTTACCAGAGTTTTTCACTACTGTGTGCCCCATAATACAATCAACAGGCTGGTTAAGAGAAACCTGAAGCGACCTGGGAAGTATGTTTCATTTAACAGGAGTATGATTTACTGAGCCAAGAACTGGGGTGCTGTGTACAAGTACTGAACCAATCAAATCGGAGACAGTTGTTCCACATACGTAGCCATTTCATTTAATGGATTTCAGTGTGCGGAGACGTACTGTGTGCTATATAGTTCTGGCATGAAAACTCGAGAATTGTTTCGCTCTCTCTTTAGCTTCATCTGATGCTTCAGAGCATCCCAAGGAAGGCACCGACCCAGGTGGAGCAACAGAAGTGGTGTAATGAGCCTACAGGTCCGACGGTTATCCTGAGATGCACCGGTCACGGCACTGTGAGCTTTGGGTGTTTCGTTTCAACATTGATAGCATCTCTGCCACCTTAAAATAGTTGCTTTAGGGGCGCATTGTTAAAGGGAAACTAAAGGCAACTAAAGGGACAATAAAGGCAACTGTTAAGTTTACGTTGATTATTGAAATAGCGGTCCATAAACCTCGTAGTGTGATGTTTGTGTCAAGGAAGGCCTATTTTGAAATAAAATCACGTTTTAGTGGTTCGCATTTGGTTGGCACATTTCAAGTTACCCTCCTCGAGAAGCGGACCGACCGGATTGACCCACGTCACTGAGTTTCATCGATTTACACGTCCCGGACGGCTCCGGACGGCTCCGGACGGCCCCAGAGGCCGGCGCTGCATTAGTTTTTCTCGGGGACCAACTGGAAGTTCCGCCCACTGGTCCGGGATCACTCGTACGCTTGCTGGTTTTTCGCGTGCCTGGCGGCCTGCAAGCGGCCCGGGGCCGTCCCAACAATTTCTTTCGGACAGCTGGCAGACGACAGCGCGGTGCGCATGCTGTGCGGCCATCTTAAGTTAGACACGGGAAATTTTTGATGTGCTACTCTCTCTTTGCTTTTCTGTCCGCTTCTCGCATGCTTCTGGATTTCGCATTGTTTGCGCAGCCAATTCTTGTCATCAGTGGTGTTCTGGGCCACGTCGAGCATGTGAGTATTCCCGAAGGTCGGGCAAACACGCGTTATACTTGCTAGGAGAAACAGCGGTAGAACGACCGCACCGGTCTACGATGCGCACGCGTTGAGTAGTTCACTAACAGTAAGTTGCATCACAACAGAAATAGGTTTAATTCACCACCTAACTGCTGTTTAGGTTGCAAATGAGTCAGCGTTATGGCCTGTGTTTCAGCTATGGAGGGAGCAGACGGCATAGCCAGGCATAGCAGACGCCACAGCGGATGCAGTCAGCATCAAGCGCGCAGATGGCCCGAGGCCGCTCGGGCTGGCTCGGGATTTTTAGATCACGTGCATGTGACGTAGCCACCTGTGAGCCAAGGCGCGTCCGCGGGCCGTCCGCGAGGGATCCGGGACTTGGTAAATCGATGAAGCTCACTGTTGCCGTGCACAACGTTGCCCGGCTTTACTGCGCTAGTAGCAGCAGACCGAAAGCAGCGGGAGCCACAGCAGCAATAACGACCATTGATCAATTTCCCGCTATTGGCTTCCAGATTGCAGACGTTTTTTGGTTCAATTGCGTCCCGCTAGATGGCGTCACCTGTCTTGTGTAGCTTCGCAAAAATTGAATGATTGAACAACTTGCGCCATTCTCCATAGTAATGTCTGGCAGTTCTTTTTTTCATGAATCAAACAGAAACGAACAAGCAGCATTTTATTGCGTCTCTTGATGCACGGAAAGTTCTTTTAGTGCAGCTAGATTGATTATAGTGATTAATTGTAGGCGGTACGTCTGATGTCATCGGCATCATTTTGAGAATGTCCTACTGCGGCGCATGTGTTCTTGTGCATTTACTTTAATTTCTCGGTGAGTAGGGCACTGTTGTTGATATTATTGTCGTGTTCGATGTTGTCGTACATTGAGCTTTCACTCCGACGTAAATTGTTATTTGACTTTAGTGTCCCTTTAAGGGGCAATGCTACTCGAAAAAGGTTTTATTATTTCTTGACCCAGATCATTGAAATTTTAGGTGTTAGTAAAGTTTGCAGTGCTGATTTCATAACCGAGTGAGTGAAATAACTTTATTAGGGCCACAATATACGCGAGTTAACTCGGCGTCACCTGGCTAGGCCCCCACGAGGTTGGTCAGGTTGAACCTGACTGCCCTCGCGGGGGCCCTCTGGATGGCCAGGATTTGAGAGACGAGGTCCTGGGCTTAATTAGCTTGCTCAGTTCCTTTTGTTGGAAGAGGGGACTGGCAAAGGCACAGCCCTACAGGACATGCTCGAAGTCCGCATAACTGCCATACAAAGGCCAATGCGGGCTTGAGAATCGTTCGCGGTATATTGTGTTGAGTGCTGCAGGGTTCGGGTAGGTTCTTGTTTTGATTACTCTGATAGTAACAGCTTGGGCCCTGCACAGCGAGGAGTGTGGCAGGGGCAGCACTCTTCTTGAGAGGTAATGGTGCTTGCATATCTCGTACGTGCAGAGAGGCTCTGATCGCCCAGGAGATGACGCCTTACTTCGCACACGGTCAGTCAAACCTCATGTAATCGAATGCGCCTTATCGTTCAGATTGATTTCATAACTGTAATTATTTTTAGACCTGCGCAACTGTCTGCAGTCCAGCGCCCTCGTGAGTGCTGGTCACAACTGGTAGACGTGTCGGCACTAGTGACGGTTCGTCGCGCCGACGGCAACGTTGATGTTGCGGGGCCGGTACTGAGGTGAAGTTGAGCCAGACAGTGCAGCAGTGTCGACCGGTGGGAGTGTCGTGGTTCAAGGACATTATGGACATGTGATGTCATTTTTTGTTAAAGCTTGTGTAGCTTATCTTTTTGTTTTCGGGATATGGTTTGATTTAAGGTTGGGGGAATGTGGGGGTGCTGACACCCCCTGTAAAGTTGTTTGCTCCACGTTGGGCGCCAAGTGTGGAGTCTCAACGAGGCGAACGAGCGCCACGCTGCACTCTTGGAGTGAAAGGACACTGTTGACGCGGTCGGTACAAACCAACAACATACATACATTTATTTAACTTATTGAAGACGATATCATCCGTTGAATGATACATCAATTGTAATTAACACACTGACATCCTTACACAATAACATGACAAACACACAACAAAACAAACACAATAACACACCAAAGGGGGCGTCGCCAACGCTTCACCCACCACGTGGGCCTACCGCAGGCAGCCCGCGGTGCCGTACACGGCAGACCCACCGCGAGAGACAACCTTTCGCAGCTACCGGCACACGCAGAAAAGGCTCACTCAATTATCGCCCGCCAATAAGGCTTGCTTTCCGCCAGGGGTCACTACTTGCGCTACCACTCTATCAACAGTGGTACTCAACGTGAACAATACGCCATCTATCTCCCGGCGGTTGTCACCCCCGAAATGCGGCTTTTCGCTGAGACACCTGCACCACACGGCGCAAACAACTTTACAGGGGGTGTCAGCACCCCCAAAAGGTATGGACCAAAAATATGTAATTTATATTGCAACCTTAAGTAGATACTCGTATTTTAGAGTGGCTGAAGATCTGTGCAAAATTTCATTGAGATTGGACTATTTTATGTGTAAAAAAATTTGTGCACAAGATGCGAGATTTACCTCAAAATGGAAATTGAGAAAAATACGTTTGAAAGTTATAATTATGTTTACTCATGATTATACAGTGCGATTTGCACGAAACTTTGTGAGAGTATAGAAGTGACAAAGCTAGAGCACTTAATATTGTCCTGCTTCATATGTACTTACTTCTCGCCATTTGAGAAGGGAAGCATTGAGGCGTGCTTTCTTCGTCATATTGCAATGATGAGCCTTTGCCTCGTCTGTTTCACACGCAGACATTCTTTGGTTTCTACTCTGGTCGCGGGATTGCCCAGGGTGATCAGTTGATTTGGTGGCACTACACTAAGCCCTTCTAGCGCGTGCTCGAAGATTGAATGTCCTTTATTAAACCACAGCACGGTCACTGCAGCTGTAGTTTCCACTGTTGTCCGGGAGGCAAAGTTCGTCTTCGGACACAACAGCCAGATTTTGCTTTCGAAGATTCTGCAACGTTCTGGGTCTTTCCTTGAAGACAGTGTACAGTAAAAGCTTGTAAATTCAAATTTCGTAGGGATGCCCAATGAGTTCGAATTAAACCGAATTCAAACTAACGAAATTCATTGTAAAAAGAGCAAGAATAGAGACCGGGTTGTTTCAAAATCACTCAAAATATTCATATTCATTTGCGAAAATAATCTGATTACTTTCTGCTTTCTTTCTTTGAAAGTGATTGCCATAGTTTTGTTTTCTAATGTGCAAACGTGGTGGAAAGCATCCTCTTCATCTTCCTCGAAGCTTAAGAGGCGCACGACACGCATAGCCTCCATTACCTCTGAAGCTGTGGGCTGTGTCAATGCCTCATTATCATTGTCCTTACCCACGTTGATGCCGAGTGCTTCTCCCCCAGTCACTTTTGCGATATTGTCGTCGATGAAAGTGCCGCAGAGACCACTGCACTGCGATCTGCATCGACCAGATGCAGATCGCAGTCGATGCAGATCGACCGATCTGCATCGACCAATTCCAGGTCAACCATGTACGCTGAGCAGTTGTCGACTACCAAGAGCACTCTTCTGCTAGCTAATTAAAATTTGCGGTCGAGCTTTATCAGCCACTGTTTGAATATTTCCCGCGTCATCCATGCCTTGCTGTATACTCTGCTGGTACTGTGCGGATGGTCTTGAAGCAACGAGGTTTCAGGGCCTTCCCTATGATCAGCAGCGGTAGTTTTTGGTCCTGGTCATGTTTGCTGCGACCGAGACAGTAAGGCGCTCTTTGCTCCTCTTCCTGCCAGCACAGGTGTCGCCGTTGTAGGTCAACGTCTTACTTGGCAGCAGCTTATAAAATAACGCCGTTTCATCGGCGTTAAACATATCGCGTGGCGAATACTTTTGAAGGAGTTCTTGCAAAGCATGGCTTTCCCACTTTGCGCATATATCTCGCTGTTCACTTCTTTGCCTTTGCCACACTGTAAACCAAATTACACCCATATTGGTGTAATATGCTGTGTATAACTCACGCCCCTACACCCCACGAAATGAGTGTAACAAGCAGGACTACACCTATATATTGAGTGTATTGCCGAATTTGCCGATGAGAAGGTCTAGAAAATTGCTAACAGCCTCTCGGCGCCGCCTTTGTGGCTGCAACCGGCTGTGCGTGGGAGTTGAGCGATCGGGCTCTCGATCTTCAAATCTACAAGCCTGCGCTGCACCACCTGAAACCTCCACAAAGGGACGCTTTTCGACCCAACGTAATGTGGGAGGTGACACTCGCAGAAACGTATCCTGTGATAACGTAGCGAGCCGATCACGACAGCTAGAGGCTGCTCAGTTTGAGAGAATCGACCGTGATGATGTGCGCTGTTACCGCCGCCGTGAGCGAGGGCACATGGCAAGGGGGTGCACCAGATCCAGGCCTCTTGCGAGGCAGGGAAACTGGTTTGTGGGTCGTTCGCGAATGCACGAGTGACCAAACCTTTGGTTCTTCCCACTGCGTGCAGGGCAAGCACTTTTCTTGCCGATATGCACATGCCGTTCATTCTGGTCAATATTGCCGGCCGTGAATTTTCGGCGTTGCTGGACCATGGGTTCTACTGTCTTATTGTTCGGCGAACAGGTGTCCTTGCAGAAGCACTCAGTGCGCTTGCGAAACAGCCGAACGACATTCACCCTTGCGAAAGGCGTGGCCCATTCGGCAGGCGCTGCAATGTTGACTGTCAGATGGGGAGATCGAATGAGACGCTGCTGTCTTGTTCATCTTCTAGGGCTGAATGTTCCAGTGATTCTTGGTCGGGGCTTTCTCCTTAAAACCGGGATCGTTGTGGACATTGCGAATGGCGGCTATCATGATGGCCTATTTTGCCAGCTCAAGCCGTTCAACAGTCTGCCGGCACTTACCGTTGCCTTTGCCGCAGAAGCGTCGGAAACGTGCCCTGGGCAGAGTTCAGGGCCAAGCCCTTGCTCAACTCATTCACCCTCTCACAGTTCCTTTCGGGAATGAGAGGCACGGCACAAAGCGTGATGCACGCCAAGTTCGGGGTCGTACCCTGGTGTTTTCCGCTCGTCGGCTCGAAATCCCTGTTTGGATCGACCGGCATGACACGAAGAGGCACTACATCCTTTGGTCACCTGCGCGACTCAGTTGGATGATACACAGAAGGCTCGCCTGTCGACACTGTTGCGTCAATACGACGAGCTGTTCACTGATCAACCGGGCTGCACTGACTGATATTGTGAGCCACGGGATCGAAACTGGCGACGCGCATCCTTTGAAGTGTAACCCCAGGTCCGTCAGTCTCGCCAAGAGGGACATTATCATTGGGTGGCTAGACGACATGCTTGTGGCTGGCATTATTCGCCGCTGGTCTAGCTCCTGGGAGTCACCAATTGTGTTGGTGCCTAAGAAAGATGGTAGTCATCGCCTTTGCGTAGACTATCGCCGTCTGAATGGAGTGACTCGTAAGGATGCATATCCGCTCCCCACAATAAACTCCATCGTAGGAAACCTGGCTGATGCATGGTACTTCACCATGCTTTACGCCTCTAAAGGTTACCTACAGGTTTGGATGGTCGACCGTGACCACTGTAAAACTGCGTTCACGTCCCACAGAAAGTTGTTCGAGTTTACTCGTATGCCCTTTGGTCCTTGCAATGCTACTGCGACGTTTCAAAGACTCATGGACCGCGTCCTCGGGGAAGCAAAGTGGCCATACTGCATGTGCTACCTCGACGACATCGTGATTTATTCATGAACCTTCGAAGAGCACTTGCCCCATGTTGCCAATGTACTCAAAAGGGTGAGGACCGCCGGGATGACATTAAATCCCTTTAAGTTCCAATTAGCGCAGACCCATATTCAGTTACTGGGGTTTACGCTGGGCGAAGGCTTCATCAAGCCAGATCGGGAGAACCTCCGAGCTATCCACGATTTTTCCCGTGCCCAAGGACGTACCGTATTTACTCGATTCTACCGCGCCCTCGATTGTAACGCGCACCCGATTTTCACCGCGAAAAAAAAAAAAAAAAACGTAAGACATCGATTGCAACGCGCACCCATTTTTCTCGCTGGCCTGCACGATCACACCACTAAAAAAACTACTCCTTTCGGGAGCGTCTTCCATTTAAATATAAAGTACGGGCGAAGCTTGTGCCCATCTGACGTGTAACAGAGCATTGCCGTCACTGTAGTTTTACCGTGGACCGATGTCAGCACGCGAACTTGATTCGCCCCCTTTTTCTCGACGGTTTTGGTGCCAGGCATGTCGAAGTAAAGAGGCGTCTGATCGGCATTCCTGATTTGCCCTAGCAGGTAGCCGTTGTTGCGCCGCAAGTTTAGGACGAACCTCTGAAAACTATGAAGCTTTTCATCGTACTCCTCCACAAAACTTTTCGCATATGCATGTTCCCCTTCGGAGGGAAAAGCCTTTCCTCTTCATAAAGTTATTAGTTAGCCAGCACCTGCTCGCTTTAAACTGGCTCCGCATTAGACCTTTTTCTAAGACTAATTGCATAGCCCGCACTTGGAGCAGTTCTGTCGTCACGGGCCGCTGTGCCGCTCGCTGCTCAAGCACATACTCGCCGAGCAGCTCTTTCATTTGCGGAAACCGACCTTGCTGTGGTCCACTGAAGCCTTTGAGTGAAGCTTTGCTGTCGACAATCTTCTGCTTTTGTTTCCGCCGGTCCCGCACACACGTTTCGGGAACTCCGAACGACCGCGATGCGGCCCGATTTCTGTCTGTTTCGACACACGCGATGACTTTTCTTTTATAAGCTGCATCGTGGTGCACTCGTCGAGTTTTAGAAGTCGGCCCTTCCATGCCGTCGATGCTAATGCACTACAAGATGACGAACTCCTCAGCACACGTACGAAGTGCCGCACATGGGAAACACATAGGCAGAAATGGCGGACGCGCCATGCCGACGCACAAAGGGGGCGGCCATTTTGGACTTGCCGATGGCAATAGATTGACCGTAATTTTTTTGTTTGTACTCGATTCTAACGCGCATGCAATTTATGAACTCGCTTAACCGGAAAAAAGGTGCGCGTTAGATTCGAGTAATTACGGTACATGGCCTTTGCCACTTTTTTAGAAATGGTCAACTTTTACCGTTCCTTCATTCCGCCTTGTGCCCGACTGCAGGCGCCCTTGAGCAAGCTCTTGGGTAAGTCTGCTGAGTGGCAATGGGGACCTGAGCAGCAGGAGGCGTTTTGCCGACTGTCTAACGCCATAGCGGAGACAGCACAGCTCAAGCTCCCCAACCTGACCAGACTGTTCGTTGTACAAACTGATGCGAGCGATCTCGGTTTAGGAGCTGTTTTCCTACAGGAATACCATGGCATGTTGCAGCCGTTGGCCTTTGCCAGCCGCTCCTTGGTCCCTACAGATAAAAATTTTTTCGTGACCAAAAAGGAGTGCCTCGCCATCAAGTTTGCACTGCTGAAGTTTGACAACTACGTTGATGGGACGAAGTTCGTGGTGCAAACGGACTCCCCTGTTAGCTCGGGTCCGTGATGTCGCTACACACCAAACGCCTACTTGCGCAGGCGCCCCTGCGGGGGATGTGTGGCCCCTTATGGCGCAAGGGACAATTGATGGCCAAAGAGCGCCATTTTATTGACAAGAGATGTGGACAATGATATGTGTCGTGGCTCTATAGGGGCCTTAAAATTCCTTGCTCTAATGCGGGTAAAAACGTAAGTATTAAAATCATGACATCGGCGTGATATGGATAGTAAAAATTGGTGACAAAAGGTTTTGATAATAAAAATATGTGTAAAAATATTTGGCACTAGCACAAGTGTCTCATCAGCGGCCTTGTGTCTAAGGGCTGCGAGGCAAGTGCTTTTCAATGTAGTCACTGCAGCAGCAACCTCTCTTGAGAGGTCGCGCTACGCTATGCCTGGGTGTATGACATGGTAAAAGCGAACATCTCTTAAAAAAGCTAGCACCAATTTATGAGTGAACAGTGGTTCCCTACCGACGAACATTGCAGGGTGTAAAGGTACAGTCGTCTCTCGTTAATACGAAGTTCACAGTGACCGCGAAAAACTTCGAATTAAGCGGAATTCCAATTAAGCACAATGAACGAAAAATAAATTTATTTCAAAGCAGTTTATAAGAAAAAAAATCTGTGATTGCTGTTTGCTTCTGTTTGCTGAATCTTGCAGCAAAAAGCAAGTCCTGCAGGCTGTATGTGTGCCCGAGTGCACCCTCGGCGTTGCTCTCAGCAGCGAAGAACTGTGCGCGAGGGCAAGGCCTGCGGCTACATCAGCAGCCCGCGGTAGTGGCTCACTTGCGGTGGCGTCGTCGTCAACCTCAATTTCGTGACTAGGATCGCTGGGTTGAACTATCTCCACGATCTCAGCGTCTGACAGTGCACCGCACGTTTCTACCGAACTGTCAGTGGCAATGTACTCCTCAAAAGGGACGTCGCCGAGAGCTGGCAGAAGACCATCAACGTCAAGCTCACTTGTGTCTTCTTCCCCAACTGTACAAGACGCGTCATCATCTGCACCACTTGAAATGAAGCCGCACGCCCTAAAGCAGTTCCCAATGGTTTCATCATTTACGCGACCCCACGCTCGCGCCAGCATATGAATAGCACTGTGGAGGCTCATTTCATACTGACTTGCATTGTCCATACACAACAGCATCCGCTCAAGAAGATGCTTCCTGTACAGTACTTTCACGTTTTTGATGATCTTCTGGTCCAGTGGTTGTAACACCGATGTAGTGTTCGCTGGCAGGTAGGCGACACGTATTGCACTCAAGGGCGGCACATTCATGTGTGCACTGCATTGGTCCACAAGGAGCAATACATTGCGTTTAGATAACGTGAACTTGCGATCCAGTTTTGTCAGCCATTCCTTTAATAGGTCTGCGGTCATCCACGCTTTCCTGTTAGCAGTGATGCTACTGACTTAGGCCACTTTGGAGCAGCTTTTGGAGCAGGCAAAATTGCGTTTTGGAGCAGCAAAACTAGCTTTTGGAGCAGGTGGTAATTGAAGTAATCTCAAAGACATGCACTGTATTCATAATAGACAGCCAATAAAAAAGCAATGTTCTGCATGAATTTCAAGCACAATAAAGAATTAAAAGAACCCGGAATTATGATTATTACCATCATCTAACCTAACTGCAATTAGTAAACAAAAAATGATGATAAAGAAACACTGAGTCACAGAACTTTATTACAAGTGACTAGGAAACATATCGCAGATGAGCTTGTACATAAATATCACAGAAACAGCTCAGTGAACATGATATAGAAACATGGCATCATTAAGAAACTGACTAAAGACAAAATGATTACAACAGGAGTTTCTGCATACTTGTACACCAAAGATCACAGAAATGGCCTGTTAAATATCGCAGCAAATTTTTCTGGAGTAAAAAATAGCATGATCCTCAGCAACAACTGGAATAAGCTTTTCAGAAAGTAAGATGACTCCCGCATAGCAGCATGGCTAATGATCAACTACAAAAGCATCGACGTACAACACACAGTACACTGGTATACCAATCAGGGGTACCATCCAAACACATGGCTACTCAATGTGAATACACAGCATTAAAAAAACAAATGTAAAATGATTACCGAAAAACTTTTTCGGAGCTCCAATGAACTAGTGTAAAAAGAAAAGAACAAAAGAAAACTGTCACAAGCACAAAAAAGATAATAGCAATGTAAAAAATTATCAGAAGTGCACAGAAAGATCAATTGCGGGCAGGCTTTTTTTTACTTCAAGCCATTTTTTGAATGGCCATCTCAAGTCGAGATTTCTCTGAAGCTAAAAGAGAATTTCCACTCTCAACTTCGGCAAAGTCCTTTGTTTTAAGACCATGGGCAATCAGAAGTTCAGCATTTGTGAGCATCTTCTTAGCAGTCTCCACTTCCTTTTGAAGATCTTGACCTTCACTGTTTGGGCCTGCTTCAGGCTCCTCACGTGGCCGCTTAGCTGACTATTCTTTCTCCAAGGCAAGGCGTTCAGAGTACCTCTTCTTTGAATTTCTCACCACCTTGAGAACCTCAGGTGTAATAGTGAAGCTACTGGGGTCAGAGTCAAAGCGCTTACCATAGGACACAACATGGCGAATGCCATTGATGCTCTCTAGTGTCAGCCGAGCCCTGTCCTGCAGTAACCTGCGATTTTCGCTGAAACCCCTTTCTACATCAGCATTGCCGTGGGGGATGCTAATCAAGGCCTTCACAAGTTTACTAAGAAGTGGGTACTTGGTTGTTCCATCACACTTCTTCAAGTCAAAGGCAGCTCGCCTATATTCATCAATGTTCTCGGTGCTTTCAAGTGTATCCAGCTGGAAAACAGTGTACTCATCTATCAGCATCGAAATTTCACCAGGCTGTATCACTTGAGGCAACTTCATAGCCAGGCACCTTAGCTCAGACCCTGATAATTCTTCCCTGTCATTTGGAGAGAGGCATCGCAGGCTCCGGAGTGTCATGTTTTGAAATGGCAGTCTTGACAGCAGGTAGTCAGTGGCCTTTAGGTTGAAATTTCGAGCACCCAATCGAAATGCCCTTTTCTCAGCTGGATCCCAGTTTGACATTGCTGCCTCTGTGTCTGCCCCTACCTCCACAGAGGCCTTCCAGATTGCGGGTGAATTAATGTCCAAACATGGCAAATCTTTCCCATTTACCAAACGGTACGCTTCAGATCTGACAAAGCGGCCAAGAAGCTTCTGCACAAGAACCACCATCTCCTCATACAGACGATGCACCAGCGGTTCACTTTCCTGAAAAACGGATAGGAATGACATGAAAATTTCGGAAACGTTTCTAATAAATAGAAGTTTCGCGAACAGAGTTTTGTCAGAGAATGCCCTCCTCAAGCGCTCACGCATTTGGCCTGCACGGCAGCTGGTTGAATCTGATAACACGATGGATTTCACAGCCAGGAATTGCTCAGTTAAGCGCTCCACAGCCGGTCCCAGTGAGCCATCTCGAGTTGACATAACGCAAAAACACATTTTCTGACAGATTAAAAGCTACCTGCTCTGCCTTCAACAATTCATTCTGAGCCGAAGAATTCTTAAGAAAGTAATAAACATCGACCACAGCAGCCTCGACATTCGAGCCAAAGGCACTCAAGCCGCGGGCAAATGAGTTGTGCACTTTGTGCAAGCAGCACTCTCCTACGTCTATGATGTCACGGTACGCTTCCTGCATATTTTTTTCTGAAGCTTTTCATTACATTAGGGCCATCTGTAGAAAAGCAAATGATATTTTTCTGCGGCAGGTCCATCATTGCTCTCCGCACTTCACTAGCCAAAATTTCTGAAGTCGCAGAGCCCAGCCGGAAAGACTGTAGGTGTTCCACAACAACTCGCTGCATTTTATTAGAGAAATACCTAACTACAACATCAAGTTGTTGGCACCTCTGTTCAGGAAGAGGGGTCTCGTCAATGCTAACAGAAAAAAACACATCCGGCTTGTTCAGCTCGTCAAGCACAAGTTTCTTGAAATACGGCCCGAGGCCATCACTAACTATGTAGGATGCCTTGAACCTCTTACAACTAAACTGCTTCGCTGTTTCGGAATCTCCAAACATCCTTGGGAAACAAGGCAGTCGCTGCGTCAGCCCACGAGTATGGGATGCCCTTGAGAGTCATGCCAAGCACAAACAGAGTTTCTGCGTTTGTCACGCGGTCACACTGCAAAACGTTCCCTGGACTACCGAATTTCAAAGTCGGCTGGATTGTTTTCGGCCGCTGCAGCACACCTGAAGCGTCTCGATGACGACTGGTAGCATCAATATGCCGTTTCATGGTTGCATGTCGCTTGACTGCTGTTACGCCATGTTGCCTACAGTTGATACTTTGATTACAAAAAACACAAAATGCAGTTACTTCGTCCGCTTGACGACATCATATTGATATTTTGTCTCCATTTTCATCACTCTCGTGAAGAACGTCCGCGTTGAACTTTGTGCAACAGCCTGCACAACAGAGAAAGAAAAAAAATGTTTTCATTTTTGCATAATAGCAGATTTACAGCAGGCAAACTAAAATTGCTTGTTACTACGAAAATGCTATCAAAATTCGAGAGCGATTCGACAGCTATCAGGCGAGCGCCAACCAAAAACACCAGCAGCGGGACGGACTACTATAAATACTGAGGAGACTTTGAATAGCATACGCGAACCTTTGTGTTTGCATTCGTTGCCACTGCGCATGCGCCATACCCCTCTTGAAGACCGACGTTAAGTGCCGGATTAGCGGGTGACCACGCTGAACACTAACTTAGCGTACGCTATTTTACAACACAAAGCTAGACTCTGCCACGCGTTGCACATGCAAGTTTTTTTTGCTGATGTCAGCACTGTCACGATATAAAGCGATAGGCCGCTGATACCAGTGTTATTGTTAAAGACAGCGGGCCGGGATTTCCGGCAACAAACATGCAGCACCTTCACGACACGACCAAAGCGCCTCCGATAACGCCAAGCTCGCCCATTAAAATCCGAGAGTAAAATTGCTCGAGTGCGTGCTTTACCACCATTACAACAGTAATATACAGTAAATCAGCCATCAGTTAGTCTTGTCAAGGTAAAAAAAGCCGCTCCATCATTTGTTATGCCTAAACATCATCTGCTATGCCTAAACGTGCTCATGAAATGATATTCTTATCGACATGCAGTGGAACGCGTATCAAATGCGCAAAACACAGGGAAAATACACAAACCTTTCAGCTTTGAAAACGCCATCGCCAAGGGCAGTCGACGAGGCTTTCCACCCAGTCCCGCGCAC
This sequence comes from Rhipicephalus microplus, assembly GCF_043290135.1. Taxonomy (NCBI): domain Eukaryota; kingdom Metazoa; phylum Arthropoda; class Arachnida; order Ixodida; family Ixodidae; genus Rhipicephalus; species Rhipicephalus microplus. The sequence goes on from NC_134701.1 coordinate 131,201,499, forward strand.
GAACTCAAGTTCACGTTCACGCACCTAGCACCTCAATGGACTGAAGCAGCATGCACGACCGCCAGTTACCGCAACAAGGCCACAGTGCTAGAACACTGTACAAACGACGACCTCCTTTATGGTCGTGGTACAAACACTGTAACAAGGCCAGAGAACCGACAAAGCCGAGTATGGTTTGGCTTGGCTCGGATTGCATGCCGTACACTTTTTGAGGAAATGTAGCAGGTTGTAGCAGCCAGGGCACATTGGCGCAGTCTGGCGCAATTGGCGCAGCGCTAGCATCACTGTGTTAGACGCGTAGTCGACAGGCAGCGTTTTCACGGCCTTCAAACATCTAGGCTTAGCAGCTTTGCCTATCGCTCAGTGCCCGTCATGTTCCCCGCTATCAGCACCGACACTCTTTTTTTCTTTCTTTGCTACGCTTCCCTCCGGCACAGTCATCGTCCTTAAAGGTCAGCTTCTTCTCGGGCAACATTCTGTAAAAAAGTGTTGTCTCGTCGGCATCGAAGGTATCTTCCAGCCGATATACTCCCAAGTATTTGTGAAGCTGATTTTCCCTCCACGTATAACATGTTTCAGCGATGACGGCAGCCTTTTCCCCGTTAACGTTTTTAAACACCATATCGTGGCGCTGCTTGAACCGTGTGAGCCACCCATCGGATGAAGCAAAGTTCTCGATGCCTAGCATAATCGCAAGCGATGACGCTTTCGCTGCAACGATATCGCCGCTGAGAGGAAGACTGTTGCTTCGAGTCTCCCGAATCCAGATGAGCAGCGCTTGCTCTAACTCCGGGTGGGCGCCGGTGCGCATTTTCTTGCGAGACATCTTAACTGGTCATTTTCGAATGCGTCCAGTACCGAGCGCTTGTTCTTTAGGATGTTAGACAGGGTATTAGGCTTGATGCCGTATTTCTGCGCAATATCTTGCTTGGCCGTGCCTCCTTGTTCACCCTCTTTCAAAATTTTGACTTTCGTCGCCAAGTCAAGCGTTTGATAAGGCCCGCGAGTTGCCATAGTAAATGCACGTGGAGCTTCGTCGCACGTGGAAACGCCGAGTCTGCACACCACCGTAACGAGATCAACAATGAGGCCCGCGTCTCTCATAATCATATGGTGGTTTTGGGACGTTAAACCCCACAAATCAATCAATCAACAATGAGGCCCGAAACAGGAACTGCCAGAGCAGCCGCTTGGCGATCTGGGGCGCTGCATGCAGCTGCGATGCCATCAGCTGACGCTTTGAGCTGCGGTGCTGTGGTCAACTGCGATGCCCTTGGGTGCCGGTCGGACACACATTGTTGTTTAGCACTTCGAAAATAGGAAATTTAACAAACATTACGATTTCCTCCAGGAATCTGATTGAAAATAAATTCGAATTAACCGAAATTTCAGACCTCTAGCTTCCAATTACCAAGAATTTCTTCCTGTTGAACTGCATGCATAACTGACGGGACTCCCTTTCCACTTCCAATTAACCGATAATTCCAATTAAACGACTTCAAATTATCGAGAGTCGACTGTACAGTAAAACCACCTTAATTCGAAGTCACTGGGACCGTGAGAAATCTTTGAATTAAGCATTTTTTAATTAACAGAACATTCAAAACGTGGAATGCATTGAACGAAATCATTCAAATGGATCAGAGCTAGTCATTTGCTGTGCCGGGTAGTTTCTGGCTCTAAGGGTCATGTTTTCCAGTAATAACTGGTCACAGTTTTGCCTCAAACAAGGAGGGATTCCGGGCCTAACTGCTGTCATCGCAAAGAAACAAAAAAATAAAATGACCAACTAAAATTCGTGCTTGCGAAAAACAAGACATCTTCTGCAACACAGTAGTGACATGCAGGCAGCATGTCGCCTGCTTCTCGCTGCGTTAGCACGTCATGATGTGACCATTCGCCCATTTTTTCTCGTAAAACAATGAATTTAATGATCGACAGTGTAACAAAATTCGGAATAATTTTTCGCTGGAAAACAATACTATTGAAGCTTTCGACGAGAGTTTTCAAAGTAGGTGCTGCAGGCAGGAACTCCGCCAGCTGTGCAAGTGCGCGAATTGCTGGAGCAACGGGCACTCGGCAGTTCTTATACATCGCTGATTTCTCCAGACTGTTTTTTATTAATTTCTTTAAATTCCGAGAAAAAATAAATAAATCGGGATGCGCTGACGTTGCGAGAAGCGTGCGACATGCTGCCTGCACGTCACTAGTGTACTGCAGTGAAGCATGTCGTGTTTTCAACAAGCGCATATATTAATTGATCACGAGACCGTTATTTTTTATATAATTTTATTTTTTATGCTGGAAGTAGCAAGGCAGGGGTGCTTCAGTTACCACTCATTAGTATCGCTAAAGTACATTGCCTTGTGGCTTTTAAGGTCCATCGTTTCCTCGGATTTGCGGCGAAAACAGGATCGGAAATGGGCACACTGCAGCCAAAGTGTTCGAATTAACCAGACTTGTGCTGAACGCTGCTTGAAATTATCCGCTAAAACTTGTATTGCAAAATGTGGGACTGTGGAAATACTTTGAATTAAGCAGGATTTCGAAATAACAGAGTTCGAATTCACTAGGTTTTACTCTATTGGTGTTATCATCATCACATACTTGCGAAGTCTCCCGCATTGTCAGGGAGACTCCTGGATTGCGACCGTTTCATCCGTGTGTAGGGTTGCCTTGAAAATCTCCCAAAAATCAAAATGTGTGTGTGAGATCTGGCCGCATTGACAAATATGCAGGCCAGTCTGTTACAGGCTTTTTGCGAGCCCACCGCATTATAAACAAATTTGAGAGGCGTTCATCTAAAACTTGCAGTAGATTCTCAGTAATGCGAAACTACGACATACGAATTTGTGAAATTCTCCAGTCAAATTAATATGTCTTTTGGGCCGAAATTAGAATTTTCTGAACACTTTTTTTAATCACGGCGTGTGATATGAATTTCATTATCGAAATTGTCGAACAAAGGCAGATCCAGGACAGCGTGCTCCAAGCTTCAAAAGTACGCGGGTGACCAGTGTAGGCACTGTCTTCTGCAGTGCGTGTGCTGTTTGTCCAGTCAAAGCAACGCTGCTTTCCGCAAGCTCTGTGGAGAAAACCACGGCAGTTGCGACCATAGATAGCATAAAACAACTTAGTTAGTTTTGATGGCACGTGGATTGAAAACAAAACTACTGTTTGTCGCAGACCGCCACGCACACCACGGTCGCGGCGGTGCGATAGCGATCTACGAGCTCTGAGGGCACGTGGCTGACTCAGCGGTAGGATGAAAGGCGTTGAGCCCCAACTTTACGCACGCGTTCGCGCGCGAGATTCCACGCGCTCACGCGCCTATGCGCTACCACGTGACGGCCGGAGACGGCGCGCCAGGCGAAGCGCGCGCGTTCGGAAAGATCTGGCTATGCCAGATATTTTTACACGCGCCGGAAGTTGCTCCCTCGGCAGCAGCCAATCAAACGCCGCTGCCGCGGGCTTCCGCTCCTCCTGTCTCTCAGCCGCAATGGCCGCCCTCTGCAAGTTGTCGGCGATGGCGGTCAATAACGAAAAACTAATCTCTTGTGTGGCCAGCCGGACGTCCTTGTGGCTGGCCACGCACAAGGACCACAAGAATCGGCAAGTCAAAGATGCCCTGTGGAAAGAAGTGGGTCAAATAATGTATCCGGGGAAGGCCAGCAAAGGTACGTACGGCGCGTTTCCGCCGGCTTGACAGGTTGGGTTGAAAGCAGTGGCTGATATTTCATTTCGTCTACGCAGAGTGCATCACTGCGCTGCAAAAGCGCTGGAAGTTTTTGCGGGACAAGTTCCGAAGGCTGTTCGTGCTAGCCCAGAAAAAAAAGAAAAGCGGCATGGGCGCGGAAGACGCCGACTCCGACACTGAAGATGAGGGCGATGAAGGGAACCAGCCTGCCGACAGTCTAGTGCAGCCGGCTTCGTGGCCCTTTTACGAGCAGCTGGTGTTCCTACGCGACACCATGACCTTCCGAGAGTAAGTTTATTGACGCTTTTATTGGCATTACGAACTAGCGAAAGAGAAAAGCTCGCGTATTTTTCGCGTTGAATAAAGTAGCTTGTGATTGTGAGCCTTGCCGCTTTCGGGAATGCTGGGGAAAGTTGCTAATACGCCACAAAATTTTACACGAAACGCGACGAGTAAAGGTAAGAACGCACAAAGAGTGCTTCTTGCGTATGTGTATTTCTGTCCTGTACACACCCAATGTGCATACTTTGGCGCCGTGCCCCGCGTTCCCGCACCAGAATAGTCTTGATTATTGAAAGCTAAAAATTGCTTGCAACAGTACCAAAACCGCATCTGTAACGTGCGGTGTAATGCGAGGGTTAAACTAGGGATGCTCTAAAAGTGGAAACCTACAGTAATTAAAACTTGCTTGATTATGTCACGCTGAAGCCAACAAAAGTGAGCATTTTATTGCTCACAGTGATTGGTGGGGCCGCTCATTAGAGAAGCAGTTTTGTCCAGATGCAGAAGTGATTCCCTTGCAGTTCTTGGAAGCATATAGAAATTCTAGACTACTCAGATGTACAAGTGGTGCCAAAGGTGCCCAAACCCTGTTGCATACAGTCATTATACTGGACATCTTTCAGACAGCTGTAGAGGATGCAAACAGGGGGCAGATCTTGCACATACATTATGGGAATTGCTTCGAGCTATCTCTTAGAACTACATCATTGTTAGTGATGAGCAGTGGGAGACTGCTCCTCAGCTCAGATCCGGCAGATCAGCTCTGGGACATTCAGTTAGCCGAAGACTCTGCTAGGACCCAAAGGCACCTGGCTGATGCCTAGGATGGAAGGCTAGCCCTACTAAACTGGACAAAGAAATCTACTTTCCCTCTCCCCCCTTATAATGAAAAACAAAACAATTATAGTGTTCGCACACACTATGCTGTAGTGTAACAAGCATGCATTTATTAACAATGGGAATGTTGGCATGTTTGACGTTGCATTAACGATTGCCTGTGTAAACACACTAACTTGCTGAAAGGGTCTGCCGGCAGCCGCAAGTTAAAAAAGGAACTCAGAATGGCATGCGAGATCCATGAGGCGTTCTGTATAACACAATGCAGCAATGAGTGTGCTAGTACACAAACTATGGTTGTAAGAAGCATACATTTATTAACAGTGGGAATATTTTGCCATCTTTCAGGGCAAACATTGACACTTTATTACACACCTATACCCTAATACATACACCTTAATTTTTGCTGTGCAGGACTTCTGGAAATTTCGAGTCCCAGAGGAGGCAAAGGAAGGAGGACGTTCGACAGGTGGCACGGCAGGAGACTCCGGAAACCCTTTTTAGAGACATGTGTCCGAGCCAGTTTGACACCATCGAGTTAGATCAGACTGATGACCCCGCTGATCTCTATCCAGCGCCGGCGGTGTCAGTTGAGTGTAGTCCGTCGCTACTGGAACAAGGAATGTCATCCCTTGAAGCTACGCAGTCAAGTGAGTCGGCACCATCACCGCTGGGAACTGCGTCACCGCTTGGGTTGGCGGCAACGTCACTGGAAAGCCAGGGGTCCAGCCTTGCCAGCATGTCTGTGATGCAGCCACCCAAAAAAAGACAAAAGAAAGACGACAATGACAGTTTACTTGTAGAGCACCTTGGAAAACTTACAAACAGTCTAGAGGACCAGGACGACCATCACTATTTTGCATTGTCGCTCGTGAAATCAATGAGAAAAGTAAAAAAGGAAGACCACTTGCGCATGCGCATGAAGATTCTGGAAGTGATCCAGCAATTTAACAGTAGCTGAAGTGTGGTGCTTCTTGTCCTTAGAGCTGACAAAGCGTGGGCATAGAGAATGAGGCATGTTGCAATATGAGGCATGGTGCAATATGAGTGGGCCAACATTACATGGCTAAACATGATTCAGGGTGTCTTTGCTATTAAAGGAGAAGTTTACCTTCAGCGAAATGGGTGCAGCCCCTGCTCTTCCAAGCGCTTCAGGGCCCCTTGTTTGGAGACTCCGGGCTGGTGCCACTGCCACGGTACCTCTCCAGCGCTGCTGCAAAAGTAGGCCGAGAAAAGCGTCCTGGCATCCGCAGCATCTGCACTGAAGTTCCGTGACTGGGATCCCTGAAGCGGGAAATAGCAGGGGTCCACATGCCCCTGCCCCGACGTCTGCTGGATGCCCTGCCTCCACCGTCCTGGAACCACATTTCCGAACCTGTCCTCTTGGTCGAGGATCTGGTCCGATTCCTCATTTAGGACCGCTAAGAAATTATGCAGTACACATGCTGCCTTCACTACATAATCCACATTCTTGGGGAGAAGCTGAATGGTGCGGAGCAGTATGCGCCACCTGGTCGCTGTGATGCCGAAGGCGTTTTCAGCACATTTCCTGGTAAAATGAAATAATAGTACAAAACAGGTTTTAGAAGCAGCCACCTTTCAAAGCCAATTCATTAGACTATTCTTTAAAACTGCAGCTACAAGAATGGCAACGTAAAATGGGCACAGTGCTCATAAGCTCGCGTTTTTTTAGAATAAAAGCCCTATGCTCATTAATTGTACATAAAGAAATCTTTTGCACTTATTTCTGTACGGCCTTCTTAAGAAGCAACGTGAACAGCTAATTCAAATCAGCAGTTATGTTTGTAATGTAAGGTTAATCACAAGTCGCACAAGCTGCTACGCATGCCCTATTTTTCTGAGCTGGGTAAAGGACACTTGTTATTGAGATGGGGTCACAAACATTGTCCACGGTGCACACCTCAATTTGACTTGTGCTTGCGAGATCGTTTTGTCATAATGATGGTTTGTACTAAGTTTGGTGAGCTTTTTATGTGCCCCTGCTGTTTTTGGATGTTTTTCCTCTGAACTGTTTTCGTTCAGCTGCTTTGTCGGCAAGTTAGAGCCACTGTTCTTGAGCTACGGGGTTGACTATATGCACTATATTGTGAAATTAGAGCCACTGTTTTTAAGCTATGTATTTTGTGTTCATTGTTTTTATTTTTCTTCATCGATGTCTTGTGCGAAGTGTGCATTAAATGTTATTTCAAGTGCTTTCTGTGTTTGTATAAAATTGAGTATGGCAGGCTCAGCATACCCAAAGAAAGTGCCTGATATCATACCGTGCTCGGCTTAGTCTGTAATTGAACACTCTTCGTTCATCTTCAAGGAGTCTAGCAGGGAAAGGGCGCATAAAGTCGCGCCGCAGCTGGAACGCTTCATCCCCGACGAAAGCGTACGGCGCCACCTTTGTGGTGCCTGGGAGCTGCCCCAGTGAGGGGATGTCAAGCTGCCCTTCGGTTAGGGCCTTCCCAAACTTCGTGTTGTTGAACACTCCGCCGTCACTCTGGCGGCCCTCTGCCCCAATATCGACCAGCACGAACTTCGAAGAGCTGTCGACCACGGCCATCAGCACAATGGAGAAAGTACCCTGCAGCAGTAGGCGTCAAACCAAACATTAGCACATGTAAAGTTGTATGTGTAGGTGGGACCTACAATAATAAGCGATTACAAAGAAAAAGTATGACAAAATTTACAAAATCACCTATGCTGGCCACGCATTTATTTGTACCAGCTCATTGTGAAAGATTTCTGGCATGCACAGTGATAATTTAATTTAGCCGTAAGGGCTCTGAAAAACACCTCTGTTGAAATTAAATTTCAAAGTAAACATCAAATCAAGCTGTCATAAGTACCTGCCGCAGCACTGGAAGAATACTGCATACATGAAGTATTCTGGCAAAACGACTTAGACCACGGGGCTGTATTCCTTTGTTTTGGCAAACTGCGAGCTCAGTCCCCTTCTCTGTCTCCCTCTCTCCCCTGCTTTCTGGAGCCCATGTGCACCATTCAAAAGTGGTACATAAGAAAAAAAAGTATAGCATTGCAGGGCAAGGCTCTGGACGTTGTCCAAGCATTTTAAATTAGAAGGTAATTTAAGAAAGGGGTGAAGAATTTTAGGCAACTTTCTGCATTACAGAGTTTGGAAGCTTACTGAAATGAAAATAATTAAGACAACTTTTTATACCACTGCACTTAGCAACATTTCTTTTTTAATTGTCACAGTTATGCTACTGGCACCGCACCCCTACAAATGGGTGGTGCACATTGGCTGTCTATGTTGCCACCACACATTCTCCAGCAGACAAGGACACACTACTCCTCCCGAATTAATGCTGTTCGTTTCAGTATACGTGCATAAATGGCCAGAGTGACTTACCTTGTAATTGAAGAAGGCACTTCCAGATTTCGGCGGGCAGGTGATGGCGACGTTCTTCCCGTCAACAGCCCCCAAACAGTTTGGGAACTGCCAACGCCGGGTGAAGTCGCCAGCAATCTTGGCCCAGTCAGCCTTGGTTGGTACCTGGAATAAATTGGAAACCAGGAACAAACTTGTAGGCCGAACAGACCTATTTTTAGCTAAATATCTTTGTGAGGTGGAATGTGAAAAAATGACATTCACTTTTCTCTTGTGCATGCTCTTTGGGCATGGATCCACGGCATGGTGAACCAAATTTTGTACAAGGTGTAAGCTTCCAATCATGCTGAAGGCATGGTGTCACTTTTGTTGCCCAGTTGTACACGGTCAACGCAATGCATTTTACCACCCCATTTTTTATTTCGACAACACAAAGGTGCGATTACTGCATTTTGAAAACCAGAGTAATCAAATAGACATAGTTCACCTGGCTTTCAAAGCCCATAGGGATATATTGTATTTGCTAATCACAATTGCCTTAGGCACTGTTAATAATAAAAATTTTTTCATTTAAACAGAGTCTTCGAAGGAATTGTTTGTACTGCAGATATGAAGTGTACCATTTACTGAAAGAAAATTTTATACAGGCTCTGACGTTACCCACCTTCATAAAGTGGTCCTTCAGACGAGCCCAAATGGCTCTACAGGTCACGTGAATGCTTCTCCGGGCAGTTTCAATGCCGACACGGTAGGCGAGGGCCACGTTGCAGATGTCCAGCCCTGAAGCCAGGTAGCTGCAACACAGAAAAAGTAATTTCTCCTCCGATTCACAATACATGGTCAGCACAACTGCAACAAAAGTGTTTGATAACATGCAAACTCTGAACAGGATTGCCTCTTTAGGTAACATGCAAATGGCAATATTGCTTTCTGACACGAAGGGGCATCTGTATCTGGCCAATGCATCTGGCCAATGTGAGAAAGCATGAATGATTGCAACGCCCATTTCGCCATTTCACAATGCAAAAGCCATTTGTATAAGCTGACGTATGCATCTATGATCTGTTCACTGACATGTTTATGTTCTTGCATCAGCATCAGAAGGCAACCTGTACCAACCTCAAGGTTATTGCAAGCCTTTCGCCTGGCTCCAGGGGCTCTCGTATGAAGTCCTGCCGTGTGAAGTCCGCAGCAAAAAGCCCATCAACTTGTCGAACAGCGCGGGTGACATGCGGTAAAACTTAAAAAAAAACTGCTGGTCGCCTTCCCGCATTCGACGCATCTGTAGGGAGAAAGAAAGTGTACTGTTGAAGATGGACACAACCATTTTAGTTACTTGTACACCGGGTAAGCCAGCTCCAACGGGCTATGAAAAGGGTAGATAATTCATCATGCATTTACAAGATGCACAGGTACTATCTTTAAGGGAGCTAGCTCATGTCGCAGCTACAAAATCTGGTGAATAAAATGGGGCATATAGAGCACTCTGGAATTTTATTTTAATTTATACCAAGCGCATTTAACGTTTTCTTAGCGCGGCACACATTGTTTAACCTCTTTTGCGCAAAAAGGAACACGCTAGCTGCGGGTTACAAGGCGGCGGAATGCTTCGCTCGCGCAAACAAAGCGCCGACAACAGACGAGAAGCGAGCGCTTACAACGTGTGCACCCCACTGTTGGTCATGACGCTATACAGCTTTCAGAAAACACACAAAAATTCCCGTTGTGACTAACCAACTCAGCTAGCCATGCCTACAATAATAGGGCTAGGCATTAATGCACTGCGAAATAGCAACACGATACTCACGGCTGTGTGGTACAGGCCTTCCTGTTTTCGCGCCAAGAAGACAGGCCGCACCCAGCAACGGTGCTCTCGTTGCCTTCGCTGCCGCCTTCTGGCGATCGCCCTCGCTACTCGCGTAGCTAGCAGGAACAGATGGCTGCGAGTCAGCATTGCGACCATTTTCCCTCGATGAAGCAGGATAAACCGAAGCGGGCTTGAAAAGAGCGGTAAGCAAAACCAGAGGAGGCGATGTCGAAACACTGCGCTACCGAGTAAACAAAACCGCCGACTTGGCTCGGATGCTCGGCTCGTGGCTAGGCTCGGCTGCTGTGTGTGTGTGTCAAGTCGTGTCGATAGTTCGCGTCGACAAGAAACAGTTTTTTCGGCATCTCAAAATGAAAAAGAAATGCTTTTATGCGTTTTAGTAACTATTTTGCGGCCTGTTAGTAGTGCGCATGTGTGTCTGTAGTCAGGCAGTTCTGGCCAGTGTGGTCTAGCGACATTGGGCTGCGCAAGTCTAGCGCGGGGCGGTGAGCGTTCGCGCGCCTCTCATGTGGTCGCTCGCCCTCCCCCTTCACAGGCGCCCCAAACGCATGAGCGCGCCAGCGTGTAGAATCTCGCGCGCGAACGCGTGCGTGGAGTTGGGGCCTTAAAGACGTAAGAAAGGCTAGAAGAGTTTTGCTGTTCGTGTCCAAAGAATCTAGTAGCGAGCAAAGCCAAAGCTTTGGCCTGCGCTTTCGCTGCAGCCAGCAGCACCGTGCCGTCCGTTGACATGTGTCCCAGGAGGGCATACACGAGTTGTTTTGATGGAAATATATTTTGCTAGTTGTTTCGATGGCGCGAAATTTCGGACGGGAGAATTTGTGCTCCCCCTTATAGACTCTTACCTTACTGCAAAACCCTACCCTTGTTTGTTTGGCCACTCCAAGCCATTATGAGACCGCAGCGCCGATGTTTGCGCTTGCGTTTGGCCCCCTCCCCCAATGTCTTTTGCAATGTTTTGTCTTGTTTTTTCTTTTTTTCGTGCCAAAAAATGGAGGAAAATAATTCAGCGTGCCGATTTGACTTATGGCAGCAAATGCGATTATACTTGTTGCTAAAGGTAAATCCATCACAGCTTCAAAATTAAAAAAAAAAGCCGGTAACCGTTCCCCCACCCCATTCCCACTCCGGGATTTTACGAATTTCTCTGTTTCCAGGTTGGTAGGTATGCTGAACGCTCAGCAAAGTGATTGTGACGCTTGTACTGCAGCGGGCGCTGAGAGCGACGGTCTTGGCGAGATGGAGCGCCTGTACGCTGCTTGCCCTGCAGCGGGCGCAGATAGGGGGCTTGATGAGGGATTCATATTGCCACGTTCCATTTCACAAGTTTTTGTTATCGTTCCGAAACACCACACCATTCTCGGCGCAAACCACGCCTGCAGGTTTAGAGAAGGTTCCGGACTGTAGTAGATCATTTCGATAAGATCACGCCCACTGTGCGAACGGTACAGATTGTTCTGGAACCTACGCCACCGCCAGCGATAACGCTAGAACATTCGACGGCAAGGGTATAAATGCCAACGCGCTTCGTCGCTTGTCAGTTGTTGATCGAAGGCCGACGCTCCGTTCGCCGCTATCAGTCCGAGACTGCTATCTGTGCGAGACTGCTGCTGTAATTGGACTTTCCTTTTACCGGGCACAGGTTCGCCCAAATAAACAGTTAAATTCCAACAAGAAGTCTCCTGTCTTCGGCCACGTCACGACCCCGTGACATCTGGTGGAGGTGCTGCTTCGTTCATGTACCGGACGCCCCCGTCAAGCCGTGAACCCAGCCCACGTCGCGGAGAAGACACCGACGCCAACCAGGAGCAGCGAACAAGCCGCCGACAGCAAGGTCTCCCACCGGAGTACGGGCTTCTACAAGACAAGGCGCGGAAAGCCAAGGCCATGACCTCTACTGCAGCGACTATGACAACTGGAGCATCCCAGCCCGCGATCGTCACTCATTAACCCAGGGAACCACCAACGTTTCATGGGTCATAGTTTGAAGACCCGAAAACCTGGCTAGAAACATACGACCGTGTGGCCGCCCTCAACCACTGGGACAACGAAGAAAAGCTCCGTCGTGTGTGCTTCTACCTGGAAGACACCGCAAGGACCTGGCTCGGAAATCGGGAGTCCACGCTCCGAACGTGGGATATTTTCTGCGGCGCATTCCTACAAACGTTCGCGAGCGTCGCTCACAAAGAGAGGGCCGCTGCTTTATTAGAGACCCGGGTTCAGCTACCAAATGAAAATGTCGCCATTTTCACAGAAGAAATGACCCGACTATTCCGTCACGCTGACCCAGACATGCCTGAGGAGAAAAAAGTCCGTTTCCTCATGCGAGGGGTCAAACAGGAGCTCTTCGCGGGACTGATGAGAAACCCACCGAAAACCGTCCAAGAATTTGCAGCCAAAGCGACCACTATCAAAAAGACCCTGGACATGCACACCAGACAGTATAATCGTCGCCTGACTGCAGACTTCGCTGCTGCTCAAGCCAGTAACTCCGGAGACCTGCGTGAAACGATCCGAGCGATCGTGCGGGAAGAGCTGCGCAAGCTGTTGCCTTCGGCGCAGCCTCAAGTGGATTCAATCGCCGACATTGTGCGAGAAGTTCGGCAATCACTTCAAATTCCCCACGCACCGCTGCCCGAGCCGGAAGCTATGAGCTACGTTGCTGCACTGTGCCACAACGCTCCTCCCCGTCCACGCAAAACGCCGCCCTATCGCACTTCCGTCGACAGACGCCACCGCCGCCACCACCCCCACCAACGTCATACCGTTCTCCAGCAGCCCAGCGCAGTGCACCAAGGAAGACTGACGTCTGGCGCACCCCTGACCATCGCCCGCTCTGCTACCACTGCGGCGAGGCCGGACACACTTACCGCCGTTGCCAGTACCGACAGATGGGACTGCGTGGCTTCGCCGTCAATGCACCGCGCCCACAGCCAGGAGAACGACCACGTGACATCGCCGACTACCTGACAGGAACTCGGTGGACACCACGAAGCCCTTCGCGTTCGCCGTCGCCCAGCCGCCACACGTCACCGCACCACCGGCAGTACTCTGGCCCAACGCGGGGCTGGTCTCCTAGCCTGATCCGGGAAACTAAGGGCAGCAACCGGTGGAGGTGCGGTTGCTGTGCGACGAACTACCGAAGATCCTCCGACGACGACGCCGCCGCGACGGAGCTTTCCGAACACAACGCCAACCAGGCAAAGCCCTGACGGCGAAAACTCACTTACCGAAGGTGGCCTGACGACGCAACATGGAAGCAGCAGAACAAGCCGACGCAGCCGTGACCCGACGCCACGCCCTAACTGTAATGCGAGACGGCGAACTAGCGACCTCGACGTTCTTATCGACGGCCACAGTGTGACCGCTCTCGTCGATACTGGAGCCGACTATTCTGTCATCAGTGGGTCGTTCGCCGCGAAGTTAAAGAAAGTTAGGACAGCTTGGAAAGGCCCTGAAATCCGCACAGCCGGAGGCCATCTTGTAACGCCTGCAGGAATCTGCACAGCGAGAGTCACCATTAACGGCCGTATTTATCCTACAGACTTCGTAGTCCTACAGCGTTGCTCGAGAGATGTCATCCTTGGCATGGACTTCTTATGCCTCTATGGTGCTGTCATCAACCTAAAAACGAAGTCGATAACGTTATCCACAGAAGGAGCACTACCACCGCGCACGCCGTCAGGACACCATGCCTTGAATGTGCTGGAAGAACAAGGCACCATTCCTCCTCGCTCAAGCGTCATTATTTCAGTCGGCGCTCCTAAATCACCTGACTTGAAAGGCGTCGTTGAAGGCAGTCAGCATCTGTTGGTCACCCGAAATATTTGCGTCGCAAGAGGAATTGCAGAGCTGCGAGGAGGCAAAGCAATGTTTATGCTCACGAATTTCAGCAATGAGTACAAACATGTGAACAAAGGAACAACGGTCGCATACATCGAAGAAATTGTCGAAGCCACCAGTGCATTCGCCCTCGCCTATTCTGCGGAACGTGCTCAGAGGAACCAAGCCACTCCCATAGCTTTCGACGTCAATCCCAGACTTCCGAACAATAAGCACGAACAGCTCAAGGCCCTGCTTCTGCAATACGAAGATTGCTTTTCGTCGTCATCGAAAATTCGGCAGACCCCAATCACGAAACATCAAATCATAACCGAAGAAAATGCCAGACCACTCCGTCAGAGTCCGTACAGGGTTTCGACGCGAGAACGTGAGGCAATGAAGAGACAAGTTGATGAAATGCTGCGAGATGACATTATCCAGCCGTCCAAGAGTCCGTGGGCATCCCCCGTGGTGTTAGTGAAGAAAAAGGATAGGACCCTACGTTTCTGCGTCGACTATCGCCGCCTGAACAAAATCACAAGAAAGGACGTGTATCCTCTCCCACGAATAGACGACGCACTTGATCGGCTCCATAACGCCAAGTACTTTTCGTCAATGGACCTCAAGACTGGCTATTGGCAAATCGAAGTCGACGAAAGAGACAGAGAGAAGACGGCGTTTATAACACCGGACGGCCTCTTCGAGTTTAAGGTGATGCCCTTCGGCCTTTGCTCAGCGCCTGCAACTTTTCAACGCGTTATGGATACAGTACTGGCAGGATTGAAGTGGCAGACTTGCCTTGTGTACTTGGACGACGTCGTCGTGTTTTCCTCGAGTTTCGACGAGCATCTTCGGCGCCTTGAAGCTGTACTTCAAGCCATCAAGACTTCCGGGCTCACACTGAAGCCAGAAAAGTGCAGATTTGCGTATGAGGAGCTCTTGTTTCTGGGGCACGTTATCAGCAAGTCTGGAGTTCGTCCCGATCCACGGAAAACAGCCCCCATCGCCGACTTCCCGCCACCCACTGACAAGAAAGCCGTGCGCCGATTTCTGGGCCTGTGCGCCTATTATAGGCGATTCGTGAAAAACTTCGCCCGCATTGCCGATCCTCTTACTAACCTTACCAAGGCCGACGTGGAGTTCAAGTGGGAAACGCCACAGGAACACGCTTTCCAGGAGCTTAAACATCGCCTCCAGACGCCTCCGTTACTTGCCCATTTCGACGAATTCGCCGAGACAGAAATACATACTGACGCAAGCAGCGTAGGTCTCGGCGCCGTTCTTGTGCAGAGGACTGACGGACTTGAAAGGGTTATTAGTTACGCCAGCCGATCGCTATCCAAAGCAGAAGCAAATTATTCCACAACAGAAAAGGAGTGCCTCGCCATCATCTGGGCTACGTCGAAATTTCGCCCCTACCTCTACGGCAGGCCCTTCAAAGTTGTGAGCGACCACCACGCCTTGTGTTGGCTAGCCACCTTGAAGGACCCTTCTGGTCGCCTCGCACGATGGAGCCTGAGACTTCAAGAATATGACATTACTGTCATTTACAAGTCCGGCAAAAAACACTCCGTTGCCGACTGTCTCTCTCGTGCGCCTGTCAACCAACCGCTACCCGACGACCCGGATGACGACTACTTCTTGCGAACGATAACTACCGACGACTTCGCTGAACGACAGCGGGCCGACCCGGAACTTAAGGCCCTAATAGAATACCTCGAAGGCAGGACCGCCGAAGTCCCGAAGGTATTCAAGCGCGCACTTGCGTCCTTCTTTCTACGAAACGGTCTTCTACAAAAGAAAAACTTTTCACCGCTTCGAGCTAAGTACCTCCTTGTGGTGCCTTCAGCTCTGCGACCAGAAATCCTGCAGGCCCTGCACGACGATCCGACGGCAGGGCACCTCGGTGTTTCTCGCACGCTCGCGAGGATACAAGAAAGGTACTACTGGCCACGTCTTACCACCGACGTCGCTCGTTATGTGAGGACATGCAGGGAGTGTCAGCGACGCAAGACACCGCCGACAAGGCCAGCGGGACTTCTGCAGCCAATTGATCCA
The DNA here is from genome assembly GCF_043290135.1 of Rhipicephalus microplus. Taxonomy (NCBI): domain Eukaryota; kingdom Metazoa; phylum Arthropoda; class Arachnida; order Ixodida; family Ixodidae; genus Rhipicephalus; species Rhipicephalus microplus. The sequence goes on from NC_134701.1 coordinate 131,217,378, forward strand.
CCTTGCCGACCTTTCCAGCAGATTGGTATGGACCTACTGGGGCCGTTCCCGACGTCGGCTTTCGGAAACAAGTGGATCGTGGTAGCTACCGACTACCTCACCCGCTACGCCGAGACAAAAGCCCTGCCAAAAGGCAGTGCATCCGAGGTAGCTAAGTTCTTCGTCGAAAATATCGTCTTGCGTCACGGCGTCCCGGAGGTCCTTATCACCGACAGAGGAACGGCATTCACTGCCGACTTAACTCAAGCGATCTTGGCATACAGCCAAACAAACCACCGCCGGACGACAGCGTACCACCCACAGACCAACGGCCTCACCGAGCGGCTTAATAAGACGATCGCCGACATGCTGTCAATGTATGTCGATGTCGAACACAAGACGTGGGACGCCATTCTTCCGTATGTGACCTTCGCATACAACACGGCGGTGCAGGAGACGACACAGATATCTCCATACAAATTGGTCTACGGAAGGAGCCCGGCAACGACGCTCGATGCCATGTTACCCAACGTCACCGATGAAGAAAACCTCGACGTGAGCGAGTACCTTCAACGCGCCGAAGAAGCCCGACAACTTGCGCGTCTCCGTATCAAGAATCAACAGACGACCGACAGCCACCGTTACAACCTTCGACGACGCTTCGTGGAATACCAGCCTGGTGAACGTGTTTGGGTGTGTACGCCGATACGCCAACGTGGACTAAGTGAAAAGCTTCTGCGACGGTACTTCGGACCGTACAAGGTGGTTCGACGTCTCGACCCACTTGATTACGAGGTTGTCCCCGACGGCATCACGAACTCTCAACGACGCCGATCGCGACCTGAAGTCGTCCATGTCGCGCGCCTCAAGCCGTTTCATGCACGTTAACAAACTGAAACAGTGTTTTTTGTATTATTGTTGTATTGTAATTTATTCATTGTACTTCCTTGCATTATTATTGTACCTTTATCTTTAGTTAAAGCATCGGGACGATGCCTTTTTTCAGAGGGGGGCAATGCCACGTTCCATTTCACAAGTTTTTGTTATGGTTCCGAAACACCACACGATTCTCGGCGCAAACCGCGCCTGCAGGTTTCGAGAAGGTTCCGGACTGTAGTAGATCATTTCGATAAGATCACGCCCACTGTGCGAACGGTACAGATTGTTCTGGAACCTACGCCACCGCCAGCGATAACGCTAGAACATTCGACGGCAAGGGTATAAATGCCGACGCGCTTCGCCGCTTGTTAGTTGTTGATTGAAGGCCGACGCTCCGTTCGCCGCTATCAGTCCGAGACTGCTATCTGTGCGAGACTGCTGCTGTAATTGGACTTTCCTTTTACCGGGCACAGGTTCGCCCAAATAAACAGTTAAATTCCTACAAGAAGTCTCCTGTCTTCGGCCACGTCACGACCCCTTGACAATATTTGCTGGACCATGACGGGCTCCTGCTGAAATATATAGCCACTGACGACGAGTCCATCGACCTGTTTAAGGTGGTTATGCCTAAAAGTCCGAGAGTCGCACTGCTGCGATCCTCTCACGACGAACTCGTGGCCGGTCACCTGAGTGGCTCGAAAGTTTTTGCAAAACTGAACCACGTTGTGACCTGGCCCGGCATGAAGCGTGACATTTTTCGCTATTGCTGTTCTTGCCGCGTCTGTCAAACAGTGAAATAAAACGGTGGCAAACTGCCCGGTCTGATAAAACAGATTGTCAGTGAGCGTCCGTGGCAAGTGGCCACATGCAATCTAATAGGATCATTTCCCAGAAGTAAGCAGGGGTTCATTTTACTGATGGTAATCGTTGATCACTTTTCGAAGTGGGTGGAATGGTTTGCTCTTTGGAAGGTGACAGCGCTAGCAGTGCTTGAGAAGCTGCAGGAAACGTTTTGCCGGTTCGGCTTCTCGGAAAGGCTTATCACGGACAATGCTTTGTATTTCACTGCTCGGGCATTATGTGTCACGTGCCGTTCCCTCGGAATTCATCACTGCACCAGTTCATCCTACCATCTCCAGTCCAATTTGACGGAGCGCGTAAATCGTACACTCAAACCGATGTTGGCGGCCTTAGCCGAAAGTCAAAGGGACTGGGCAGACCATTTGAGTGAGCTTGCAATTGCTATTCGAACATCCGAGAGTCGCTCAACTAGTTTCTCGCCTGCCTTCTTAAATTTTGTAAGCTGGCAAATCCGGTGACCAGCGTCATTCAATGCCAGCTCGAGGACGAGGAGACGAAGGCAGACTGCTCTGCTTACACGTCGACACTTCGGGACAGGCTTAGTCGAGCTTTCTGCAAAGCAAGGCAAAGTTTGGCGTTGGCCGGGGCTCAGCAGAAGGCCCAATATGACCGCTAGCATCGCTACCTAGTTTTTAAGATGGGCAATCTTGTCTTGAAGCATAACCGCGCTCCTAGCGATGCCAGTAAGGGGTTCTCAACCTCGCTCGCTCCTAAGTGGCTTGGTCTGTACCGAGTGGAGGAAGCTCGAACTCCGCTCGCATACCTGCTGCAAGATCCCCATTCGGGAAAACTCAGCGGTGCCCTTACCGCAGACCTGAAACCCTTTGTATCACGGTCTGACAAGCTCGCCCCAGCGCCCAGCGGCACTGCGCGCAAGCAGCGGGGCACATTCGGGGCGGCGGACCCTCATTTGTACCCCGCACCGGCGTAATATGAAGAGGTTGTCACCTTTGTGATTTCCCGACGGATGGCGGACTTCTCCGCAACCGAAGGCCCTCAGTTTACAGTTTGGTCTCTGTTGGCTAGCTTCTTTCAGACCACTGCTCCCGGCCCCGCCAGTTGCTGCAAGTGCTTTATTTTTGTTTCTTTTCTAGCATTCATGTTAGCTTGCATTTTGTTGCATCAGATTTAGACTCTTCTCCATGTACGTATTTTTTTCTTCTATTTTCTTTCTTTTGCTCTTCGGTGCGCCCCGTATTGAATGTTCTCCGCTGGCGAGCGCGGTGTGGTGGTGAAAATGGACCCACGTAATGGCGAATCACTGTGTCAGTCGAATGTGTGCTGGTGCCGTGATTGCGGAAGGGGCGCGCTGTGCAGTGACATAAGTGATTGTGTGCGCTGTGAGTGCAGCATTATCGCCGCCAGCCCGGGAGGGGTCACCACGGCTGTGAGCCTCCATGCCAGCGTGCGGCTTCTCATTTTGAAATCGACGGCACCGGCTACAAGTGTTTACAATTTCGGCTCCCGGCATGTCGACTGTCCCAGGAATGTCAAGGTCGCCTGTTCGCCAGTAGGAACGAAGACGTTAGGGAAGCAGCGGCCGCGCAATTCACCTGAGTCCGCGGTCCCGGCGCCTCCACGTGTGAAGGAGCAACAGCGAAGTGTGGCCACTTGGACATGGCAAGAGCGTCAAGAGGCACCCAAGTGCTTCGTGAGCGACGTACTGTGGAAGGCACAGCGGCGAGTGCGGCGAGAAACTGTTCTTGATTGGGTGCCGTAGCTATTTCGCGGCCACACGATCATGGAGACCGACGTGCTTGCGCAAGGTGCCCGGCTGCCGGACCCACCTGCGGTACGTGAGTGTTCGCTGTGTGGGCTGAACATTTATGCCCAAAGCCACTTTAAGGGAAGCCTCCATATGGCCAAGGCCAAGGTGGCGGAAACCTCCAGGCATAACAAGACGCCGACCTCGTCCGTGCCACCTATGGCGCTTCCCGATGAAGATCTCGCTGCTTTGTGCCGGGAAAGAATGCACATGAATCCGGGCTTTGCCGCCCTCATTGGCCTTGTGATTCCGTAGGCTTACGCGTCTGCTCCGGCTGGTAACGGCGACGCCAGCACAGACTTCCTCATCAGCTTGTATGAGGACTTTATTTGACTTTGTGTGTTTTTTCCTGTGTTCTCTTTGTTCTTTCTCCTTTCGTTTTTTTTAACATAAAGCTCATGTTCGTTGTACGTTTAAAGTGTTTTCTTGTGTTTTTTTGCTTCAGCAACTGGGTCAGGAGAGGCCACTGTCGTTGCTCATAGCAGTGTCATTTTAACTGCATGGGTGACGTCGGCTGCCTTTGCAGACTGATAAAGAGCTAATTTGGGAGAGGGGGATTTGGGAATTGAGGCTAGCCCGCTGCCTTTACATGGGCTTTGCCGCCTTTTCTGCCGTTCTCACGTCCCGACATGACTCCCCTTCTCTGCTGTCTGTCGCGCTGGGGGAGCGAAGAGTGACGTTCAACCCCTCTCACCCGGTAGCGGATGTCAACTATGGCGCCGCGCGCAAAACCTCCCGGGACGTTTTGCGCGCGCACGCGTCGGGAGAGAGTCGAATATCTCTGGGAGGCCTGAGGTTGAGCACGCATCTCCTTTCCGTCTGTCGACTCTTATTGTTTGGGGCTTGTCGGACTTTGCCAACGGCGCTTTGCGCCCGCGGCGAGCACTCACCTTTTGCTGCCCCTTGCGAACGCCAGGCCGAAGAGCGGTGCGGTGTCCTAGTGCGTGGTCAAACTGCGCCGACCCGTATCTCTCCGAAGCCAATGCAAGCGCCTTTGCCTCCACTCGAGCAACCGGGCCCTTTGTCCCGGTGTCAATACTGACGATACTCAATGACAAATTATAGCTATCTGTATGGGCAAATTTTTACCTAATAAACTAAACATTGCTCTCGAGGCAAAAGCGACAGGTCGGCACTCGCCTGATGGCTGCGTCTGAATCAACACAGCCCTAAGTCTAAACGAACTCTCATCAGCTGAGACAGTCGTGGCATACAAGGGATTGTACTTCGCCATGCATCTATTGGATGTCAGTATGTCCTTCACCTTGACAAATGCAGCCTCCTGTTCATGCTGCCAAGTCCAGCTTGAAGACTTGTTGAGGAGTGCTCGGATTGGAGCAGTTATCTCAGAGATATCTGCCAAGAACCCGGCCAGATGATTGGTCATCCCGAGAAGACGCCTGACACTTGCAACATCTTTTAGAGCTTCCATGGTCTTGATGGCTGCAACTTTAACTGGGTTCGGCCTGATGCCTTGTGCGAACACAATTACATTAAGGAATGGTACCTCCGACACACTGAATAAGCATTCGCTCTTGTTTAGTGTGACCCCTGCCTTGGCAAGACGGGCCATAACCTGGTTCAGTCGGACATCATGTTCCTCTTGAGTGTGTCTGAAGACAAGTATGTCGTCAATCATATTTGCTACCCCTTTCTGTCCTTCAAGAGCATTCTGGCCATCTGCTTTTGAAAGTACTCTGGCGCTGAGGTAATGCCAAACGCTAGGCGGCAAAAGCAGTATCGGCCAAATGGAGTTATAAAAGTTGTGAGCTCTTGCGACTCCGCAGCGAGTTTCACTTGTAAACTTCCTGTTGCGTCCAGTTTGGAGAACACCATTGCGTCTCCAATAAGATCGATGACCTGTTCAACCGGAGGGAGGATGTGGCGTTCTCGAAGTACAATTTGGTTTAGCCTGGTTAAGTCAACACAAAGACGATAATTCCCCGACACTTTAGGGACCACCACCAGTCCAGAATACTATGGCGTTGGACTGTTGACACGTCGAATCACTCCGTCATTCTCGAGCTCTCTCAGCTCACCCCTCACGGTTTCATGTAATGGGACAGGAATGCGGCGAGGAATGATGAGTGAGAATGGTGTGGCATCAGGCTTCAAGCGAATTCGATATTCATCTTTGAGGGTGCCAAGTCCGCGAAACAATTCAGCATGAAGTGAAGCTTCAGGTTCTTCCAGCCCACCAAGGAATTGCAAGGCATCAAGGGCCTGTATAGCCGGCAGTCCCAGAAGAAGGACAGAGAGCGATTCAATTTCAAAGAGCCGCCGTAAGGACGTCTTCCCGCGCCAGCGTAGTTGAGCCGTATATGATCCAAGCACCCGCCACGGTTGACCTCCGGGTGTGGCAAGTACAGTGTCGACCCTGTCCAGCTTGACTGGAAGCTTGGGGAAGTCATCGGGTATGGCTGAGACCTCGGCTCAAGAGTCAACTTTAAATTGCATCGTGTAGCCGTCCACGGTGTTATCCACTAATAAAGACTTGGTCTTCGCCCCGGTGGTACTCAAGTGAATGGATCTGACGTTTTGCTTTGATTTCCATGAGCGAAAGACTTCTGTGAAGTGCCCATTTTTTCTACAAAAACTGCAGAGCAAACTGCGTGCCGGGCATTGCGTACGAGGATGAGACTCGCGGCCACAGAATCCGCAGGTGGGCGTCTCTGCATTGTGACGGTCGAAAGAAGGCTTCGCGTTCCGGTGATAGCGAGCAGACTTCTGCGTCTTTGTAGCGTCTGTGTGCAAAGCGCTGCCAGCTTGCAACTGCCGCTTTTCTTTTTCCGCGTTTTCAGCCTGATGTGCTTGCATCCAAGCTTCTTTGAGAGTGATCTTAGCGTTTCATTGCTGGTCTGAAAGGCGAGAGTCGTGCAAGCCGACAACGAATATTGCGTACTAGCCTTTCTTCAACTTGTGCTGAAGGACAGGCGAAGGGTTTCATCAATCTGCATAATTCAGCATAGTACACGTCGACGCTCTTGCCTGGCTGCTGTAAGCGTCTGTAAAAATGCGATGACTCGTAGAACTCGTTACTAGGATGAACGAAGTGCTCAGTCAAACTGTCGACAACAGTCTTGTTGGAAGTGAGGGACGCAGCATCGAGAGAATGTATTGAGGAGCGGACGCGCTTCGGGGCCCATGTTTCTTCCGGTGCATTCTTGAGTCTCGAGATGGCAGCGTAGTCCTCAAACCGGCTTTTCCACGTCAACCAGGTCCTAGTCTTGTCGACGTCGAATGGTTCCAGCATCTGAAGATTGACACCCACCCATTTCAGGCTGGACTGCTCGGTGAACATGGCAAGGACAATAACTAAGCGCGATATCGGGTCTCCATCCCACTTTTGACACCATGTAGTGTTAACAGTTCACCGGGGACGCTAACCAAGGCCAAGCCTTAGCGTCTGAGGAGCCCGCAGAAAGACAGCTGGAGGCCACTGAACCGAAACAACTCCCTTTATTCTCCTTAGCCCAAACGCTTCACCGCTATGAGGTGGTGCCACAAACCATCACAACAGCAGCGACCTCTACTGGCACCATGACTGCTCGCCTGTGGGGCACAAACTGCGATTTGAGTACTCGTCAGTAGATGTAGCGTATGATACGTGACCATCACAGCTTGCTGCATTTCATTCAGATTTTCTTGATGTGACTCGGGCGCACGACCTTAGTACGTGCTGAATCTTGCGATGAGATCAGCAGTGAGTCGCCCCTTCCCTCCCAGACTGTGTAGTGACACGTATCCTGAAGGAGTACGGCCACTAGCATAAGTCCGGTCTTAGCAAGCCGCAGGGCACGCGTTAACCGTCGCCATGGCGAGAACACAGTACTGCTCAACGTTGCAACACTTTATTGTCTGTGGCAACACAAAAACGCAGTACAGCCCGTTGCAAAGACGCAGCGAGAAAGCAAATGGGCTTACCCACGCCACGGGCGCAAAGTACCACACAGGGTGCCATGAGCACGTCTCCGTGGTAAAATTCATTCACAGAGACAACAAGACCAAGGCCCGGTTGCTCGAGTGAGGGCAAAGGCGCTCGCGTTGGCTTCAGAGAGATACGGGTCGACGTAGCCTGGCCACGCACTAGGAACCCGCACCACACTTCGGCCTAGCGTTCGGAAGAGGGGCAGCATAAGGTAAGCGTTCGCCCCGAGCGCTGGGGGCGAAATCCGAACGAGCCCTACAGGGGGCTGACGGACGGAAAAGAAAAGTGTGCTTACCCCCATGTCGTTCCCGGAGAGATGTCTGACCCGCTCTTGATGCACGAGCGCAAAACCTCTCGGGAGACTCCGTGCGCGGCGCCACAGTCGGCATTCGCTACTGGGTGAGAGGTGTAAAACGTCACTCCGCTCTCCCAGCGCAGCAGACAGTGGAGGAGGGGTCATGTCGGGACATGAGAACGACAGAAAAGGCGGCAACATGTCTGCAACACGTCTGCAGACATGTTCCAGACATGTTGCGAAGACAGCGGGCTGGCCTCAATTCCCACATCCCCCTCTTTTTGCCCTTTACCAGTCGGCAAAAAGGCAGCCGGACGTCGCCCATGCAGTTAAAATGACACTCCTATGAGTGACAGCTAACCTCAGTCCAGCCCTGTAACTGCTGCTAAAAAAATGATGGCAAAGGAGAAAAAAAAACATTAATAAAAATAAACACATGACACTATAAAAATAATTGCGGAAGGGAGCACAGGAAAGTAGTAGTAGTGTTTGTAGGGCTAAAGCCGGTAGCGTCCACCGTGCGGTAAGGCGAAAAAGCGTGACCATGTCCGCTGGTTGCGATGCCCGAGCGCGAGGTGAGAGGCACAGAAGGGGGCTCTCTGATGCCTCGTTGCTGCTCCGGATTAGCCGCGAGTCCGACGAACGCCGCTTCGGTTGTGGTTCGGAGGCCTCGTATTTTTGGCTCTATGATGGAGCTGGAACGTTGCGGGAAGCCGGGCCTCACCGGAGATTAGGGAGGCCGAACCGGAATTGGCTGCGAGGCGCCCTGACGTTGGCTGGCAGAATATAGCTGCTGTCAGCTGGCCTCGCGCAGGAGCCATGGTGGGAAAGGCAGCAGGGCTTTTCGTCGACAGCCGAGAGCAGAGCCCAGCCTCAGCAGGTCAGTACCCTCAGCACCTCTAGTGTCCACGTCGATGGGCGCGAAGCTACGACGCGCCCTCTTCACGGGCATTCACTGAAGTGTCACGCACTCACTCGCACGGAAGCACGCACACACACACACCGCCGACGGCTGCGCGAGCATAGGCGCAAAGCGTCCTTCGTCTCTCTCTCCATGAATACGCACCGATACTCAAGGTCACAACTCCCTTCGCGGTAGACGAAATAACGGAAAAAAAGTAAAACAGAGCAAAATGACTCAATATCTGGCCAAAAGAAAATAAAAACATCAATAAAAATAACACTAATATTAACAAAAGAAACATAAAATACACATAAACACTTAAAAAAAGCAACACTGACAGCAGACTGGGCGGGGTCGACTTCTTTACGAGAAAAGGCTGTAAAGAAGCTAACCTATACTCAGGCTAGACAGTAAACTGAGGGCCTTCGGTTGTGGAGAAGTCCCCCGTCCTGCGCGAAATCACTAAGGTGACCGCTTTTTCAGATTATACCGGTGCGGGGTCGAAGGCGGTCTGCCGCTCCACGTGTGCCCTGTTGCTTGCGCGAAGTGCTGCAGGGCTCTCGCGGAAGCTCGTCAGACCGTGACAAAGGGCTTTAGGTCTGCGATGTGGGCACGGCTGAGTTTTCCCAAAGGGATCTTTCAGCTAGTATGCGCCACGGACGCTCACTGACAATTGGTTCATAGGACTGGGTGGCTTTCCAACTCTTGGTTCAACCGTTTGTCAGACGTTGCAGGCACGGAATAGCGATAAAAGTAACGCTTCGTGCCGGGCCAGGTCACAATGTTGCTCGGTTCACAAAACTTTCGAGCCACTCAGGTGACCAGCTAAGAGTTCGTCGTGAGAGGATCGCAACTATGCGGCTCTCAGACTTGTTTGGGCATAGCCACCTTAAACGAATCGATGGACTCGTCGTCAGTGGCTATCAGTGTTGCCATCCCTGAACGTCAGACATCCGCTAAAAAGAAATGAGAAATCCGCCAGATTCCGCTAGATTCTAAAACATATCCGCTAAATTTCCCGTTAGGGCCTATTTTATTCAAAAAACACTGCAATTTCGTATGATAAATACCTTTATCATTCTCAAAAGCTCCCCAAAACTTCGAGAGCTGAAATAACATATTGCCGCAAATAGTCGTTCAAGGAGTGTAACTAGAACACTTGAGGCTTCAGTGCTGCGGTCGTCGTCATTGGTGAACCTCATCACAGATGAGGCTAAAAGTTATAAATGTTCACACTGATAAAAAAAAAACTCACAGGTCAACGAAAAACACATTGAGGTCTTTGTCGCCGCTGTTGTCGTCTGACACCATCTCCACAGGACCGCTGGTACTTGTTGAGGAACCAGACAGGTGACTTGGTTGCACATACGTTGCAGATGGCCCGATTGCACTAATAACTGCCGCGGGAAGTTCGTGATCAAAACAACTTTTCTGGTGTCGCTTCAGCCCCACTCTTACGACGAGGATGGCATTTGTTGTTTCAGGCTTCAGCTTGTTCCTCAGCTTGGATTTTACTATGTTGAGCTGACTAAATGTCCTCTCTACTTCGGCATTTGAATACGGCAGCACGAGCATCGACATAGCAAATCCGGCCAGCTCGGCGAACGGGTTTTCGCCGCAGGCGTCCTTATAGGAGTGAACTTCACACCAGAACGACTGCGTGGACGATATTTGCTTCCAGTCCAGGAGGCTGATTTTGCCCCACTGGTTTTGAATTTTTTCGATCGTTTCAGGGGGCACTGCCATTGCTTCCAGCAGAGGAATCAATGGCTCCTTCACGACGCACAAAGCGTTTTCGACCGATAAGAGTGATGTTTTCTGGAGAACTGTGATGTTGTCGGAAAGTCGCTGTCTGATTTGATCTGCTAGCGTGGTAATAAACCTTAGGCAGCTTTCTCGCATCACAGCTTCATCTGCGACAGAGAACTTGTCGGTCTTCTGAGCTTTCATGTTGTCAACGTACGTCTCAAACAGGTAGCCCAGATATGGCTTGGGATTCAAGTGGTCCTCAAGTCTGCACGTCAAAACGTCAATCTGCTCTGCCGGAATTACGACTTTTTCAACCAAGCTTGAAAGCAAAGTCATGAGGTCTTTCAGCAGCTTTGTTTGATCCGCATTTTTCGCCTTGAATGCCTTGTTAACCTTCTGAACATCTGTGAGAATCGGTCTCAAAAAAAGCGAGTACCCCAGATTGATCTGGTTTTCGTACATACCATACAGCACCTCTGCCGCATAGCACTTTTCAGTGCGCCTTGCAATCTCGAAGTGCGCCTTCAATTCGGTCCACTGGTCTACGATCCTCGATACGGCTATTTCGAGGGATAGCCATCGCGTCCTGCACGCTTGCACAATCTTCAGTGGTTCATCGCCGTCATTCGTCAGACCGTAGAGCTTCTTGTACGCCATTTGCCGGGCAGGGGATCTTGCGAACCAGTTGTACGTTTCGCTTATTAGGTATTCTAAGATTCTCGGCAATGCTTCCGCCGTAGCAGCCGACGTGGCTAGCTGCAAAGAGTGGCAGACGCAGCGTATCAGTACGAGGTGGGGAGCCTCAACTTTCAACTTCCGATGAACGCCATTATTGATACCTGTCATAACGCTAGCGTTGTCTGTCCCTATGCCTCTCATCCTTTCCAGTTTAAGACAGTACTCCATCAGAGTGGATTTCACGGCCGCCACAATTCCATCTGCCGTGCACACTTCCAAGGTGCACAAGTTAAGGAATGTGGTCATAATCCTTGACTTGGTGACACTGTGATAGATGATAGAAATGGCAAGGAATTTTGTGACACTGATGTCGGTCGACTCATCTATGATCAAGCTGTAATAGCTGTCGCCAATGTCCTGTGCCAGATCCGCCTTGAAGTGTGGGCCAAGAACGTTCTTAATCACGGAAGCGCACTTCGAGTGGCGCATTTGATACGCTCTTGCAGCTTCGCTGTCAGGAAACGACTTCTTATAGAGTTGGCACAAGTGATCGGCAGTCATAATTGAAGAATATTCGGCGATAAATAGAGCAGTTCTGCCCTCAGCGGCATTCCCTGGTTGGACTTGCCTTTTTGTAGTGAAGCCCAGTTGCTTCTGGATCGAAGAACTGCCAGCCAGTTCCCTATGCTTCTTGGTGTTCGCATGAGCTTTCAGGTTCGAATATCTGCTGCCTAGTTGACAGCCGCAGTGCTTGCACGCCGCAACTTGTTTTCCATCAGCAGACGCTTTGCACTCCAGCCATTTGCTGAGTAAGGGATCCTTTAACCACTCCGTCCTGAACTTCTGCGAATATACCACTTTCGGCATAACTCAAGAGGAAGGGGAGTCAGGTTACACGGAGAATAAACAGAACCGTTTTTCGACACAAAGCAGCCGGACGTCTTCCTTTGTTCTCTGCAACTTCGAACGCAAAAAAACAACTGGGTAGCTACTTCGCCAATCGCCTCGCTTCCCACCGGGACTACAGGCGCCCCCTGCCGCTTGCGGTGCAAACAGTGAGCCCGCTCCCTGCACGATAGCGGACTCACTGTTTGCACGGCAAGCGGCAGGGGGCGCGCAGAGTCCACAAATTGGTGCATCGCAGCTCGTCCGTTGTTTATTACTTAGAAAGCGATCGCCGCTTTGAAACCTCACGGATTCGTTTGTCTGAGATAGGCGGAGCAAGTGAACAGGAGCCTCTGAAGTTAAACAATTTCCGCATTTTTAGAGAACACGGGAATGGTTTCTTGCAGGGCGATTTTGAATTGGTCCACTGCGTGAGGTATCCGACAGAAATCCGCTATGTACAAAAATGGCCCGTCAGAAAATCCGCTAGCCGCTAGACTGATTTTTTTCCCGTCGAAATAAAATAAAATCCGCCATATTTAGCGGGAAATCCGCTAAATTGGCACCACTGGTGGCTATATAGTTCAGCAGAACGTCGTCATAGTCCAGCAAAAATGAATACGCCGGGGACTCCGCGACACGCGCTGTTTCAGCCCCCTATTCCCGCCCGCCGCAGAACAAGCAGCGTAACGGCGCTCCGCGCCTCTTCAAGACAAATTATCGGCGTCGGCCGCAGATCAAGCAGTGTATACGGCGCTCTATCCCTCTGAGACTCGAAACGGATCACTTTGCTGAGCCTTTAGTAGCTCTTCGCTGCCGAAAGCGATTCCCATTCTCCCAAATGAGGGAGTCTGGTATCGCGCCCACTCAGGACCGCAGCAACCGCCGCGTGCACGGTGTCACGGGTTCGCTCTCGGCACAAAGGCCTTCGGAAAATTCCCCCGCTCGGCCGCTATGCAGTGTGCCGCTTACCTGGATAGCAGCTAAAGTCGTCATCATGGGGACTCCCCCTTTTCGCCGCTGTTTCGCCCTCGACGCTTGCATGTGCTAAGGCATCGCGAGCGGCCGTCGTACCGAAATCCAGGTTCTCTGCAAACAAAAGGGGGCACGTGATAGTGCGTCAGCTACCACGTTGGTTGTGTATTCACCACAAAAGGGGGTGATGACACAGACGGGTGCTGAAGGGTGCCCATCGATAGAGGCGATGGCCTCTTTGTGCAACACTGCATGCCTCAAAGCAGACATGTTGCGACGAGCCCGAATCGCGCAGGCGAACTGACTCGCTAAGAGCAATCAAAAAGCTTAGAGCTTTTGATACCAGGTTGTGCACCAGTGTAGTGACACGTATCCGGAAAGTGTGTGGCCACTGGCGTGGGTCCGGTCTTAGCGAGCCGCAGGGCACGCGTTAACTGTCGCCATGGCGAGAACACAGTTCTGCTCAAGGTCGCAACACTTTATTGTCTGTGGCAACACCAAAACGCAGTACAGCCCGTTGCAAAGGCGTGGCGGGAAAGCAAATGGGCTTACCCACGCCATGGGTGCAAAGTACCACACAGGGTGCCACCACGAGCACGTCTTCACGGTGAAAGTGATTCACTGAGACACCGGGACCAACGCCCGGTTGCTCGGGCGAGGGCAAAGGCGCTCGCGTTGGCTTCGGACAGATACGGGTCGGTGTAGCCTGGCCACGCACTAGAAACCCGCACCACTCTTCAGCCTAGCGTTCGGAAAGGGGGGGGGGGGCGACATAAGGTGAGCGTTTGCCTCGGTTGCCAGGCGCTGTTGGCGAAGTCTGAACGAGCCCCACAGGGAGCTGACAGACGAAAAAGAAAAGCTTGCTTACCCCCATGTCGTCTCCGGAGAGGTCTCTGACCCGCTCTCAACGCATGCGCGCAAAACCTCTCGGGAGACTGCGTGCGCGGCGCCACAGTCGACATTCGCTACCAGGTGAGGGGGTTAAACGTCGCTCCGCTCTCCCAGCGCGACAGACAGCAAAGGAGGAAAGACATGTCGGGACATGAGAACGGCAGAAAAGGCGGCAAAGCCCGCGCAAAGGCAGCGGGCTGGCCTCGATTCCCACAACTGCGACCTTCGTTTATTTTTTTTTTTGCCTTTAAACTAAGTTCCTCAAAGCTGTCCCCATTCCCCTTTGCGCATGCTTTATGCATTCTTCTTTTTCTATGTCAATTAAACTATGAACTTTGGCATCTTTCTCTTATGGCATTGTATGTTCTGGTGTCGCAGTCACACAAAACTGTTGTATAGAAAAGATTGTGCTGGTCAAGGGACTTCTGAAAAAGGACGCGGCCTTTTTCGACCTCCATTTGGTGAGATTTACTACTGGTGTTCTTCTGGCAGTGATTAGCATTTTTCCATTGCTCATAGCCCTCGCTACCAAGTTTCAGTCCCACCTTGCAGCTCAAACAAAAATATGAAAGCACGACGTAGTCCTGAACATAACCTGTAAAAAGATCAGTAAGAGCTCCAATGCCGATGCGTGAAGGGTGACCTCGAGCCATATAGCTTCCATCGAAACGCACTGCAATGTTATCACGGTGTTCAAAACACAAGTCCTCAAAGAGCGATGACACTTTACGCACACACTGCCGCAAGCATCCTCAGCTGCTCGTGTAGCAGCGGGTTTCAGGTGATTTTTGTTATGCATTCCTTGCTCGACGGCACAGCCCCATTGCGAAAAATATGTTGTTCATTGCAGTCTGGCTGTTGTTAGGCGAAAGCATTGCGCGTTTTGCTAGCATGTCTATTGCAAATGGTCTCGATATTACAGAGCGTTCCACTCGACGCGAGCTCCAAGCATCCCCGATTTCGCCGCAGTTGTCGCACATCACATCTAGCTTTACTGCCAAATCGTACTTAAGATCGGGGCGGGTTAGCTTGACTTTTGCATGGCAGATGTGACAACGCATAGCTTGAAGAACGAGATAATTGACAGCGCCCCGCCTCGGCGGCCTAGTGGCTAAGGTACTCGGTTGCTGACCGGCTGGTCGCGGGATCAAATCCCGGCTTCGGCGGCTGCATTTCCGATGGAGGCGGAAATGCTGGAGGCCCATGTGCTCAGATTTGGGTGCACGTTGAAGAACCCCAGGTGTTCGAAATTTCTGGGGCCCTCTACTATAGTGTCTCTCATAATCATATGGTGGTTGTGGGATGTTAAACCTCACATATCAAATCGATTTCATTGACAACGTTGAGGTCCATGATAGTGTACGGAGCTGCATCTTCCGTCGCTATAGTCTCTGTGCCGCTTTGTCAGCAGAAGTTTTCGATCTCCTGCGTAGTCGCTGGCATTGATCTAAGCTGTTAAAGCACTGCTTGTTCTCCTGCGTGCGCCTCCCGCACTTCCTCTTGGGTTACGAGCTCAGAGTCTAATCTCTCACCACAAGCGTGGCTTGTAGACTGCGTAACTGGAGCCAGTGCACTACCGGCATCAATGGCGTGGTCCGGCGGTGCTCTGTGAACGGCTGTTTGCGACGATGCCATGTCCTTTCCATGCACTTTTCCCCTTTGTCTTTTACGCCCAAAGTGATGGCATGTATGAAACTTTTTTGCACGGCCAGGCATGATAAACTTCCTGCGCCGATCAAGCGAGCTATTGACATAGAGGCGAGTCGAGCATGGTGGTTGTAGTCACACGCAGTCTGTCTAAATGGCGACATGGCACTTAGGCCAACCAGATGACAGAATTCTGATCACGTGTCTCATTTGACGAATGGCAACGTGCCAAAGCTCTTTTTTTTTTCGGGTGCTTTTTTTCTTGCCTCTCGGGAATTCACAGGGTTGCCGAAGGAACTAAAAAAAATGTCTGAAAACCAAGCTTTTGAACAATACCAAAATGGTGCCGATGGAGCGTACTGTTCTGAAGTGGCATGTGGTGAAAACACCCAGTATTCGTGCCCACTTTAAAGGGAAACGCTCGCAGAACCGTATTTTTAGGTTGCGATAATTGAAAAGATATGCAGAATTGTTGAAGCAAATTTTGTGAAAAGATGATGAAACATGTCAGAAACAAGAAGATTGCAAGAATGAAAATTAGATTAAACTCTTGCCACTGACAAATAGTTGAACTAGGCGGCCGTTCCTACGGCCTTTTTTGTTCATGTCTGCCAGCAATATTGACAGCTCCCCATTCTATCGGTCTGAACTCAAAAACATGCTTACGCAGGGGAAGCACTTGGGGTCATTTGTGCGAAGTCGCTCGAGGTGCTCTCACGGGATGGCTGAGGTGGAAGGCCCAGCTTTTCATACGTCAGGGTCTCTGCAGAGACATGGCATCGCTAGTTGCAGTGCTTGCTGCCGAGCCGCTGGCAGTTCGGTGCGTCGAAGTGGGGGAAGTACTTGGCGTCATATGTGTAGAGTCGCTCGGGGGATCCTCACGGGTCGACCGTGGTGGAAGGCCCAGCTTTTCATACGTCCGTCTCGGCAAAGACATGGCATCGCTGATAGTAGTGCTTGCTGCCAAGCCGCTGGCACATCGGTGCGTCGAGGTGGGGGAAGCACTTGGCATCAGATGTGTAGAGTCGCTCGGGGGGGCTCTCACGGGACGACCGTGGTGGAAGGCCCACCTTTTCATACGTCGGTCTCGGCAGAGACATGGCATCGCTAGTGGCAGTGCTTGCTGCTGAGCCGCTGGCACTTCGATGTGTGGCACATCAGTGCGTCGAGGTGGGGGAAGCACTTGGCATCAGATGTGTAGAGTCGCTCGGGGGGCTCTCACGGGACGACCGTGGTGGAAGGCCCAGCTTTTCATACGTCGGTCTCGGCAGAGACATGGCATCGCTAGTGGCAGTGCTTGCTGCTGAGCCGCTGGCACTTCGATGCGTCGAGGGGGGGGAAGCACTTGGCATAAGATGTGTAGAGTCGCTCGGGGGGCTCTCACGGGACGACCGTGGTGGAAGGCCCAGCTTTTCATACGTCGGTCTCGGCAGAGACATGGCATCGCTAGTGGCAGTGCTTGCTGCTGAGCCGCTGGCACTTCGATGCGTCGAGGTGGGGGAAGCACTTGGCATAAGATGTGTAGAGTCGCTCGAGGTGCTCTCACGGGATGGCAGAGTTGGAAGGCCCAGCTTTTCATACGTCGGTCTCGGCAGAGACATGGCATCGCTAGTGGCAGTGCTTGCTGCTGAGCCGCTGGCACTTCGATGCGTCGAGGTGGGGGAAGCACTTGGCATAAGATGTGTAGAGTCGCTCGAGGTGCTCTCACGGGATGGCTGAGTTGGAAGGCCCAGCTTTTCATACGTCGGTCTCGGCAGAGACATGGCATCGCTGGTGGTAGTGCTTGCTGCCGAGCCGCACCCTCCACCTTTCTTTATAATTTTTATAAAAACTTTTAAATTTTCTATTTTTCCTTCTCTGCTTTTTTGTTTAGTCTTTCTCTTCTCTGTCTGTGTGTGGTGCCACAGGTGGTGCTGGTGTGGCTCAGAGCCCTTGGCGGAATTCGGGACCCCGCCTCGGAAGATTCCGGGGGAGCTATCCCTTAAATAGCACAGCAGAAACGGCAGAGACAGCAGAGAAGAGAACTTCTACCTCTGCTGTTTCTGATGACCGCGTGCTGTCCACTCCCATCAGTGCGGCCCGGGCTAGTTGGGACCTCCCCATACTCAAGGCTATGTCCTTGGTGATGGGGGCTGCCCCGTTACTGGACCAGGTCGCGCTGCAACAGACTACGACATTTCTCGTTCACCTGACCCCATGGCAGTGGGCTGAGCCATTGTGTCCTGTGTCAATCAAGGTGGCCCGTGGCCAAGAATTCCTCGAGACACAGTTGAGTTACATCCCTTTCCGGCTCGCTGCCTTACGGGAGATGGAAGCGGTAGGACCGGTGAAGTCATCTTAACCCCGGTCTATGAACATATGATCTCTGCCCTGGCCCAAAACCTCGGTGAGTTCGCCGCCGGCAGGATCTTCTGCCTTCCCGGCACTATCGACACCGCCGCAATGGTCAACATCACTTCGTTCGTCGGCCACCTTACCTTCCCTGTGCGCGATGAAGCGCCTATGGTGAGGTGTGCTCTCCTGAACGAACTGGTGGTGTTGGCCTCTAACATCAACAAGCTGACCCAACTGCCAACCAGATTCGTGCCAAGCTTGCGGATCGATACTGTCAAGCGGAGGGTGGAGGGACCTGGCGCCGGCGTGCCCACCGGGAAGATTGGGTGTGTTGATCTCGGAACGTACACACGGATCCTCGGAGGATCCTTCATCCTGGAGGGCGACTACGCTGAACTGGGACCGGGGACGTGGGGGAGCGGGACTGCGCTGGTTCCCATGGCGCTCAGTGCACTTGGGAACCGGTTTGCGGTCCCATACCTCCTCTCGTTCGTGGGCCCAGAGTACTGGAGCATGCGTGTCTGGTACTCCCACGGATGTAAGGACTCCCTGGCTCCGGAGGGCCAGAAGGACGTCACAATTCTGACGGCCCCGTACGCGTCGCTAAACTACATCACTGGCGACTTCAACATCCTAATCGTGCTCATAGACACCGAGCACAAACAGGCCAAGGCCCGAAATTTCGACAGCGGACGGAGCGGAGTGCAAGTCCCGATCATCGGACACGCACTCTGCAATTTCGATAATCTCGGACTGCCAGGTGTGTGCGATCTGGTTGACGCGTTCCTTGGACCCGCAGGAGAGGATGTGGCTCCAGGGGGCAGGCAGCTGGACGTCAGCCTGGCCTGGGAGTACATGTACAATTACATTGCTACACCAGGCTGCGCTGAACATGCACTAGCGCTGGCATCCCAAATGAGCAGGCGCTTCTTCGTCGACCCGCTCGTGAAGGCTGAAACAAACGGAGATTCAATTGGACTCTTCTCCACCCTGGCCCACTTATTTGAGCAGGCGAACGGAAGATCGTTTCCAAAAGTGAAAGTCTGGCCCGCTGGCGAACAATGGACTGCTGCGGCACCTGTTCACTTGACGTGGCTAGGGTGGTACAACATTGGACAGTCTGGCATGCTCCCGGAGGCCACTTTTGCGGCACCCGAGGGAGCTGCCTACCCACCCGGATTTGACGAAAATCTGCTCGGTGTGTCACCATTCCTTGCTGTCTGCGCGGCCAGCCCTACCTTTAGGATGGCCAGGGCGCTCGGCCTCATTGAGGGGGAGCACAAGCTCTACCTTCCTCGTGCAGAGCTGTCCCTGTCCATCTGGCTTTCGGGTTCGGCCGTCGTGACAGCAAGTCACATTTACACGGCGGCACTCTCGCTCGGATTGACCTGGGCATCGATCAACGGGCTAGGGTTGCCTTTCCCGCGAGCTGTACAAGCCACCTCTCTGCATGTCTCGGCCATGACTGCAGAGCGCGTCGACAATGTGGTCGATTCAAAACGGGATTTGTACATCAATCACGCGACCATCTCGTTCGACGCGTTGGTGCCCAACATCCGCACCGGTGGCGACTGGGATTTGGAGAATGTGGGAGGCTTCCCTCTTCTGTTCTTCCTCTTGCGCTCCATGTTTAATAAGATCAAACTGGAGCTTGTGGAGCCTGGCTTCACATCCGCAGAGGAAGCGGACATTGATGGCCAGGGACTGACCTCTCACGCGGCCTACGTACCATGAGGCCACGATTGGCTCTTCCTGCCTTGGTTTACCTCGCCGCTGAACTGGGCGGGCAAGGCCTTCGGTTACACAACAAGCGCCCCCCGTTCAGAAGGACCACATCACGGAGTGGTCCAGATGTACTGGAGGGAGACAAACTCGGGCATTTCATAGGCGGAAAGGTGTCAGACAAGCTCACTTTGGACTGGACGTGGGCCCAGGGCATTCGTTGGGATGAGGCAGGCTCGGCAGTGCGCCGCGCGTTTGATGGCGTGCGTGTAGCGGCCAATTATGCTAGGCTTCATTCCCTTCGAAGGTCTAGGTACACGTCCTTGTCCCACCTCAATCATCTGGTCAAGTAGGCTGGTTCTTTCACCGGGCCCCTCTCCCTCCTTCTCGATTTCTGTGACGTCGTCGAGTCGACGTCTCCCGACGCATCGGCCTTCTACCGGAGCTTTCTTGCTCAGGTGGAAAGGCGCGTGCTCGTGGCTTCGCACGTTGTATGTGTCCCCCAGCCCAGCCAGGAGGTCCTGGCCGCTGATTTTGATAGGCACAGGGATGACGTCATTCGTACGATCCTCGCGGACATTGAGAGGGAGGTGAGCGCCTATGGAACAGACGCCAGGTTGGCTGTCTCGGGGCTTTACACGGCAGGAGGTCCACGCGGTTGGGATCACGAGGAGGTAATCTGGCAGGTCCGAAAGTGGGGGCAGGGTGAGTCCCTTCTTTTTGCGCAGCACAAGGAATGGGTCGAGCAGACGCTTGAACAGTGGTTTGACGTCTGGGTCAACGGGCCCAAGGCGGGGACGGGGGGGGGGTGTCTTTCCGGGAGTATCGCAACTACTCTGTTCGTTGGGGTACTTCCGGGGGGGCGTCCCCCACGCCCCAGTTCCTTAAGTCCTTGAAGAGGTTGTTTCCCGATGAGGAAAAAATGGCCTTCTGGACCAAGACCATCGCGGGCGTCTCTGCTCTGATGTTTGGTGACATGGAGGAGCTTCTCTGGCCCTCAAATATATGTCACGCTGTGCTAAAGGAGGAGGCAAAAACCCGGGTCATAATATGGACCCCCATGCATTCGTACGTTGGTACGTGTTTCGTCCTGGACCTGCTGGGGCCCCCTCGCTTTCTCAACAGCACGATCTCCCAACCTTCGCTCATGGCCAATGTTCTCTACGTACTACTCCCACTACTATTCAGCGATCGATGCCTCCCGATTTGATCACAATGTCCCTAAATGGCTGCTGCAGATGATATGGGAAGTGCTTGCGCACTGTTTGCGCAAGCGCAGACTCAGAGATTTTCAAGACACAGCGGCCAATTGTGATGGATTGGTGTCTGAGCTGGATGGGTTGGTGGTTGAGGTGTTGGGTGCACACATCCCATACAGCAAGGTACTGCTGAGCGGGTGGAGGTCGACGTCATTCGTGGGGTCGTTGATCTCCGCACTGTGTTGCGAACATTACACACAGAATGTTAGGTCGAGAGGACTGGTCAAGAGTCGTGCGTCCGTAGGATACATCGTGCAAGGCGATGACATTATCCTATATTCATCCACTCACGACCTTGCTGACTCCATAGATTATATGAGGGATCTTGGAGTCATAACACATAAGTCGAAATGCCTCATAGGTAGTGATGGTGATTTCCTTCGGGCTATTTACACGCCCGAGGGAAAGAAAACGTACTCCATGCGAAGCCTGAGAAATATTTTTTACGCTAATCCGTGGATAGAGCAACGGGCATTCAAGGGGCTAGTGGAGATATCTGAAAATTGGTTGATCGTTGAGAGCAGGTTTTCCCTGCTTGGCCCGACTGACGTCGGAGAGCGGTTCATCCGGCGCTGTGCCTGCGCCGACATAGCGAGGTGGTCTGGAGGTGCACTTAAGAAGGCACAGGTCCGTGACCTGAATAATACTCCACTGTCTATCGGTGGTATTGGGCCTCTGGAGTCCGCTTTGTCTGGCTCGGTCACGACGTACTCGGTTGATTACCAACGCTCCAAGGAGATGTCTTCCACACATATTCCTTCCCTTTGGAACTTTTTGAGAGTTTCAATTCCTCTCAAGCCCACCAAGAAATTTGAATTTAGAAATATCAATATATACCTTCTCAGAAAGCTAACTTGGCGTGCGTTCTCGGAATCCATCATGGGTATCCCTGATATGAGAAACGTCAATTTGACGTCACTTGCTTTGTCCATTGTGTTGGACACAGAAGCATCCAGAAGGACCGTTTCGGCCTGTTCTTTTGAAGTGACCGCCCTCAGGAGAGCGATATCCGTTGTGGGATACATTGACTACCGCTCTTATGTGGGTGGGCTCTACAGGTGTACCACGCGTGCATCTGAGGTCTTGGCACTTCTGTTTTCTTCTTGTGATCCAGCATTTCCCCTCAGTTTGTACCAGTTGACAAGCGCTGTCGTGGCGACCCTCAAGCCCATCGCGTCCTATTTAGAAAGGTGGTTAAAGTATAAGGCGAAGGCTGTGTCGTCCGTGCGGGCGTGGTCGGCTGGCTACACGCTACTCACCGCTTCGCTTTACCACGAGGCGGTGAGGGGGATATCTGATTTAGTAAAGCCCCTAGATCTAAAAAGTAGCGACACTCTCCTCCGCGCGCGCGTTTTCCTCCTCAATTCTCCTCGGATTTCTCTCCTCTCCCGGCCGGCGCGGTGCGCACGGCACGCTGAACCCTCCACTGGCTCGCTGCAGCCGCATTAGATTCAATGCGCGCGCTTGTTTAATCGGTTCCTTGAAGCATTATACGAGAATATGTCCCTTAAGAAAGAGTCATGACGAAAGTAGGCTTCCCATAGAACATTATGGCAGACATATTTTTTAAGAAGATTCGATAAATACGAGCGGAAGCGCTTCGAAAAAATGAGCATACCAGCTTGCGGCTTAGCGGTTTACCTCTCCATCGCCGCTTCGGCTGTCTGTAACGTGGATGTGTATTAAGTGCATGTAATGTAGGCAGCACATTGTATAGACGAGAACTTGATAAGTGCTGCAGTGTCGCTTTGTAAAATTCATGTTGTGTTGGCGAAAAGCAAGCATAGAAGTCACCGTGCGTGCCTGGCTTCCGTCACGATGAAACGACGAGATATTGCATTCCATTAACTTTGGGACTTACCTCAGTCTGTTAAAAAAAAGCAAAATCCACCGCTCAGATGGAAGCTTCTAAGACTATGTTACGCTATAATTAACTCACAAAATTCAGGATGTAAAGTTTATCAGAAGAGAGCCATTACGAAAAGCGCGTACGTGGCTCTTTCTTTATATGAGCATACACGCATAATACATACATATACCAGATACGTAACTTTGCTTCCGTGCGTAGGGCTATTTACTTTACGGCTGCTGCCAAGATATCATTGAGCGGTTGTTAATTGACTTATTAAGACGAAAGCCTTAGCTGCCTCATCAAACGCGGAAATTGACCGTCGGCGACCCGCGTCGAAGGCGTCTCGCGTCCCGTGGCGTCGGTGACTATATATAGTGATGAAAAAGGTCATCATCTGGTGACGTCACCAAACACGTCACAGATCGCCAAAATTTGTGACGTTCTGAGGCACCCCACCTGGTTTTGCATTGCCTCCGTAATCGGTACATCTTTGACAAAGCTACGACGCGATGTGATGACGTCATCATGTGATGCTACGTGACGTCCTTGTGACGTCATCATGACGTCACGTAGCGTCACATGATGACGTCATCACATCGCGTCGTAGCTTGGTCAAAGGTGTACCGATCACGGAGGCAATGCAAAACCAGGCGGGGTGCCTCCAAACTTGGAGGTAGTGCAAAATCACGATAGGCGCAGAAAGCTTTGGAAGGGTGGCAGGGCAGCATCAATACACCTAAATACAATGGCTGAGAGGAAAAAGAAGATTGTTTTCTCCTTCGAGTCGTCCTAAATGAACGCATAAGGAACCCTGTGAGATGTTTTACTTTAGCCTAACCAACATATGTTCTTCTATATGCACGAAGGTCGAAGGAGTATAATCGTTTGATTTTATTCAAAAGAATAATTCAATGAAAAATGCTACCGGTGTTTCATAACTGATGGCATTGAACTACAAAATAATCAAGGCGGCGCGGAAGGTTCCGGACCGGACTGGTATGTGGTTCTAAAAATGTACTACTCTAGCTACAAAGTATTTTTCCTCGACTGAGAAGTTGTTTGTCGTTAATTTCTTGAACACAGTTTATCATATTAACTAAATTTTGAGGAATATGTAACTATGATTGCAATAGGAAGGTAGTTTTACTTGCCGTAAATTCACTGTGTCCAGTGAACCAAGAAAATGCATGTAGGCTCACTGTGCAGTTAGCTGAAGAAGAAAAGAAATTTCAGTAGCAACGCGTTTATTTTTGCGCAACAATGAAGAACCGCTCGTTGTAAGAAATTCGAAGCCAAGGCGCATGCTATTTACGCCCAAGATATCTGTACATGGGTTACATGAACAGCAAGACAGCTCTCATACAGTAAAGGTCTACCTACATATATATTATTCAGAGGTACTGCGCATGCTACAAACGTCGTTATTCTAGCGCTACACACACAACGACGAAATAAATCGCATCTGCTGCAGGCGGGCACAATTGTCAGCATATGTTTGCCGCAGCGACGTGCATGCCAACGCTTTTGCTTGCACACTTGCCGTTTGTAGCGGGGACTATTTTTGATGCCTCGTTTCTGACAAGAATGTGAATTCGCAGTTTGGCATAGATGCCTACAATATCTTTAATGATTTCATGGCATGCAGGGAAACAAGTCACAATGGAAATGCTTCTAGGGACTGCAGCCTGAAGTTCTACAGCGGTCACAGTGTTTTTTATGAGTGCCTCTCTGTTGCTTCTGAATAAGTTTTCCGTCACCTTGAGAATCTCCACGACAGCAGGCGAAGGGTTAACCAGCGCAAGGCCCGACTCTGAGAAGTTCTTCAGTGAGATTAATTTTGCTGGTGCCTTATCGCTGACGAGTGCGGCGCGGCAGTTTTCACAGTGCAGCCGTTTCAGCAGTTTGGATACAACATACCCTGCCAAGTATTCTATCGACTGATCTGCTTCACTTGTTAGATCGAGTAGGTCATCTGGAAGTTGCACTTGCTCCTGACCCTCATTGTTCGGCTGGTCTTCAAGGGATAACAGCATAAACGCTCCATCATCCGAATAACTGGCGTTCTTGCTCGGCCTTAAGAACTGTGCTAACGTAGCACTCCTCAGACTGCACTTGAATTCATACAATCTCGGAATGGGGTTTTTCGAGCGCAGGGTTGAAAACAAGTTTTCAAGTGGGTCCTGGCTGAGTCTGCTCAATAAGAAATAGCTGAAGTTATACTTGTCAAGCATCGTAGATTGAAGATCTAATGCAGTCAATGTGGCGACAGTGATGCCGGTCTGTATTGGCTTCCAAGGTGCATTTGTCGGAGCCCCTATAGAAATCTTTGAGAATAAGTCAACAATTTCAGTAAGGAACTTGACAGCTTCACCATAAGCTGCTTGCACTGAATGGCTAAACGCCAGTTTACTAGTCCTTGATGTCATTAGCCTAAACCACCGAAAAACGGTCGAAATGAACCAAGCCGTAGTCAGTGCGTCCTTGCTAATCTTACCATTTTCAACTAACATGTGCAAGCCAGCAGATGTATCGTTATGAAATAGACTGTATGTGAATTTCACTTTGATTTTGTCATAATGGTTTGGCTCAACACAAGACGAGTTAAGGTGAGGAGCAAGCTTGATCTCACTTTTTTCGTCGTGTTCAATAAGTTCTTTCACATAACGAAGATCAACACAGTTTGTAGGCAGTTGATGCATTTTCACGATGTCATCGGGAAGGTAAATAGCCTGGCCTCTTGTCAGGTGATTTCTAAGGCTCTTTAAAAGGTGAGGCACATCTGGCATAAACCACAGTCGCCTTGACTGATCACAAGGGTGAACACAGCTAGTCGATGGCCGGCTATACTTTCCTGCACGAATACCGAACAGTCGCCATAATGCCAGATTTCCGCCACCCATATCGGATACTAGCACATGAATTTTTAATCCGAGCGACTCACAAGCCGTTATTATGTTAATCAATTCGCTTCTTAGGCTGTTCGCGTCAAACTAATTTCCAGTTAAATGATAACCAATTGTCTGCTTCCACCTAGATGAGAATCCCCCGAGCATAAAAACTAAGCCGTGGGTAGCAAGACAGTCGTCTGGGAGCGATCCGTCGGCCAGTGGTAACGTAGGAGCTCCCATCACATTACAGCAGGAATGGTCATATACGAGCCCTGGTGTAATCTGCATCTCATCGATCATCAACGAAGCATGGCGTTCTTCAGGTTGCATAAGGTTGACCTGCACAATGGAATTACCAGACGAAGAAAAAACAAGTCATTTTACAGAAGATTTAGTAGATTAGAAAGACATGTGTCAAGTTATAGCAATGGGCCAAAATCATTTTCCCCCGAGAAGTTCCAGTCGTAACCACAGGTTCAAGTATCCAGTATTTGTGTTTGCTACTATTTGCTGACACAGAAAATTTGGTGATGCAAGCGTTTTACCCAAGCCATACCTTCGCCCTTAGAGGCTCCAGTATATCTCTCAGTAATGCTTACAAAACTCTTGTCAGACCTATTATCGAATATTCTAAAATTGTCTGGGACCCTTACACAAAGACAAACTGCAATAAAATAACAAAAATACAGCGACTTGGTGCGAGATCTATTTTTAATAAATATCCCCGACATCATTCTCCTACTGAACTCTGTAAAAAAGCTGGACTGGATAGTCCTGAACTTAGGACGAGGATTGAGCGTCTGAAATTCCTCTTCCAGTTAATTCATAATCATTTTAAACTAAACTATTCAGATTACTTCCAGGTCAACACACAAGAACACTCCAGACATCGCCATAATATGTATATACCACCCCTAGTCCCACGTAACGATTGCTTTAAGTTTAGTTACTTTCCACGTGCTATTGAAGATTGGAATATGCTGCCAGAGTCTATAATTGGTTGTTCCTCGCTTACATCATTTGAACAGAATCTAAAACGTTTATTTTCCGAATAACAGTGACATATGTTTTTTTTTTTCTTGGCGTGTGTGTGTACTTTTTGTTGGTTGCATGATTCTGCAGTAGTTGTCTTTCAAATCTTCAGCGCGGTGTAAAAGTGCCGCCTCAAATGCGTCATGTGCTGTTCTGCGTGTATGTATTGCATCGCATGTGTGTTCCATTTATGTATGTTATGTATAACTTCGAGTTGCTAGTCACAATAATACCGAGAAATTATCTCGAGACCTGTACGGTACTTCTTTTTTGCAAATAATTGTTTGTACTTCCACCCTGTAACGGCCCACTTCTGGGCTAACAGTATAAATAAATGAAATGAAATGAAATGAATCCAGGTCGAAACTTGACGTGCTGAATGTGGCGCTGAAGCATACGGTCCGACGGGAGTGGATATCCGAACTCCCTCAGGAGTCCGTATCCTTGGGAACCGCACGCCAGGCGCAGCTGCAGCGATTTGACGAGTGTGCCTGCTTCCCATCGCGCTCCCTGCGCGAACAGTCGTTTCATCGACCTCATTTCGTCATCATTAAAAAGTCCTTTGAGCCTTTTCTTGATTTCTTCCTTTTCTTCTTCGCTTTTAAGATACCTCTTCCTAGCGAGCGCCAGTTTCCTCGCGGTAGCTTCCTGTAGACGTTCGAGCTCCGCAATTCGTCCCTGGATTGCTTCTTGGCACGCTGAAAGCAATTCAGACGTAAGCCCTCAATATTACATGTTACAAATTAGGATAAGTCTGAGTGTTCAACAGTTCGTCTCTTACAAGTGTAAAGCACAGGTCGTGCAGTACTGGTTGCGTTCATCGCCGGTTGACATGTAGTTCCAGGGAAGCCTGTTTGGATGGTGAAATGTCAATGCTTAGACCACAAAATCAAAAAAAGCAACGTTTGGTTTACCATTATCAACTGCTGCAATATCTTGAGTTGCGTTGCTGCTGACCTCAGGGCTAAATCTGTCATGGGCTGCACATAAAAAGGACAGGTGGAAATATTTTTGAGAAACAAAATTACGGTGGCATTCCACACAAATCATTCAGGCGACTCTTACAGGAGTTGTCGTGGACGATTTCAAAAGGAGATTCCACCAGCTGGTTAACTTCGTTTTCGCAAACTTCGTTAACTTCGGGCTCTGCTACCTCTGCAGAAGAAGCGGAGCCAGCAGAGTCTGCCGATTCTGGGGAGCTACACTGATTTTCAGCAAACGCTCCTTGTTTGCTTGTGGTATGCTCCAGTACGGATTCCTCACCTATTGTGATACAACCAGAATACGCCCACATGTATTACAAACCCGCTGAATCACGTAATTCAAAGAAAGGTCAAATCACAAGATGGACACTCGCAACAGAACTCGTGCTTTTTATGAAATACTTTCGGCGCTTCGGCGTCGAGCGGCCCTCCATAGTTTACGTGGCTTTCTGTAACAGGAATTCAAAACTACAATGACTTTTCTGCTACACTTTGACATAATTATAAAGGTTGGATTGAGATCGAATCATCGTGCTTAGGTATATGGCAAAAAACTACAATATTTTCCGCATTTCAGCGCCGTGTGTGTAATCTTTAATCACCATTGAGTGGATGGTCTGATTTCGAACAACAGTATTTCTCCGTCACTTGTGTTCCATTATGTAGTTAAGATACGCATTAGAATGCTATATTTAATAAGGGAACGTCACTGAAGAGTGCCTTACGTTTTCTTGAGCATTTCTTGCGAATTTCCAACCTCTTTGACGGGGGTTTTCGTTCTTTTGGCGGCGGCCGATGCGAGAACAAAGTAGGAATTGCGTTGGGCTTCAATTTTTTCAGTCCATGGGCTTCCAATACTTTCGGCTCAAACTGATCATTGGTGAAATGGAGCTGAAACATGACCGTGATATATGAGTATACGCATAGTAACAAACACATCTCAAACACATCTCTCCCATTCGAATTCGTTTTCACTCTTGAAGTAAAAAACGGTGCAAGCGTGCACTTTACACATGTAACAAAAACGAAACGTCATTTACCTACTTATATATTAGGGTCCAAGCCTTCGAAACATGAAGTGTACGTAAAGAACAACAAAATACTATAACCGTATTGAAACTTTGTAAATATACAGACAGCACGCAACAACAGTAAACGAGTTCCTGACTTCACAAGTATCCAGCCCAAGGTTCACGAACACACAAGCACGCAAGCACACACAAACGCACGAGCGCTCGCACACAGATACACACTCGCACGCACATACATACACAAGCACAAACGCACGCACATGGAGGCGCACACGTACACGCACACACATACGTGCGCATACGTACATGCACACGCGCGAACGCAGACGCGCAACACGGAGCACATGCAGCACACACACGCAGAACACAGCTCACGCAGGAGCACGCACACACATGCACACACATACACCGGCGCGAATACACAGACAAATGCACGCACACACGTCTGCACACGCACATACACATGCGCGAATACAGACGTACAGAAAAGCGCGAACACGCTGGCGCACATATGCACACACATACGTGCGCCCACACGTACACGCACACACATACGTGCGCATACGTACATACACACATGCCCGAATGCAGACATGCGCAACACGCAGCACAGCACACGCAGGCGCACGCTTACACACACACACACACACACACACACACACACACACACACACACACACACACGCACCGGCACGAATACATAGACAAACGCACGCACACACGTCCGCACAAGCACATACACACGCGCGAATACAGACGTACAGAAACGCGCGAACACACAGGCGCACACATACACACACACATAAGCGTGCATATGCAGTCGCATACATACACACACGCATACACGCAAGCGCACATGCACACACATAAACGCACACCTGCACGCACACACACACACACACATGCGTAGGAATTACACACGTTAATTTACAAATTACACACATTAAGAAAACTAACGCACGCGCTAAAACACACGAAAACTATCTCAGGGCACAGAGAATTACAAAAAAAGCTCAGCGACTCATTCAGACCCAGCTATATCCATATTTATATGTGCTCGCTATTAAACTGAACGGAGAGTCCAGCGATGCAAAGAGCATTAAAATCTTCGTACGACTTTATCTAGAGATTTAACGAAATCGGTAACACTAACCTCGCAAAGAACGACGTGTTTAGAAGGGGCGAAGTCCTTTCTCCCGATGTTGTGGATCTACTGCTTTCTACACACGTTCAGAGCGGCAGCGCTGGCGTGGCGCCTGGAGGGTTCATGGCGTGCGTGATTGACGAAAAGCGCGCGAAGTTTGCTTGCGCGCGCTTTTCGTGACGTCAGGGTCATCTGACTGGGTGGTATCGCCCGCCGCAGCCATTCAGCGCTTGGGATGCGCGGGCTCCGCGAAAGAGGGGGTGAAAAAAGAGGAGGGTGCCGGCGCGCCGAGAGAGTGCCGGCGTGGATAAAGGAGCGTCGCTACTTTCCAACATCTAGAGGCTTTATGATTTAGGCCTCCCTCACTGGCGACGGGGCTCGGAAGGCCTTAAGCACCGGCAGCCTGGTAGGCGTATTGGAGCTTTCTGAATCGGAAAGACGGCCCATGACCGGTCCACTGACTCGTGTGGCGGGTGGACTGAGCCCCCTTTCCAGTGGGGGGAAGGGGAGTGGCTCCGGCCCAGGGAGAGGGAAACGTACCCCATGCGAAGCCTGAGAAGTATTTTTTACGCTAATTTGTGGATAAAGCAACGGGCATTCAAGGGGCTAGTGGAGATATCTCAAAATTGATTGATCGTTGAGAGCAGGTTTTCCCTGCTTGGCCCGACTGACGTCGGAGAGCGGTTCATCCGGCGCTGTGCCTGCGCCGACATAGTGAGGTGGTCTGGAGGTGCACTTAAGGCGGCACAGGTCCGTGACCTGTATGATACTCCACTGTCTATCGGTGGTATTGAGCCTCTGGAGTCCGCTTTGTCTGGCTCGGTCACGACGTACTCGGTCACGACATACCGCTGGCACTTCGGTACGTTGTGGGGAGGAGCACTTGTCAGATGTATAGAGTCGCTCGGGGTACCCTCACGGGACGGCCGTGGTGGAAGGCCCAGCTTTTCATACATCGGTTTCAGCAGAGATGTATCATCGCTGGTGGTAGTGCTTTGCTGCCGAGCTGCTGGCACTTCGGTGCATCGAGATGGGGGAAGCACTTCGCGTCAAATGTTTAGAGTCGTTCGGGGGGCCCTCACGGGACGGCCGTGATGGAAGGCCCAGCTTTTCATATGTTGGTCTTGGCAGAGACATAGCATCGCTGGTGGTAGTGCTGCCGAGCCGCTGGCACTACGGAGCGTCGAGGTGGGGAAGCACTTGGTGTCAGATCAGCAGTCGTTCGGCGTGCCCTCGAGGGATGGCCGTGGTTTAAGGCTCAGCTTGTGATAGGTTAGTCTCTGCAGAGACATGGCATCACTGATGGCAGTGCTTGCTGCCAAACAGCTTGCACTTCGATGTGTCGAGGTGGGAGAAGCACTTGGTGTCAGATGTGCAGAGTCGCTCGGGGTGCTTTCACGTTATGGCTGTGGTGGAATGTTTGAAATGCAACTTTTTTAAAGCCTGTCACGATTATTTCTGCTGGCATGTCATTCCACGTGTCCTTCACCCACGTCACAACTTCACTGAGAGGAGCCTTCTTGCGGCGTCCCGTTAGGCTCGTGGAGACATCGTCATCCACGAGCCACTCTCTGTAGAACTTTGCAACACGGTCCTTAAATGTCTTGTTGACGGTTAAATCAAGTGGCTGTAGCTGAGAAGTCATATCTTCCAGTATGATGACCAGGTCTGTGTTGGCCTTCTGCCGGGCTTCCTTGACACCAGGGCAAATGTGGCCTCTGAATGAGTCTAGGACCAGCATATTTGGCTGGTGCAAGTTTGCTCCCAGTCGCTTCATCCAAGCCACCTGGAACCACCCTATTTACCATCATTTTATTCATGAGCTTCTTTTCATTTGCACGTATGATCACGTTCGTGGGGAACTTCTTGTTCTTCGGGGGCGTTTTGCAGCGAAATACAATGTATGACTGCAGTTTTGTCCCATCTGTCGTGCAGCACAGCATCATAGTGAAGCATGTGTGCTCATGACCTGTTGTCAACACGTACACATACTTGGGTCTTTTAGGTGTGATTGTCGTGTGACTAGGCATGTCGAAGTAAACCAGGGTTTGGCGAGTGTGGCCTATCCGACTGAAAATGTAATCCTTCTGACGCCGGAGGTTTATGACGTATCGCTACGAGCCATTCAGCTCTCTCTCTCACACTCACACTCACACACACACACACACACACACAAACACACACACACACAAACACGCGCGCGTGTGCGCACGTGCACACGCGCACGCACGTGCACACACACACACACACTCTCTCTCTCTCTCTTTTGAAGGTGGTAAGTCTGGTAAGTTCATTCATTAGTACTGACTGTTTAGGAAAAGTTGGAATTTATTTACGAGAAATTATTCCGATTAACGATGATGTTTCACCCTAAAAGCTGCTTCAAAACTAACTTGCATTGCTCCAAAACACACTTTTTGGTGCTCGGAACCTGTTCCAAAACTCCTTTTTGCTGTGCCAAAGCGGCTCCAAAGCAGAATTATTGCTGCTCTCTGAGCTGCTCCAAAACACTAAAGTCCACTTCCACCCCTGATTACTGAATGTAGACTGTATTTTGAATTTCGAGTTTTGCCTTGGGGATGGTGCTGTTACAACTTTCGATACAAGGGGACAGTGTAGACTGGAGGGATGGCTTCAGCAACATATTCAGGAAGGCTGTACCGATGCTCGAATATCGTGCACCGCCAACTGACCCTTGACATCCTTCTGCTTAGGTGGGGCTTACTGCCTAGCCATTGCCTTGCTGTGTGCACACCACCAATATTCGCCCTTTGGGCACTGTGAATGTTGTGGCTCTGCATTCGTGGAAGTCATGCGGTAGTAAATGCAAGGGCAGCAATCTTCATCTCGTCAATGTTTCCTTGTTGAGCCTTGAGCGCACATACTTCATAATCGGTGAGCTTTGTCACAAGCTTATAGGTGAGCTTTGCTTTGCCACCGAGGCCTTGCCTACATTCTCCTTTCATTTTGCTCTAGGATGTTTCTTAGTGTAGCACCGTTTCGTTAGCGGTACGTGATCACTAAATCCTCCTTTTTGTTCGCAGCAGTCTAGTTAGCGTTGAAAATGTTGTACTTAGAGTACAATTTTGCAATCTTCCGGAAAAGATCATTCCTCCATAATGTGCACTCTCTTTGTCTGCAGCCTTTTCTTCACTTGACACTACCTGCCAGGTTATGCTGTTCGTCTGGTGAAAACGAAAAAGCCAACCTGTACTTCCTCCAAAACCAGTTACTTCATGTGCATTGGCGAACTTGCGGGTACTGGGATGTTTTGCAGCCTGGCATTTTTAAACCAGGTCAGCACAGCTTGGTCGACATCTTGAAAATTTTCCAGGTGTAATAATTTCCTTGTAGGTGCAAGTTGCGACTCTCGGTGAAGCTGCAGAACTTTTTCTCGGTCTTTTGAAATGGTCATCAGGGTCCATCGAGCAATGCGACACTCTCTGCAAAGGTTGATTTGCTTCTTGTGTGTGCCAATTTCCTTCAACAAATCCACCTTTTTCTGAAGAAAAAACTGCTAGCACTGCTTAGTGCCTGCACCTGCTATAGTCTCTCGGAGTCTCGGAAAGATATGCAGAAAACAGATAACACACAGCAAACTTCACGTGAACGTGATACAAACGATGACGTGTGACGAAGGCCGAGGAAACGAGGCTGACGAGGCCGCTAGTGCTGGCTAAGCTTGTCGTACATCAAACCATATTTGTGTGGTGGCGCTAGTAGTTGGCTATAACTACGACAATGATGATAACAACTCCAAGGTGGGCATGAAAAACGGTGGTTACTGTGCCACGCGAGAGTTCCGGTGCTGTTACTTTTCAATAAATTCTTTGCTGGTGTTTCTTGAGTATTGCCAAGCAAATAAATCATATGATATTGTAGCCAAACGTCGGGGTTGTTCAAATTTAGGCGCATCGGAAGACCAGGGAGACGAATAAGTGTGGGTGAGACTCCGCCGAGGCAATCGATGAGAAGTCAACACGATGATTTCGGGGAGGATTCATTGGGGGTTTATTTAGCTAACGCAACTTCAATTTACAAAATGCACTGGACAATGAATACAAAACATAGAAAATGATGGCATTACCCTGTCGGCCTGCCTTACTGGTCTCTGGTGGTGCGATGCGATGTGGGCCCCAAGTCCGCTCTCCCCAAAATGGCCTCGAGTCGCTGCCTAAATGGAGTTTTGGGGTGTTCACGAGAACGTGGACCTCGGGAAGAAGCACCGTTTTCCACCAATTGGAAATCGGCTTCTTAGAACCAATCAGGCAAGCCGAAGATAACCAATCCCCACACGAGTTTACATGGTCGCTTGAATGCTGCCTCGCGACAAAACCAGTTCACTTTCTGTACACACCACATTCCGGCAAGCAGAGGCGACGCGCACACATGGTCCCAATTTTCGGCCTCTGGTCGTCCCGCGAAGCACCCCTGCTGTGTGCCTGCAGTCGTTTACGCACGGGGGGCGAAGGAAACGACCGGATGTAGCTTCCCCCCTGACGGCTAGAATTCTTCTTTGGGGGTTTTCCTTCAAGAGCAGTTGAAAAAGAATGTAACACCATTGGAAAAAGAAAAAGCATTCTGCTTAACTCTGCCTTTCGCGACACCTCCCCCTAGAAAAAAGAGTGACCCACTCGTTTTATTTGCAATGCACACATACAAATATGAAAAAGCAATCTTTTGTACAAGCGGATATGGGGGTGCTCACTTAGGAGAAGTTTATAGATCTGTTTGAAAAGTTTAAAAAAAACAACAAATGATAAATCGCGAAACACGAAAACGTAAACAACACAATATCGGAAAACAAAAGGCACGGAAGTTCACTCCAGGTCGCGGGTTCGATTCCCGGCTGCGGCGGCTGCATTTCCGATGGAGGCGGAAATGTTGTAGGCCCGTGTACTCAGATTTGGGTGCATGTTAAAGAACCCCAGGTGGTCAAAATTTCCGGAGCCCTCCACTACGGCGTCTCTCATAATCAAATGGTGGTTTTGGGACGTTAAACCCCACAAATCAATCAATCAACGGAAGTTCACTCGTTGGCACTGTAATACAAGTCAGTGTCAGTGTCGTAAGCGGCGACCTTTCGTTGCCCGTTGTCGGCGCTTGGAAATGTCTTCCAATGGGTGTAAAGTTCTGTTTCAGAATCGGAGCCTTTGCACTGCTCTGGATCACTGGTCTCTGTCTCGCGCACACCACGACGCAAACCAAGATCTTGGTGCACTCCCGAACCGCACTCGCACGCCGCACTCGCGCACAACACTTTGATAAAAACCCTATTCATCACTCGTCGCACTGTTCCCGCGCACAACACTTCTATAGAATCCGCGGTCATCTCTCCTTGCACTGCACTCGCGCACATCACCGCCTAGATCGCTCACCTCATGATTATCATCAGACTCATCGTCCGCGTCGTTGGCATCGGAGCCCAATCGAACGTGGCAGGGCTTTAAACGCGCCACATTCACAACGTCACGTTTTTTCCCAGTTTGGTCAACCACCTCCCAGTTATCCTCGGCTACCCGGCGCACAAGACTGAAAGGTCCATGATATTTGGGAAGAAGCTTCGTCGTCTTCCCTTTCGCCCTGGAGGGAGTCCACAAGAACACCAAGTCGCCCTGATGATAAACAACACTTCGTCGCCTAGCATCATAGCTGTGTTTGTTCTTCTCCTACTGACGAATCTCTCGTTCATTTACTAGTTTTCGAGCCTGCCGCAGCCTGCGAGTCACTTTCATTGTATCGAGGGTGTAGTCGAATCCGCGTTGCACGCCCGACCCTACATCCACCGGTAGTGTCGGTTCATGTCCGTGAAGAAGAAAGAAGGGAGTAAATCCAGTCGTCTCGTGGGTGGAAGAATTGTATGCAAAAAGAACGTACGTTAGAAATTCATCCCAGTCGCAGTGGTGTGAGGAAACGTACATGCTGAGGATGTCAGCCAACGTGCGGTTAAAACGCTCACACAAGCCGTTGGCCTGTGGGTGGTAGGCTGTTGTGGTGGCATGCTCGCTACCCACGAGCCAGAATATTTCTTCGGTCAAGTTGGCGACAAAGTGCTATCCACGATCGCTTATTACTTTCTCCGGGGCACCATGACTTAGAACGATTTGTTCAACGAAAGCTCTTGCTGCTTCTGCGGCAGTGGCCGCTGGACACGCGACAGCTTCGACCCATTTCGTATGGTAGTCGGTAATCACGTCGATGTAGCAGTTCCCTGCTTTGGATTTAGTGAAAGGCCCAATAAAGTCTATGCCCACCTGCTGAAAAGGTCGACCTGCAGGTGGGATCGGTTGGAGGAAACCAGCCGGCCTCCCCGGTGGTTGCTTTCGTGTCTGGCAGTCGTGGCAGGAGAGAACGTGCTTGGTTACGTACGAGAACATCTTTGGCCAGAAATATCGGCAACGAGCTTTCTCCCATGTGCGCTTGACACCTAAGTGGCCTGCCGTGGTGTCGTCATGGCAGTACCTTAAAATTTCAGATCTCAAGCACTTGGGGACAACGAGCGCCGCACGATCCTCCTGAAAACCTTTCGCCCTTCGATACAGTACACCGTCGATCAACCGAAAGCTCCGTGCCGTTCTTTTAGTTCTCCTGACAACGGGCGCATCCGGATGCTCGAGGTGCTGCAAAATGTCTTTCATCCAAGGGTCTGCCCTCTGCTTTTTTTCCAACATCCACCTGATCCAGAACCAGCAACGGTAAGGGGTTTTCTTCGCTTACATGCGTGGGATCATCAGGAAGGCGGGAAAGCGTGTTGGCGTTTCCATTCTTGAGGTTAGGGCGGTGTCGCAACGTTATGTCGAATTCCTGAAGCAACAGGGATCATCGCATAAGACGACCGTTCGGATTCCTTACTTTCATTAGCCAAGCCAGGCTGGCTTGGTCAGTCACGACCGTGAACTTAGCACCAAAGACGTATGGCCGAAACTGTCCGCAGGCGTACACAACGGCGAGGCATTCTTTCTCAGTTGTACTGTAGTTCATCGCAGCCTTGTTAAGGTGGCGGCTGGCATAGGCGACGACTCTCTTTTGAGTTCGAAGTTTCTGTACAAGCACGGCGCCAATGCCGTAATCACAGGCATCAGTGTGCACCTCTAACGGCTTTCCCGGCTCAAACTGACGCAGAATTGGGGCTGTGATCAGCTTCTCTTTGAGGCATTGCATGGCCACTTCGCGTGCCGCATCCCAGACGAAAGGAACATCCTTTTTGATTAAGTTAGTCAGAGGTCGAGAAATACGAGAGAAATCTTTCATGAATCGCCGATAGTAGTTACAGATTCCGAGAAAGCTCTGTACATCTTTCTTGTTTCGTGGCTTGGAGAATTTTTCGATCGCTGCTACTTTGTCTGGGTCCGGCCGGATGCTTTCACTTGTGAGAATGTGTCCAAGATATTTAATTTCCTGGTGGGCGAAGCTGCATTACTCGGACTTCAGTCGTAAGTTTTCCGCGTCCAAAGCCGAAAACACACTTTCCAAATCTTGCAAATGAGTTGCCATAGTCTTCGAGAAAATAACGATGTCGTCCAAGTAGGCCAAAAAACTCTCCAGAGAAGACCACTGAGGACTTTGTTAATCATTCTCTGGAATGTGGCAGGGGCGTTGCACAGGCCGAAAGGGACAACATTGAATTCGTACAGGCCGGGTCCACAGGCAAATGCGGTCTTTTGCTTATCTTCCTCCTTGATGCCCACTTGCCAGTAGCCTGATGTTAGATCAAGTGTGGTGAAGTATTTTGACCCCTGTAGCACGGCGAGTATGTCATCGATTCGTGGCAGTGGGTGCACATCTTTTTTAGTGACCTCATTGACTCCGCGGAAATCGACGCAGAAATGCGAAGGCCCATTTGGCTTCTTCACGAGGATGACAGGTGATGACCAAGGACTGTGAGACCCTCTAATTATCCCATCGCGCGGCATTCCTTCTACTTGTTGCTCAATCTGTTGCTTTTCAAAAGGGGAATGACGATATGGGTGCTGATGAATTGGTCGAGAATCGCCTGTGTCGATCCCATGTTCAGCGACCTGAGTCTGCCGGATGGGGTTGTCACTGTTCGTAAACAGATAGTGGTACTTCTCAATGAGCGACAGCAGCTCATCCCGTTCAGATGGCTGTAGGTGATCCCCAGTCTCCATGTCAAACTCTTGAGGCACTCGATCGTTCTCGGGGGCCGTGATTGCCAGCTGTGCGTCATGAATAGATGAAGCCCATCCAAGCTTTGTTTTGCGGAGCAGGTTTACTGGCGATATGGTAGGATTAGCTATGCGAATGAGGCCTCTCCCATGCACGATCCTCGTTATTGTGCGTGCAACCTGAAGTCCGTCTCTGAGCCTGCTGTTTGGTTCGACGAGGTGAATTCTGTCCCTTGCGACCTTTATTTCAATAGCGACTTCTGTGCGAGGTTCAATGCGAATTTGCTCGTGGCACGGCACTGTAAGTACATCATTATGTTCGGGGGCATTTGAGTCTATACACAGCCAGAAAATTTCACCGTTTAGTTGCAGCTCTTTCTTGGAGAAATCAATGAGAAGCCGGGCTCCTTGACAAAAAGGAAGACCACCGAGTAGCTCGTACGGGCAATCCTTGACCACTAAAAACGTCTCGTGAGCTTTGGTGGTGCCAAATTCAAGTTTTATTTCAGCTTCACCATTGGGGTGAGCAAGCCTCCGCCAATTTCTCGGATGAATATGTCTTTTCTCGATTTGGATGAAGCACATATTTTGTTAGCTAATTCTTCTGAGATGACGTTTACGGACGAGCCGGTGTCAATTACAAGTTTTGTTTTTGTACTGTTGGCTCGTGTAGGGACCGCAAGAAGCTGACCTTCCGACATTATGCCGATGGGGCGGCCGGGCTGGTCCCCTAGGCCTGGCCGTTCTCGTTTCCCGAAGGATTAGGCTGCCCATTCTGATTGCCTAGGAGCTTCGCCTGATCGTTCCTGCCATCCCGGAACCGCTGCCAGCACTGTTGTGCTATGTGACCTATGCGGCGGCAAATCTGGCATCGGGTACGCCTGTCGTTGGCGCGGGAAGTTCTCTGAGGCCAAGGCATTGGGGGGCGACGCACCTCGTTTTCGAGTCTTTTTAGTCGGTCAGACAGCAAGGCCGCCGAGTCCGCAATCGCTTTCAGGTCTCTCTCGCGGTCGGCAGCCTCCCGCGGGCAACGCAATTCGGCAGCGGCGCAAGTGGCGACACACGTAGGAGGAGGGTGCCCTGTCGCTGCGGCGGGTGCGAACCCTACGGGATGAGCCATGTTTTGCATCCACGACTGCGATCCGGTAGAATACTGGATGCCAATCGGTTGTGGCCCCGACGCACGGCTCATCAAGGCTGCCTGATTTATGCGTTGCAAAATTTGAAGGAATGCAGCGCAGCTCTCCGGGTTTGCGATTATCATCTTCTCCAGAACATCCAGACGCAAACTGCGCATAAGGTGCCGCAATCGATCATCATCCGTCATGGACGGGTTCACTCTTGCACACAGCTCTACGACGTCATAGTAGTACTGCTCGGGGGTTTCGGACAGCAATTGAGTGCGGTTTTGTAGCCGCAAATGGGCGATCTCGACTGAGTGGCGACTCGTAAAGGACGTTTTTAGTAGCATCGCCCATTCTTCCCATGTATTAGGGGCACCGGTTAGAATTCGAGTAGTGTGCCACTTTTTCGCATTTCCGTCTAAAGCCAGATATAGAAATTTCACCTTCGTGGCTTGGTCCCAATTGTGAAGCGACCCTACATGTTCGTAGCAAAGTAGCCACTCGGAAATAGATTCCTCCGGCGCGCCTCCAAAGACTGGTGGTCCGACGAAAGGTTTAGCTTGGGGGGTAGACATAGCAGAGAAGAAAGTAGGGGGTTCCGTCATAGTAGAGCAGTCAGAGGTAGGTTCCTGATATTTGTTGTTGACTCAGGGCATAATTTCGGATCGGGACTATCGTTACCGACCAACCTCCACCACTTTGTAGCGAAACGTCGGGGTTGTTCGAAGGTAGGCGCATCGGAAGACCAGGGAGACGAATAAGTGTGGGTGAAACACCCCGGAGGCAATCGATGAGAAGTCAACACGATGATTTCGGGGAGCACTCATTGGGGGTTTATTTAGCTAATGCAACTTCAATTTACAAAATGCACTAGACAATGAATACAAAGCATAGAAAATGATGGCATACCCCGTCGGCCTGCCTGACTGGTCTCTGGTGGTGCGATGCGATGTGATGTGAGCTCCGAGTCCACTCTCCCCAAAATGGGCTCAAGTCGCTGCTTAAATGAAGTTTTGGGGTGTTCACGAGAACGTGGACCTCGAAAAGAAGCACCGTTTTCCACCAATTGGAAATCGGCTTCTTAGGACCAATCAGGCAAGCCAAAGATAACCAATCCCCACACGAGATTACATGGTCGCTTGAATTCTGCCTCGCGACAAAACCAGTTCACTTTCTGTACACACCACATTCCGGCAAGCAGAGGCGACGCGCACACATGGTCCCAATTTCCGGCCTCTGGTCGTCCCGCGAAGCACCCCCGCTGTGTGCCTGCAGTCGTTTACGCAGGGGGCGCGAAGGAAACGACCGGGTGTAGCTTCCCCCCCGACGGCTAGAATTCTTCTTTGGGGGTTTTTCTTCAAGAGCAGTCGAAAAAGAATGTAACATCATTGGAAAAAGAAAAAGCATTCTGCCTAACTCTGTCTTTCGCGACAATATTTTAAAATTTGGGGTAATTTGAAACTTGTTCTGAAATATTTTATATTGAAAATATAGGCAGTCTGGCAAGGATTTCCAAAATACTTGTAATTTTGAAAAAAATCTTTAGTCTGGTGTTCGTAGTAATGAGATTTGACTGTATTGGCAGCCTGCACCCCCCTTCGGCCAGGTCATTTGGTAGCTGCATGGTGGCTTCAATAAAGCGGCCACAGTTTCCTTTTGCACAACGCTTGTAAGCGTCTCCAAGAAAGTGCCGTAAAAGAGGTCCCACCATGGTAGCACAGAACATTGCTGCAGCATTGCCATAGTGTTGCCTTTCAATGCTGCTAAAACGTGGATAATGTCTACCTTTGGTAGCATTCCCGCAACATCGACAAGAAAAATTGCAAGAACACTGCTCAGTTATTCAAGCAACATCGATAAAACATCAGGCAATATTATAGCAATGTTGGAACATGTTCTGCACACCATTCAGACAGGCAACATTGTTGAAACAAATAGTTTTACAAAAATGCCTGCTTTAAAAAATCCTGCACCTCATCGAACCTCATCATGATTGTGTGAAATACCTTATTGTCTCTGAAATCAAGGTCACTAGTATTCTAGATAGTCTAGTGAATCTTCGTTGGTGCGCACATCTGGTGACTTCCTTGTGGTTACATTTGAAGCATCCGGTGTTGTTAGGGTATTGAAAAAAATTTGATTATGTTCATTGTGGGTGTACTTCACTTTTCTAAAAGCAGTATGTTGCACCTTATTTTACTCTTGGTAGGTTGTAAAGCGCTTATATCTGTCTAGATATTTCACAGAAATATTGCAACCAAGGAAATAAAATTGTGGACAGTAACTAATTATCTTTAATGTCCCTTTGAAACAATATCTAGTATTTTCACAAGTAATGCTGGCAGATATTAAAATTTCAAGTAGATATTTTCATTCTGCATGTGTTGAATAATACTCGTGCCAAGTTTCATTACTATACACTTAATACATGTTTATAAAAGGTTGCCCAGAAAACGTGGAATTGTAAAAAAAAAAGATGAAAACGAGAAAAACAAATTTGGAAGTTTGGAAAGCTGCTAGTTATTAGAAAACATTGCTATTAACATCAAATTGAGCCACAATGAAGCGTATCTTGCACTCAGTGCAGTCTGTCTAGAAG
This sequence comes from Rhipicephalus microplus, assembly GCF_043290135.1. Lineage (NCBI taxonomy): Eukaryota > Metazoa > Arthropoda > Arachnida > Ixodida > Ixodidae > Rhipicephalus > Rhipicephalus microplus. The sequence goes on from NC_134701.1 coordinate 131,258,908, forward strand.
TCTCCTGTACCATAACTATGTCCTTCTTGGCTCTTGCAGTCTGCGTCCTCAACACGAGTCCCCGTTTCGGTAGCGTTTTTCCTTTAAAAATAATATAAGGAGGCAGCTTCTTTCCGTCTGCTGCACACGCGATCATCATGGTAAACAGCGAATGCTGGTTGACCATTGTCAATAGTTTCACTTGCTTCGCTCCTTTCTCGGTCACAATCGTGTTCAATAGCATATCTAACCAGACCGGAGTTTCGTCAGCATTGCCCATGTGGTCCATCTGTAACTCTGTCGACGAAACTCGATGATGAAGCGCTGATACTCCTCAAGCTTGTGCTTGAACTCTGCGGGTAGTTTTTGCAACACTGAAGTATGCTGCCGCACCACAAGGCCCTTCTGCTTCATGAATCGGCACATCCATGATGGCGAGTCCTTGAATTGCGCCCTCGTGAGCCCCAAGTCGCGTGCAATCTTGAGCGCTTTCACGCAGATGCACTCCGTTGTCACGGATAGCGACCTTGCGCGCAGCTCCCGGACGAACTCGACGAGTGTCGTTTCCAGTTCAGGGTGAACTGCAGTCTGTCCACGAAACGACATTTCCTTCTGGTTGCTGCAACTTATAATGTGCTGTTTCTGGCTCCTCCAGTGTCGGATGCTCTTCTCCGTCGGACCGAATTCTCGTTGTGCCACCAGGTTGCTGTGGGCTTCTGCACTGCATTCTCGATGACTTTTTTTCTTGAAGCATGTCGTAACCTGCCGCCGGCTGCCACTCATATTAAAGGTGATAAGCCTCAGATGGGGATAATGAAACAGGGCAAAACCAACGCAGCCATCCTTGCTTCGCAATCGGGACAAACAAAATTCAAAATGGCGTCGCCGAATGGTGCCGTTGCTGATGCTCACGACGGCAATGAAGCCTACTGATATAGTGGTTAGAATACTACCGACTTCATCAACGCATTGTTGAAAGGCTTCCATAAGTTTTCTGACAATGACCGGTATATAAGAAAGGGGTAGACTTTTCATCTCATCTTCTTGAAGAAAAAGTCGAACTGTATTCCAGTTTTTACAGTATTGTTGCATCTTTCAGTTTTTGAACTCGTGACAGTGACGTTGCCAATTTCCGCAGAGGAGTTCCCAAGCGCTTTGCAACATGGTTAGTGTACTCTTCTTTGTCAATGGGTGCGTCACAGTATACATTTGCCTCGCATACTGTTGTGTAGGCGTTCCTGTCGCCATCACTTAGGAAGCTGGTGAAATGCAGTGAAGTCTTGCAAGTCAAAGTCCTCTGCCATATATTTGTTGCTATGCTATTGTGAGCACTATTCAGCATGTAAATGGCTGTTAACTAAAGTGGCCTGGATAAAACCTGAGGTTTGACCAAGCGTGTGTATGCATGTGATATCCAAGGCACAGTAAAGTGTTAGGCAAATGATTAGAACATACTCTAGCGATGATCCCGCAGCCAGATCAGTGGTGTGGCCTTTTCAGATGACTGTTTCCTTCATTTTGAGTGATGATACAAGGGCCTGGGATAGGCACGTCTCATTCATGTCTCTCCGAAGGGGGGAAGCGGCCTTCAAAAACGGAAAAAAATGTAAAAAAAGTTAGCTTTTAGAAAACGGTACGTTTGGTCAGTGTAATCCATAAACTATGTTGTGGGCAACTGTGGGTGCAAGTTAGCCAGACTAGGACAGAGGACGCTCGAGGAACACGAGATACTTTTATATGTATGAAGACGGACAAGGGAATACACACTACATACTACATAAACTCACACATATGTACACACGTTCACAGTCTTGCGCGGAAGGGACGTTAATGTTCTAGTTTGTCTACTCACGTTGTACTCTTGGATTGTGTACGATGCGATTGACCTGGAGCTCTCTAGTCGTCAGGAGGCGGTATGCCTCGTGCTTGCGGAGTCCGTACCGAGGTGGGGCCCGGCCTGGGACAGCGTCTCACTCCGACACCAGAACAGCAGCTGGCTGTGAAGAACGTTGCTTCAGACCAACCCGGGGGTGAGGTGGGGCGGTGCCCAGTCCAGAACGCACCCGAGGACTTCAACGCCGAGACGATGCCCGGACACGGAGGGTCAGAACAAGCAGTCGGGGCGTGGCCCGAACTTGTTTTTGCGCTCTGCTCTCGGAGGTTAGCCGAGCTGTCCCCATGGCTCGGGAGCTTTTTCACGAGGTACGCGCACGAGCACGCGCATAGGCGAGCTTCATCGTTTCATCGCTATCACTATCATGGTGATTCCCGCGCACCTTGAAATGCTAAATCGGCCCCGCACACCGATCACAAATAAATCGGCCCCGCACACCGGTCTTCTACGTGAAAGCACGACGCACACTCTCCAGGACAATGTTTTTCATCACATATGTCCTCTATAAATATCAGCGCCGAATTCGCGGTACAAGTGCCTCAAATAAACTATTTAGCTAGCCGAGGCAGCACCTGAGGAGCTGGCGATCGCCGAAAATACCCGAACCTCGCGCGCATGCAGTTTCTTCCTCGCTTAACAGAGCGCCGCCATCTCGGTCATGTTTTGTTCGTGATTTCCTGCTCTTTTTTTTCCCGCCATCAGTGGTAACTGGCTTGCGATTAGGTAGCTTTCGGGCCAGATTTTCAAAAATGGAGCTACATTTAGACGGATCTTGCACTCCTTCAGGGCGAGGGGAAATAAGTGTTTGCTATTGGCTGGTACACGCGCTCACCTCTACTGCAACAAACCGCACCCAATACTTCATGATGCAACATATATCGGTCATAACATTGGTGCAAAGCTCTGTGTGGAAGGCTTTGGCACATTTTTTATAGTCCAAATGTTATCTAATGCAACAAACTGCAACCAATGCTTCATGATGCAACATATATCGGTCATAACGTTGATTGATTGATTTATTTTCAAGTACTGCAGCTTAATGCAGGGCTTCTGCAGGAGTTGGGCACATAAATACAGAACGAGAGAGTTTAAACAGTAATATTGTAATAAGAGTTTCAACAAACGCATATCGCCACCTCCTGAGATGAGACACCATTTCATTTGTTGTAAACAAAGTGCAGTACAGTAATACTGCACTTTAATTCATCTTCTACATAGATGTGGTGACATGCTGTTCTCATCTTACTATTGTGTCACTGTGCACCTCAGATTTCAATAGAAGCACTTCTCACTTACAAGCTCTTTAGCTTATTAGCTGTTCAGCTGTAAACAAAACATGTTATATTTCAGCAAACAGTAAAACGATGGAGAAGCACTACTGTTTGCATTCTCCCTCTTCTTTGAGTAGCAAATGCGTTAAGGAGAATGTGTGAGTACTGACAATCTACGAAACAAGGCAGGTGCAATTAGGCATGTGCTAGTGTGTGTCGCCCCGCCGCGGTGGTCTAGTGGCTAAGGTACTCGGCTGCTGACCCGCAGGTCACGGGATCAAACGCCGGCTGAAGCGGCTGCATTTTCGATGGAGGCGAAAATGTTGTAGGCCCGTGCGCTCAGGTTTGGGTGCACGTTAAAGAACCCCAGGTGGTCTAAATTTCCGGAGCCCTCCACTACGGCGTCTCTCATAATCATATGGTGGTTTTGGGACGTTAAACCCCACATATCAATCAAATCAATGTTTTAGTGTGTAGTTGCACAGCACAAAAGCAGAACAAAAGTCAAGTGAAATTGCAGGCAACACGAGCAGCATTTAATCATGCAACTTTTTTGATCACCACAGTTGCGCACGTTCATTCAAGTTTCTCTTTTATTCATGAATGGTAATGAAACTGCTGACAGCTGAATGTGTCAGCATCGCTGGTACCATGAAACATGAAATCGCATCACACTGCTACGAGCCAGCGCACGCTTGTTGTTAGCTTGGCAACACACACAAACGATTTGCACCGAAGTTAACAAACGTTTCAGCATCGTAAAATTCGTAAAAACAGTAATGTGCGTACATTTTCACATCACCGAAAATTGTTGGCAAGTGCGAGGTTTGCTTTGAAGGATGATGAATACCGAAGTTGAAAACAAACAGTGGCGGGTAAAAACTCCTGGTTGGCACCACACCATGTCTCGAGCGTCATGTAGGGTAAATACATAGCAGCGGACGCTACTGTCAATTTCTTTCAACCAAAGTTCCTCACGTGAGATGGTTCACATAAACTCAACGGTTGAGGCTTACACTGAATACAGACGAGACCGCTCTGAAACGACTTAGGCGAGGTCTGATGTTCAAAACTTCAAACTTCTGAAGAGTGTTTACACTCGTTCTGAGCACAGATAATGACAGGTCAAAGCACAGGAGCGCTGACACGTTGCAGTAGTCTGTACGATGTTCACACTGGCGACTAGCAGCGGTCGCGCGCGACCATTTGCGATTGGCGACAAAAACGCGTTCACACTGGCTGAGGCTGCATGCAAGCGATCAGTAGTCGCAAACCCGGTACTTAGGCAACATGCATGCCGAACATCTTTCTGATATTGGCCCGTGCTCGGTCCTTCTTCGTGCGGTGTTTAAAAGAGGGGTGCCGCTTGCCTTAAAGAAAAAGGTACATTTTTATTGCATTGATGAGAAGCTCAGCCATACTTGGTGGTGGTCATGGTGGTGGTCACCAGTTGCGAGAATGAACATCCACGGAGGAACACACTCGTTTGTATCTGGCAGTAACGGGCCAGCGGAATGGAAAAAAAAAAGGAAGACGAGGAGTCCGGGTGTAAACAAAGGCTGACGTCACTTCTGGTCTTCGCTGATTGGTTACAACAGTTTTGCGGCTGCAGTTGCATGACTGAAAAATCGTATGAAAATGGATCAAAATGTTGCTGTCTGGTTGCCCATCCACCTTGTGAGGATCTTTATTTCGTTGCTGCTTTCCATGGTACCGGATGAACCTCGTTTTTCTTTTGGATTGTTTGTCTGATTTCAGTGGGCATATACAGTCTGCACATATTGTTTCAGTAACAAATATTCGTTCTTCAAAAAGGACGCGCAATACTGTCAGGGAGGCAAAATAATTGTTTGAAATAAAATAAGAGTTTGGGCCCAACGACATCAGGTGTACTCTTGATGGCGTACCGTACCTCCTGTTCTGTAAAAATATAGGCTTCCGAGCTAAGAGCCCCATCCTTTATGCCAACAGTGTTTACCACTGGTGATGCTGAGGAACGAGGGGATTAAAGACACCATGTATATCCTCAGACGAAATATCCCCACCCCAGTAGATTCACAAATTAAATCTTAGAGGAGCGCCTTCAGCCCCAGACGGTAGAGCCGCTGGTGGTGCTTATAAAGTCGTCTACGAAAGCTGCGGGCCTTCTCGATTGTGCCCTGAGCATGTTTGGTAAATGTACGTCCACCTCTCTTGTTTCCTTGTATTCTGACACCGAAGTGCTGTTATCCCCTTCAGGTGCGAATTAAGACTAACACGGAGGAAAATTATGATTCTTTCAAATATGAATCTAAAAAGTGACCCAAACAGAGTGACATGAACGAAAACATGTTTATTGAACCAAGAAATTTTTTTTGTGATGTGTACATTTGTACACATTACGCCTCTACACATTGTGCATATTCACGTAAGGAATAGGAAACGCAAGCGACACGGACAAACGCTTTTGCATTTGTCTGTGGTACTATTTGTATTTGCTACCTTACTTTTTTCATTAAATTAAAATTAACAATATCATATCATCTATTGTTATTTATGTTAGAAGGTGAGGTGGAAACAATTGGCAATAAAGTATGAATCAAATTATGGAAACATATAACAGCACAAGCGACTGACCAGTGTAAATTTTTGATTGGCTGCTCAGTGCTGTTAGGTTACCTCTTTCGTTAAGGCATAAAACTGGCCAATATACAGTGCTTTCAGAAAGAAATTCTTTCTCTGGAACAAGTAAACGCATTTAGCATAGCAATACATGGAATCGTATATTATTGGTGTGGCTTTTCACATAAAAAAATTGAAATGCTGCCAGGTTTACAATTGTTAAAATTTTCTTGGTCAAATGAAGAAAATAAATGTAATGTGGGGTATGAACAGACAGAAATAAGCGAATGTACTCGGCTGCAATGTTTTCAAAATTCTGAAATATAGCAAATGTCAATAGTCGCTTTAGCTGTGCTTTCTATATATACCAGCTCTGTACACTGCATTGTGCATTTTTTGGGACCCGTCAATCTAGGAGCGTTGATGGCCGTGCCATTCGGCAAAGCAGTCGCGTGAGGGCAGGAAGCAAAGGGATACGTTGCAAATGGAGCAGAAGACGTTTGTTTTATTCTGTGTCTTTGATTTTTTTTGTAGCAAATTTTTCTCTTCTTTATTCTTTTCGGTTGGTGCCGAACGGGATTCGAGGGTGAGAAGAGGGGGGGGGGGTAGGTAGGTAGGGTAGGAGAAGGGAGCACGAGCTTGTGCGACTTCGTCGTGTTGGAAAATATGCTGAATTAAGCCTTCCCTAAATGCAAGCTGGTCGTAATAAGTGCTTCGAGAAAGTTCTGGCACTGATGGGTTCTTTTTTCGGCGCTCCTGAAACATTATAAAACTGTTGATGCAAGCAATGTCTACACAGTGAAAGAACAGTGTCTTTCCACCAGCGCATGCATTTTCTTAGCACGTTGTATGTAGAAATTATTTTGTCCGACTTGTCAACACCTAACATTCCACTATTGTATTCATAGACTAAGTGTGGTTTCCTTATGACTCTCAGAAACCACTCGGCCCCCTTTTCTCTCTTCGTTTGGCGGGAACATGCTGATTTGCAGTGTGCATAATGCTCATGAGGTTTACAGCACGCCGGTCCTTCAACTGCATGTACAGGACACTACCATCGCGGATTCATCGCACATGTCCACGCTGTGCCTTCTTTTCCCATGAAAAGTCTTTGTTCTCAACTGTAAAACATCGGTGGTCTTTGCGAGTTGTCCCGCATGCAAGAGTCTTGCGTCGAGGAGGTGTTCGAAAAGTCTTCTTGAAGTATAAAAATTATCCATATAAATTTTTTACTCTTCGTTCAGGTACACTGCACGAAGCTTGTACACCACGTCAAAGGCTAGACCATGTGATCCTAGTGCTTCCCGCTTTCCAGTATACTCAAAAAATTAAAGGGTGTATCCGTTTCTTGAATTCGCCAACACCCAGAGTTTATACCCAAATTTTGTCACCTTGTCTCGAATGTACTGCCTAATTTCCAATCGTGCTTTAGATTTAACCATGCGCTCGTCAACAAAGAGGTCATGCTCTGGTTGGAAGAAGTTCAGATTCCTGATTGATGTGGCACAATAGCCAGGACACCCTCCAAGTATTCCCATCTGATGCTGTAACAGCCAAGTCTTTTGGATTTTCTACACTAGGGAAAGACAGCAGCGCGAAAAAACGGTCCCTCGGCATCACATTTCATGGCAAAAGGCCACTGAATATTCCTCATTCCTTGCAGTACAAGTTCAGTCGTGGCATTTCTACAACTCCCATGTAGATGATAATGCCAGTCAGTCTCGGCATTTCCAGTGGTGTCACCTCATCCCCGGATCTTTCACGTTGAGCATAAGTCTGCTTTTTCAAAATATGCATCCATGCATATTTATTTGTGTTGTCGCACAAAGTATTTATTACTTCTGTTGCAAAAAACAGCAGAAAAAAATCCAGTACTCTTGAGAATCCACACGCTCAGTTCCGCAGCTTTGCTGTGACATGAGCACTGGGTTCTCTTGTGGGTGCAAACTTGATGCGGCGAGTGGTATTCGGCAAAATATTCTGGCCATAGGTGGTTGAGACCCTAAACAGAGAAACAAAATAGCAGGGGTCGAATTTGAAGCACGCTTATATGTCAATGAAGTGCGAAGTCAGAAACAAAGCTTACGTGCAAGCACCTGTTGATGTCCGAGGCGCCTGAGCAGGAACGTCTACATCGGAGCTCAAATCTGACAATCCCACTTCGTTATTGTATTCATCATTGCTGCTTGGGTCATCAAAATTAGCAGTTGAAGCAGCCAAAGTGCTCCCAACAAGAGTCCGATGTCGCGGCCCGCAATGCAGACGGGGTGCCATTCTTGGCAAACATGACGCAACCTTTGGTTTATCCTCTTGCTTTCGGCAGCGCCTCCACATGCGAAAAAAAGAAAAAGAAAAGAAACTGGAACTGAAAGAGTAGTTTTCTGTTAACATGCGAGATGGCATTAGTTGTCTGTGGTGCGCCAGGTTTAAATTTTGCAGGAGATTCAAAATTACCAGAATTTCTTGTCCGATGGCCTATGCCATACTGAAAGATTTCAGAGAGAAGAAAAACGACACAGCTGTTTATCAGATATATTCAGGTCTGCAAGGCTCACTGGTTCTGAAATCAGCAGTTTAGCAGGAGCTCCTGAATGAATGTCTGGAGAAAAGAAAGGCCATTCAGTCCACGAGGTGAAAGCACCACTGCTATTGCTGTCAAGGGCAACAGCAGGCCCCTCCATCCGTCACCTGTGGACTGCGCTCTCTAGCAGGCAGGTACTGCTGAGAATTCTGCTACGAGGTCTAGTCGTCCAGCCGTTTGTCCAGAGAAGGAAATTAATATGGCACACAACACATTGATATGAAAGAGAACAAAACCCAAAGCATGTGCATCAATGGCACTTCTGCTGGCACCACCAGGATGTTAAGCAGTGGGACCATTTGAGGCTGCAACAATGAAAAACATAACACAAGCAAACAGAAATAACAACCACAATAAAAAGAGGCAGAAATGTTATTAAAATGCCAAGAAAAAAAAAAACACTCTCAAAAACATGACTTGACGGTCGAATACAATGAAGGCCATAGGGCCCTTTAAAGCACTTATGCCGGTGCAAACAGGAGCAGCCTCATGCCGCATGAAATATCGAGTCGAGTGATCGGTTCACTAGTGATGAAATAATGAACTCTGGTGTTACTCAGAGTATTGTGTACCATAATCAATTTCGTAGAACGCGTCAACTCCGATGAGAACTGCCAGCTCATGCAACATGAGTTTACCTATGCTGTACTGTGCACCATGTGTGCTTGTCGGTTGTCCGTTTATAGCATTCTGTTGCGAGTCACTGGAACTTCACTGCTGGCATCAACTCCTTTGCCTTCATTGACGTTTGTGGTATTGAATCACAACGCAGCAGAAACTACCAGCACTCTGTAGAGGCGCAATTAACTAAAGCAATTATATTTACAGCATGCAATGATACACAGTCGTGACCAGTGCACAAAATTTATGCAGCTGGCCTTTATGAGCACCCGTGCACCCACATGCTCCATGACCACAGGTGCTAGGATGCCCGTACCGATAGTGGTTGACGACTAGAGAATGCAGACTGTTATGAATTCGACGAGCAGGGAACCTGAGTGATGGCTAGCACCAGCTATCGCGACATAACTCCATTGTGCAAACAGTGGGAGCTTTTCTCGAATCACTAAACAATATACAAGCATGCACCTTAAGAAAACGCACCATTTGCACTGCAGTGGTTTAGCTCTGTAACTTCACCCCCAAATGAAATGTTCCCGCTATACATGCGTAGCCACACACTAACAAATTTCAGCTGCGAAGGTGCTGACACAATTGGGGGTTGGTGACAAGCTGCCAAACACAAACAAGGGCCTGTATAAACTTTTAAAACACTAGGCTACTGTGAGGCAGCATTTCAAGCTTTCCATCACACCATACGGGGTTACAAAATAAAGTGTACCACCACTGAATGTGTACACGTATGCCGCCGCAAAAGGAAAATGCCAGACAGCTTCCTCTCCTTAGCACTTTTGAATGGCCCAATAAACTTTGAATTTCATCCTGAAGGCAAGTAAGTTTGTCGCTTACCAATCACAAGCAAGTTACGTCACATTCGGAATTTCACGAGTAGCATGATAACTAACCTGACATTTTTACATCCCGGACTATGCTGAAGGTAAGAGTAGTGCCAAAAGTCTTAGCAATTGGAAGCAGTGTAAGAAGGCTGCACACTCTTGAGAGTCTGTGTGCAGCACTTTCTCTTTCCAGTCCACACGCCCTTCAGGAGATTGGAAGTATGTCTTGAAGGCATCTCTGATTGATTTGGCATTGACACTGTAATTGTTACTGCCAAGAGACGGGGTATCCGCGAAGAGACATTTAGTGCCAACTGCCTGGAAGGGTTTCATCATTATGACCAACCCTGTCAGCATCCTTGTTCAAGCAGTATGGAATGCAATCATCTTCCTCATCATCAAGTCTTTTAAGATAGTTGTGCAAAAGTATTGTTGCCTACACAATGAGGTCAACAGTGTACGGAGATGTTGTAATGTGTTGACGAAGAATGCGCCACTTGTTCGCAAGAATCCCATATCTGGTCTTGATGGTGTGCCTAGGGCTACTCAACCTGTAGTTGAACGCCTTTCGTTCATCATCGAGCTGTGAACCAGCGTATGGACCCATCAGGTTTTCTTTCTAAGGAAATGCCTGCCTGGTCATCGTGATGAGGCACTTTTTTTTTATTCACCTCATTACTTGGCACCCACTCATGGAGTAAGGCGGCCCTCAGGTTAGTGTTAACTTCACACTCTGAAAGGGCAAAAGACCCGTTTGGTGACTACTTCAGCCACTGAAGAGCGGCACTAGCGGCGGAGGAGTCATGTAGTCCCTACTTGTGCTGGCCAATGCCGGTTTGTAATCGTCTGGGACCGCTGATGTACCTTGAACGCCCGAAGTTAACCTTGGAGACATCTAATCGTCATGATTTTGGTATCCACACGTCCCAATCCCAGGTCCCACAGAATTCCAACAGATTCGCATGCCCACGTTCCTCGGTACGTCAGAGGGACTGACGACACTGTCAGGTAGGCGGATGCACCAGTCGCTTCTGTCATCTTCAGCATGTTTGAAATGAGGTACTTTGTTTGCATTGTCTCGTGTGCTTCAGAAAGATTCACCCGTGTGCGGACGGCCTGAACATTCAGTGTGATGTGTTGGAGTCCTTAGAAAGCACCAAATCCGGGATCTTTGTGCCTTGGGATATTTGATAATGAGGCTCTTTGTGAACCGTCCACTCCTTTTCCCTCGGTCTTTTTGCCAGGTAGCGGACAATGGTGTCGTGCCATTGGATTCTTTGATGATGGCAATTTGATTGAAGTACCTGGAACATTTCTTGAAGGTGGAATCCTAAGCTGCTGGTGATTGTCTGAATCTTTTCTTATGCAGCAATCACCAAAAAGGCCTGCGTCGCCACACTCCCCTATATTAACAAAGGTGAAACGATATTTTGCATCACAAATAGCAAGTAGAGTTGTGCTAAAACGATCCTTATAACAACGAAAAATAGAACCAGAGTTTGGTGGAGCTTCAATGTAAACATGTTTCCCATGGACTGCACCAATGAAGTTAGGAAAGTGCCATAGCTCTTCAAAGTTTTCTGATATTTGACGCCACGTGAGTGTTGTTTACGTGGGGAGGTTAAGTGATCTTAGAACACTTTTCAAGGTCCCGCAGGTTCGGTGAAAAATGTTGACTGCTGTACTGTCACACATGCGGTACGACTTACCTATCACCCTCATACGGGAGCCATGTGCAGGGAACCTGCAGAGGAGAAGTACGTTATGCTCAAATATGTAGAAAACTATAGCAAGCTTTAAACCAGGCCTTGTTTGTACTTACTAGGTGAAACGATGCCTTGCGTCACAAACAGAAAGTAGAGTTGTGCTAAAGCGACCCTTATAACAACGAAAAACAGAACCAGAGTTTGGTGGAGCTTCAATGTAAACATGCTTCCCATGGACTGCCCCAATGCAGTTGGGAAAGTGCCATAGCTCTTCAGTCTTCTGATATTTGACGCCACGTGAGTGTTGTTTGTGTAGGGAGGTAAAGTGATCTTAGAACACTTTTCAAGGTCCCACAGGTTCGGTGAAAAATGTTGACTGCTGTACTGTCATAGATGAGGTACGACTTACCTATCACCCTCATACTGGAGCCATGTGCAGGGAACCCGCAGAGGAGAAGTACACTATGCTCAAATATGTAGAAAACTAGAGCAAGCTTTAAACCAGGCCTTGTTTGTACTTACTAGGTTAAACGATGCCTTGCATCACAAACAGAAAGTAGAGTTGTGCTAAAACGACCCTTATAACAACGAAAAATGGAACCAGAGTTTTGGAGCTTCAATGTAAACATGTTTCCCATGGACTGCACCAGTGCAGTTGGGAAAGTGCCATAGCTCTTCAAAGTCTTCTGATATTTGATGCCACGTGAGTGTTGTTTGTGTGGGGAGGTAAAGTGATCTTGGAACACTTTTCAAGGTCCCGCAGGTTCGGTGAAAAATGTTGACTGCTGTACTGTCACAGATGCGGTACGACTTACCTATCACCCTCATACTGGAGCCATGTGCAGGGAACCTGCAGAGGAGAAGTACTTTATGCTCAAATATGTAGAAAACTAGAGCAAGCTTTAAACCAGGCCCTGTTTGTACTTTCTAGTGGCCACTCAATGTTTAACTGTACCAAGTCTTAGCAACCCAAGCTAAGAGACACAATAGAGTTCTTAAAATGTAAAATTTCATCGAAATCTCATGGAAATCTTGCAGGTGAAGAAAAATAACCGAATAGAAATGAATTTTAATATATATCAGGTTTCATTGGCTTCATTGTGGATGATGATGAAACAACTTTATTGATATCAAGCAGGCCTCAGCCCCCACCAACCGCGAGCTCCTTGGCTTAGCTCTTTCAGGACTGCCCGAAAAAGGGATGAAAAAAAGAGGTGTGGGTAAAGATTTTTAATTATATGAAACAAAAGTACTGCACTACTTTATCATACACTAAAATGCAGGTTATTGAATGGTTTTTAACATACAAAACAAATGTTTTACCTAAACATTGCACACAACAAATGAAAAAATCTGAAAGTAAGAACTTAGAGAAAAAAAAACACAAAAAAGTTTTAAAAAGTGTAAACGCAGAAATTTTCAACAAAAATAAAATTGTTTGAGAATATACAAAATGTGGCAAAATGCTTTCTTTCTTGATCATAAAAGTTTGGTGTGGCTGGAGTAACGGTTTTTTTTGTGTGAGCCCTTTGGCACTAGGTACCAGCACTTGCACACGTGCCTAGGTTGGCGTTGCACGACGCGTGTGCCACTCGCCGAAGCAGTTCCGGACTGAGGTGAAACACAGGTGAACTTGGCACGTGTCACAAAAAACGTTTGTTTTGAGCTTGTAGTGCATGATCATCATCATCATTTTCTCAATCACCGCGCCGCGCCTCTCGCACAGCTGATGCTAGCTCGAGCTGCGCGAGAAGGAGAACGAGCTGACACGCCTGGCGTGGCGGACGCTGGTAGCCGACGTGGCTCCGCTTCAGGCCTGGAATAAAGTGGCGAGATCGGCACGGCCCCATCGGCCGCCTTCGACGTCATCTCACGTCTCTCTTCTCTCGTCGCTACATTGGTGTCCACGAAAGTGCCGGCACGTGACACCGTGGCCCCACCAGACTCCATGACGACCTCGGCTGGGCCAGCTCACCTTCCTACAGACTCCCCGCCTGTCCCGGCGCCTGTGGAGGCCCGCGGCACCACTCGCACTGTGGACCCAGAGCCCGCTGTGACACTCCACGCCATCAGTTTCCCCTGCACACCGGTGCCTGCTGCTCAGGGCCTCGTGGACTGCCGGCGCCTACTGAGATAATCCTCGATGTGTCCTGCGGGGGTTCGGGCCCCTGGGCATGCACGGCTGGACGTGCGTGATGCTGTGGCGATGTCAGGGGGTCCCGAGGGCCGCACGCCTGGCTCACCGCGGGTGGAGCACACCGTGCGTGCCCCAACGGATGCGCAGTTGGGCCATTCGCCTGCCACTGCGTGCGCGTGCTCGAGCATTTCGGCGCCGTCGACGGCCCATGACGGCTGTGACGCTGCATGCCCGCCACTCGGTCTCGCATCACCGGACGTCGGGTTTGGCTCGAACAGCGCGACAACTCATCGGCGTACGCCTACGCGTCGCGCGTCGTCAGAGGTCGGGGAAAGCGGTCTGTCAGTGCCCTCAGGGCCGGCTCGTTGTCACTGTAAACTATGTCGCACTTCGTCGGCCCAGAGCGCACCGTTTCAAGCTTATATGCACCCTGCTCGGCCGACCAGGCGGCCGCCGCGCCCGGTGATGTGCCACCGGAAGCAACGGTACCGGCACGGTGGGCGCACTGCCAGGGTTGACCGCACTCCCTGTCGTTGTTCCCACCAGCTCCAACGTGGAGGTAACGCTGGACCCTCTGAACTGGCCGTGCTGCGCTCATGCCGCAGTTAATTTTTTGAGCATCAGCGTCCGAGTGCGCGCGACAATCGGCCGCGCCGGGGCGGCTTGTGTGTGTTCACGGCCCTTGGCCATTTTTCACCTTGTTGTTGGGGCTCGCTGTCGACAAGGGTGTCTCTTCATCATGACCCTCGCCCGCTCCTTCCAACAGCGTGCCTGCCGGGCCACCCTCGTCCGCTGCGCCATTCCCAGTGTCGCCCACCAGAGACCCACTGGTTCCCGATGGTCACTACACGTTGACAAACTGGACTTCCTAAACGGACACCTTGCGGATTGTCGTTCATGTATATAGTCTCTTTCTCTTTCTTTGTTATATACACTTCAAATCGCGCAAAGCGCTAGGGGGGGAGCCCTGTAGTGCATGATCATCATCATTTTCTCAATCACCGCGCCGCGCCTCTCGCGCAGCTGATGCTAGCTCGAGCTGCGCGAGAAGGAGAACGAGCTGACACGCCTGGCGTGGCGGACGCTGGTAGCCGACGTGGCTCCGCTTCAGGCCTGGAATAAAGTGGCGAGATCGGCACGGCCCCATAGGCCGCCTTCGACGTCATCTCACGTCTCTCTTCTCTCGCCGCTACAAGCTCGACTTTGGTGCGTTCGTAGCACAACTTGCAGTTCTTACATTTTTGGACTTTTTGTGGTTTGTGGTCCACATGTTTTGGAGTGGGTGGTGGAGGAGATCGAGCTTGTTTGCCATCAAAGCCATCAAAAATCTGCTCAAGAAGCTCTTCTCTGAAGGCCAGATGATCATACCCGGCTTTTCGACTGAGCTCAGGGATCTCCGGGTGTGATGCACGATGTGCTTGAAAAAGCACAAAACTGTTCACGCAGGCAATGTCGATGCAATGAAAAAATAACGTCTTCCACCACCGCACACTTCGCGTCAAGACGTTGTAGTAACCAATCATTTGATCCGACTTATCTACTCCCAGCATTCCAGAGTTGTATTCGTCAATCAGCAATGGCTCGGGCACTGATACTTCAGTTCAGGTGTTACCACTCCGCACTCGTCTTTTTGCAACTACTTTCTTGTTGGCAGTGTGGATGGTGCTGATCATATTTACAACGCGCCGATCTTTCCACTGAAGGTAAAGGATGTTGCCATCTCGCATCCATCGAATGTCCCCACGTTTGGCTTTTTTTTCTTAACGTGGCTCCTTCAGTTCTTTGGGAAATCCTCGGCGATATTTGCGCGTTGTTCCACAAGCCAATGTTTTATGGTCAAGGAGGTAATCAAAGAGGTGCGTAGAAGTGTAAAAATTGTCCATAAAAATTTTGTATCCCTGATCAAAGTATGAGGAACACAGATCGCACACTACATCAAAGGCCAAGCCATGAGGCCCCGGCTGCACACGGCGGCCAGTGTAGACACTGAACTGCACAGTGTATCCTGTGTCAGGGTCAGCTAGCACCCACAGCTTGTATCCCCATTTAGTCACCTTATTATTTAGTATTGACGAATTCCAGATCTCCCTTTTGATTTTACCATGCGCTCGTCCACGGAGAGATCTCGATTGGGCTGGAAGAGCTGTGCTGACACTTGGTTGATGTGCTCAAGAAGCCACCACATGTATCGCAGCTTTCCTTTTGACTGTTGGTTCGGATCATCCAAGTCCGCAATTTGGAGGAGCGCTAGCAAAGCGATAAATCGCTTTCGGGGCATGATGCGTCGTGCATGGAGACCGCTAGAAAGACTTCCTACGTTCCAGTAAAGCTTATGTCTTGGAACCTTCACAATCCCCATGTAAATCGCCAGCCCAATGAACTTCAGCAGTTCACTGGGGGTGACTTCCTCCCACGAACTATCTGGCCAAGAGTGCGTCTGTTTTTCAAGAATGCGGGTCGACGCATACTTGTTTGTGTTTTTGCAGATCATTTCAACAACTTCCGCAGAAAAAAACAGAAGAAAGAAATCCAGGGCAGTCAAAAACTTCTTCGTCCCGCTTCTCAGGGCCATGGCGACGTCATCGCCCAGGTAGACACCAGGCTGTCTTCTTGGCGAAAACTCAATCCGCTTCTGTACTGGTGGCAGGAGATCACCACCATAGGTGGTTGACACCCTAGCGAACAGATATAAATCAGCGAGAACATATACTGAGTTCACATAGCTACTCGAGAGCCAACTGAAAGCGAAACCAACACTCACCTTCCAGCTCCGCTTGAAGTTCCCGGCTGATCATCCCCTGAATCCTCACTTGAGGTAAAATCTGAGCTCGTAACTTCACATTCCGAGTCATCCCTGCCGCTTTCATCGCTGAAATCTACTGTGGAAGCCGAAGATACGCGAGACGGAAGCGTTTTTCTTATCGCGCCCGAGCACGACGCCATGTTTATTACTGTCGACGCCGCCGCGCTGTCAAAAAAGATATATCTGACGCGTCGCCGCCTGGCGATAAAAAAGCAAACTTCTCAAAATAAAAAATTATAGTTGTCAAACTATCTCACAGATGGCGGCAGGTGTTCCATTGAGCAAAAATTTTTATTCTGGAGGCGCGCGAAACCATCGATCACATGTGATCGACGGCCTATGGGCGCAGTCCTGAAAGAGTTAGGCTGCTTTTTCGGCTTGCTGGAAGGTCCATAGCTCTTCTAATGTGCAGCTGAGCAGATGCGATATTTTTTCTCTTTACAATGCCAAATAGCAATAAATATTGACCCCCCCCCCCCCAATAAAAACAGGTAGCTGCAAATACCCCGCAGTAACCACAAAAGGATAAAAAAAAAGTCGATGGGAGGGATTGTCTGATGCCGAATCTGACATTGGCATAATGCAGAATCAGTAGGAAAGGCAAAAGATTCTAAGCGTACCTTAACCTGAATGCCAGTTTTTCGCTAGCTGACAACACATTGCTGTTTCTACTCTTTGGCGGAAGTATCGGCTCTAGTCAAGACTGCCATCTACGTCGCTCATAGCAGCATCATTGGAGTTGCCGCCAGCCTCAGCATGGTCTCCGTCGTGGTTTCCGAAGACCACATCGCCTTTCGTCCTGTCCAAGGCGTTGGAGATTCAGTCTTTTCGAAGCTATGGACTATAATTTCTGGGGAAATCATTGACCATGCCTCGATTACCCAGGAGCAAAGGAGCTCCACTAACGGCTTCTTTATCTTGCCCCCGGGAGTCCTGGCATGGTCGCCTTTGGCCATTCATTCTGCGTACAGCCTCTGAACATTATCCTTGAACGGCTTGTTCAAGAATACGTCTAGAGGCTGCAACATCGATGTCAGACTGCCTGGAATGACAGCGAGGTCAGTCTGCAGCTCTGTAGACCAGGTGACCGCAGAGGCTGTGGACGGCCAGCAGCGACGGGTAAAAAGGTGCTCCATGGCGGCGTCCCCTAGCAGTTTTTACCCAGTCGACCATGAGGTCAGTGGTCATCCACCCTTTCTCCCGTACACGTGTATACAGGGGCAAACTTGGTGTTCTGAAGAGTCTTCCACTTAAAAATAATAAAAAATGGGGGCAGCTTCCGCCCATCTGCTGTTGCGGAGAACTGTGCACCTCTGCTTCTTGGCACCTGTCGTTCTAATGCGCACACTCTGCACACCCTTCTGTTCCACAGTTGTGCTCGGCGGCATGTCAAAGTTGAATGGAGTTTGATCCGCGTTTCCTATTTGCAAGAGCAGGAAGTTCTTTATCTCCCGAATCCTTATGACATATTGATGAAAATCGCTGATCTTATCTTCGTACACCGAAGGTAGCCGTTGACACAGAGTCATCCGTCTCCTGAGCGAGAGTCCATTTCGGTGCATGAACCTTGTGGCTCACCTGTTGCTCGCGCTGAAATCTCGCGCTGGGATGCTGTCCTTCTTGGTAATTATGCGTGCCTGATTCCTTAGCAGCTCGATAAAAATGGCACACCTGTCCGCACAGATACTCTTGATGTAGTCCAGTAAAGCAACCTCAACCTGTGGGTATCTTCCAGTCCTAGGCCCACGGAAGGCCTTTATGACTTACTAGTGGCTTCGAGCTACCTGTCCACATGGATACTCTTGATCTAATCCAGTAGTGCCGCCTCAACCTGTGGGTATCTTCCAGTCTTAGGCCCGTGGAAGGCCTTACGTTACTTATTGTGGCTTTGAGATGTTTGGGCTGCCGTTGCCAGTAGCGGACAGAGAACTCTTCCACGCCGAAGTGCCTGCTGGCGGCTCTGTTGCCGTGTTCCAGAGCATGGCCGATAATCTTTAGCTTGAAAGCATCTGTAAAACTCCTGTATCGACTCATCACGTAGCTGCAGAAAGGACGCTGCTAGGCAAGGAACATTACAGCACTACTGACACTAAGCATGCACGCCGCACCACAAGTGCTACTACGCAATTTGTGACTTAGTTTTGTTTGGATTAGGGCTTTCTCCTAGTATGCATAATCCACCAGAGATGGCACTAGGCTAATGGGTGCTATCATCATAATCATCATTGGCTGAAAGTAGCAGACGAGATTTGCTCTGGCAATTTTCGTGGTGCGATAATTACACAAGCAAAAAAAATCGCATTATTGCTTACTGGTTATTGCTTACACAAGAGAAGCCAAGTGGCTTTAAAAGATGAAAAAGGAAGAAAAAAGCGCTGTCCCGTTACTGCCTCTCTTAAAAGAGGGCACCTCCATAGTTAAGCGCAGGGAAGGGGGGATGGGAATTAAAGAGACAGAAGAGAAGAGGTAAGAGTAGAGTGATGAAAAGCATTCGATCACTCGCATCGCACACGCGTGCAAAAAAACAACGCAGCACACGCAACCGACCGAAAGAGCGCCGAGAAGCCGGAGGCGAGTAATGCACCCGAGTAGGGAAAAAAAATAAAAAATCACACACATACACGCACACACACACACACACACACACACACCACGCACACCACACACACATGCACACAGTTACACACGCACACACGCACACACACGCAAACACACACACACAAACACACACACACATGCGCGCACATGCACACACACAAACACACACAAACACACACGCACACACACACACACACACACACACACACACACACACACACACACACACACACACACACACACACACACACACACACACACACACACACACACACACACACACACACACACACCACCGGACAGGCAGCAAGAAGTTTGGGCGCTCCGCAACCACGAGGGAAGTGGAGAGAGTGTCTGCTCCGACGGGAGAGCGCTCCGTAGGATAGAGAGAAAAAAAAAGAAGAAAAAAGGCCGTCAGGCAGGTCGGAGTGGCCTACGTAAGCAAGGTCACGTGAGAATCCGAGGAGGCGTGGCGCGCGGCGGGAGTAAACAACGACAGGTGCGTTTGTAATTTTGTAACGGGCCTCTTTAGAGGCGCGTAAAAATGTTTGCGTCGGCAAAAAAAATCTAGCAGCGCATGGAATGCCCGGCGGAGTGTTGCAACGTTCGCCGAGGAGAACCACATGTGTTCTGGACTCACGTGTGGCAGTCCGAGTTGCCCGTAGGTGCTGCAGAGACGGCGACGAATGTCCGCGTATCCCGGGCACTGGCACAGGATATGTTCGACGGTCTCGTCTGCCGGACACTGCACGCACGAAGGGCTGCCACTGCGACGCTGTTGGAAGAGCCATTGTGCTGTTCGGCCGCATCCCGCACGAAGGTGCAGCAGAAAAGCTCGAGCTCGCCGACCGATTCCCGTTGACGGCAGGCGTGCGACAGGTTTGCCGGCTGCTGTGCGGGGGTCCGGGTGAAGAGCGCGGACGTGGCGTGCGATTATCAGCCGCACCACATCGTAGTTGCGAACGAAGTTCGTTGCGGGTGTGGAGGGGTCGTGGGCGTCCCTTGCCAGCGCGTCGGCTGCCTCGTTGCCGCGCACTCCGACGTGTGAGGGCACCTACTGGAAGGACACATCACACCCACTTCGGACGATCACGGTAAACTTGCGTCTGAGGCCATTTTCACCCCTCGCGAGGGTGAGGAGGGCCGCCCGAGAGTCGCAGAAGATGACGGCCGAAGACGGGAGGAGCTCGGCTAGCTGATCTGCCGCTAAGTTCAGAGCCGCTAGCTCAGCGGTCGTCGATATCGCCGGGAGTGGAAGACGACACTTCCTCTCGTCTCGGAGCCCTGGAATGACACTTGCAGCAGTAGCCGAGCCGTCCGTGATAAGATGGAGGTGGCCGGAGTACCGCTGCTCGATCAATGCGCAGGTTTCTTGTAGTACGGCAGCCCGAGGTGTGTGCCCCTTGCTGCCTACACCCAAAACCCTGATCGAAATGGGCAGAGTCCCAGTGAGGAGGGATAGGCAGAAGGCCTGCGAAAGGGGCTCCCGAGATAAGGCTGGCCTACTCCTCCCGAGATAAGGCTCCCGAGATAAGGCTGGCCCATACCAGTGTCGGGCAGCGATAGGAGACGATGGACCAGTGCCTTGCCCCCTCGCGTCATGTGTATGCACAAGCCTTGGCTGTGAGCGAGAGGGGGAACTGATTCGTTTCGGCATAAGTCAAGCCCACTGGAGACGTCCGAGGCATTCCAAAGAGGCGGCGGATGATGCCGCGATGTGCCGTCTTGAGTGTCTCCCATTGAGTCGCTCGCAGGGTGACACAGGAGAACGCTTAGAAGGCCCTGGCTCCGGCGACGGCGTTGTACAATCTCAGGGCAATGTCCGGTGAACAGCCTTTGCCCCGCGCGAGGAGAGGATGCTGCTCCTGCGACTCTGTGACAGCTTAGCCGGTGGCTGGCAACTGCTGGCTTCCAGCTCAGGTGGTGATCGAGCGTGATGCCAAGGTATCGCACTGATCGTTGCCTCGGCAGAACGCGTCCCCGGAACGTGAGGCGGCCAACCTCGTATCGCCCCCTGAGAGTTGGGTGGACGAGAAGCGCTTCTGTCTTGGCAGTGGAGAGCTGAAGCCCAATGCTCGTGATGTAAGCATCCACCGCCTCGAGAGAGCGCTTGATGCTCTGTTGCACCTGCATCCCGCACGAAGTGGGTCCACTCGCAAAGAGGGCGATGTCGTCCGCATAGATGGCAATCTATGCGCGCATCGTGGCAGTCCACGATGCGCGCGAGGGCGAGGTTGAACAGCATGGGGCCCAAGATGCTGCCCTGCGGCACACTAGCAGTGGACGGGAGAGGCGCGCTGAGGTCGCCAGCAATGCGGACACGGAAGGTTCTGCCCCAAGGAACTCCTCGACGTACCCGAGAAGCCTGCCGCACTGTTACAAGCTGCCACTCTAGCGTCGCCAGCGCGAAGTCGGCGACGAGAATGACAGCAGGTTGGTTCGTTCCGTACACAAGCAGAGACAGTGAAGAGATCAGAGACGTGAGAAAACAAAACAAACTTTACTCTAGTGATATTGCAGCACACGGGATCTAATACAAAACTTCAATACAACTAACAAAATACATCAACACTTACATTTGATACAACTAAAAAATACATATAAAAACAATAAATCAGCTTACGCGAGAGAACTATTACAAACTACACAAACTAACACCAATAGACTACGGGGTAGAAAGTTCGAAGATATAAACAGGTGAAGGCATACGTGTGATGACCGGCAGGCAGCGTTGCGTCCCCGCCGATCGGATGCGATAAGTTGAAGAGAGTTCTGGCACGACTGCGATGTCGGCGGTGTTGCAACGCTGGTGGCTCCGGGAGGCTAGTGCTTGCAGGTGACTTCGAGCAGGTTGAGCTAACTCGAGTCGAAGTCCCGATGTCTACGTTGCAGACGTTAATATCGAGTCACAACTAGACGAATGGCTAAGTTTAGGTGGCCAGCCGATACAGAGCCACACTAAAAACTTCTAGAAGAGATGCTTGTTGATCTGTTTCTACACCATGTTGGTCAGCGACTAGTCTGCTTAGCAGGGCAAAATCCTGCGCTTAAATCCTCCTCGTGTCTCCTCGCTCTCTTTCTTGGGGACAAGAGACCTCTACATGGGTCCAATCATGTGCGTTTAATTGATGGAAACTCCGCCCCAAAAATATTTTGACCCCCCCCCTTTTTAATTGGGAGAGGGCCCTCAACTAGCGAGAGTGACAACCTGTTGGGTTGTTGTCATACGGCTTGGCCACCAGAGGTTTTCCCACGCTTTTTCCCGTGGGAACGGTCAAACCGTTTGGCTCTCAGCCGGTGCGTCTCGTAGTCTAATCCTTGTTCGGGGTACATCGTGGCCTTTTACGACCTTGCAGACGCCGCCGCAGTTACAAAAGGATCAACCGTCGGTGGCAACGTTCTAAGAAGAGCACCCCATTCTGCACTTCTGGGCTCCCTTTCATGCGCCCGCCATTCTCACGGTCAGTGGGGGAGTACGGCGGCCGTTAATTGCCGTGACGCGGTGTCGCCAAAAATGGCCGTCCGTGACACACACACACCCATTGCACGTAGAGCGTCCAAAACTGCCGCGATCAAAGGCACTCTTCATGTCGAGGAGAACCAAATATCCGGCTTCACCGCGGAACTTTGCATCCTCCAGCGTGGTGACAACGTCGGAGATGCAATCCGCAGTTGATCGGTGGCAGCGGAAGCCGCTCTGGACGTCCGCCAGGAAGTTGAGGGCCGCAGCTGTCCACTCGAGGCGCTTGAGAGCCATGGCCTCCATCACTTTTCCGGCAGCTGATGTAAGCGAAACCGGCCTGTAGGAGGTCGGTTACGATGCGGGCTTCCCTTGCGCACCGCAACGACGATCGCCTCCTTCCACGTCGCCGGAAACGCACCCGAGCGCCAGACGCTGTTATATCCCTCGAGCAGGCCAGGAAGTTGGCTTTCGTCGAGGTTTCGCAGCATCTGGTACGTGATGCCGTCACTGCCAGGCGCAGAAGGTTTCTCCGCGTAGCAAGGACGTGACGCAGCTCGCCGATGGTGAAGTCCTGCGTACAGAGGGCCTCTATCTGTCGCACAATCTCCGACGTGGGGAAAAAGCGCTCGGGAGCAAACAGTTCCGGCCGGTGATGCGCCGGCAGAGGGGGAAGCTGCACTATGTCAGAGATGAGGACAGGGGCGTGGAAGGTGTCGGCGAGTAGTTCCGTCAGCTGGGCCGTGGTTAGCTGCAGGGCGATAGTGATGGAGAGGATCGGAGCTTGCGGGACCTGCGGTCGCAACATCGCCTTGAACACCCGCCAGGCGCGCCGGTTGTTGCGCTACTGTTCAAAAGAGCGGCAGAGACTGGGCCAGCTTTCGGCGTAGCGATGGTGGGCTGGTGCCTACACACCACGTCGATGCGGTTGTAGACTGTCTAATCCTCCGCCCTCTCAGAGCGTTCAGCCCGGCGTTGAGCACGACGACGAGCAGGCCATAGGTTAAGCTGTTTGATGTCCGGCACCGGCGTGTTGGCAGGAACACGGCACTTTACTGTACCCTTGTGCGCGCACTCGGCAATGTGTATAAACACGTCGCCCGCGACTGCCACTGAAGCACACAGTTAGCGAAACCGTGAGAAGTTCACCACCGAGTAGGCGCGCGTCCGATCAGGCCGGGCGCAGAGGGGCTCGAGGCAGATGGGGTAGTGATCCGACCCCTTTGTGTCGGAGCTTCGGGACCACCGGTAGCGGCAGTCTTACGTCATGAAGGAGAGGTCGATCGCACTAGGAGCCGAACCGCGCCTCAGGAAGGTGTTCCTGCCATCGTTCAGGAGATGGAGACCGGCAACGAGGGACGCATCCACCTTCCGAACGGCCCGGGTTGTTCACCCCCGCACTTCCCCACGCCGTGTGGTGACAGTTGAAGTCGCCGCACACAACTGCCGAAGCGCCAAGACGGTCCACCAGTCGCACGATAAACTCGGGGTCCCAGAGTGGAGGGTAGCGCACGTAAACACTAGCTATTGCCGTGTCTATCGCACCAATGCGCACTCGCACAGCAACGCACTCGACGCCAGGACAGGATATCGGTGATGTCAACTGATGACTGGGGCAGTCGCGCACGGACATAGACGCGCGTGAGGATCCTGGCAGATGTAACTGTTGTGTGCAGTGGGTGCTGACACAGTCGGCACGTTGACACTCGGTTGCACTGTGATAAGCCACGTAGTCGGGGATATTGAGCTCTCCAGCACGAACGTGCGTTTCCTGAAGAGCCAGGACATCGAGTTCGCGCTGGGGAAGTGAGCGCACAAGCTCACGGTGACGGCGGCGGAGAGAACGGGTGTTCCACTGGAGTATCCGCGGCTGTGGCTTCTTTGACGCACTATCCATGGTGTGTGAGATCTTGATGTGCGCGCAAAGCTGCGAGGCAATAGTCGCGCGTCGTCGTGCTGCACACCGTTGTCTCCAGGAGTGCGCGAAGAGCCGCGGCCAGTGCCGTCATCACTGTATCCCTTGCGTCCTTTTGAGGAGGGGGAGGGGGGGACGTGTAAGCTGTGTGGCCGCTGGTGCCGGTGCTGTGGTGGCATTGCCCTTCAGGGCATCGCGGAAAAAGCAGCCAGAGTGTATGGTAGCCATTGCTGTCGCTGAAGCCTCCCGTTGAAATGCAGCTTT
Source organism: Rhipicephalus microplus (assembly GCF_043290135.1). Taxonomy (NCBI): domain Eukaryota; kingdom Metazoa; phylum Arthropoda; class Arachnida; order Ixodida; family Ixodidae; genus Rhipicephalus; species Rhipicephalus microplus. The sequence goes on from NC_134701.1 coordinate 131,283,574, forward strand.
CGCTTGCTGGATGGCTTCGCGGCGCGTCAGTTTACCACCAGAGGAGGCGAGGAGAAAGGCGGCCTTTCGCTGCAGCTGCCAAGACTCGCACCGAGGTTCGTTCGCAGGGTGAGGTCCCTTGCAGTTAATACAGCGGTGTCTTTCTGAGGTGCAGGGATCCTCTGCGTGGTTCCCGCTGCAACGGAGGCAGCGCCTGTCGCGCGAGCACGTTGCTGTGGCGTGCCCAAACACACCACAACGCGCACACTGTAGTGGACGCGGGAGGCGCGGCCGAACCGGCCTCAGTTGTTTAAAGAGCGAGAGCTCAGCTGACACCACGGTGCCTTCAAAAGTAATCACCAGCGTGGAGCCGCGCCGCACACTCGAAAGAGTCTTTACAGATGAGGCAATGTTCACGGCAATGATGTTGAGGGGAATGTTTTCGTCCACCCAAACAGCTCCTCGACACACGAGTTGAGGTTGAGAACCTTTGCTTTAACTTGGACATCAACGATGGTGCTTATCTGAAGAAGAGCACTGACGTCGGAGTTGGGGCAACACCACCTAGACTTTTTTTCAGGCCTCCGCAAGCCTACGTGACGTCATCAGTGTGAGATCTGCCTGGAAGCTGGCTTCACTCAAATGACCGGCACACGTTCGTGTTTTGTCGTTCTGCGGCCCAGTTGCACTCGTAGCATTTTTTTTTCTCAGAGGTTTACACCTGGAAGCAGGTCTGTGGCCAGGGGGGAGGGGTTAGGAGGCCCCCCCCCCACGAGATCCGGATGGAGGGGGCTGTTTTACTGAGAATAAATAGTGAAAATAGGGGTTTGTCAAGGACTTCAACAGGTGCCCTACCACCCGAAAAATTAATTTTTGGCTACGGGCGTGCCTAGAAGGAATTTATGTTAGCAACAGGTGTAAATGTTATAGACCCCGAAACGTTTTTGATATTTACACCTATTATTACAATTGTAGCAGAACCTTGTGATGAGCTCATTGTGCAATGGACAAGTTCACACCTAGCAGCAGAGCAGTGGTAACGGGAGACGAAAATAAGTCTATTGGCTATAATACCACACGTGAGAAAGTGTGTCTCACTGAGTTATAATTATACTGAAGTAAGGCGCGTTATCGGACTCGTTGGTTTATATAAAGTTTTAGAAGGCATTGGAGGGTCTATTTTGCATTTCAGTAAATGGACCAGAAGATTTGTGTCAAAACAAGACTGCATGTTTTATTATATAAATTGCTTTTAAAAACAAACCAACAATGAAATGAAACCATTGAACGAGGATTCATGTGAAGTTTTTCACATACGATATTCTCATAAAAAGTAAAATAAAGCAAACATGACATTACCTGTAAAATCTTTTCTACACTTAGTTGACTTATTTTCAGTATATGTAATTTAACACACACGAAATGGGTTAGATATGATCTATTTAAATCTTCAAATGATTCTTCTACATAACAGCTCAAGTGCCAAAAGAAAGGCAATGTTCACAGCAAAAGGAAAAATGTGACAATACTTTAAAAAATTGTGGAGATAAAGCTTTTAGCATTTTTAAAATGATCTTGTAGAAGGTGTTGAAACTGGGAGCTCAAACGATTTGGCTTTATAAACACAAAGGACAAATCATCAGTCATGTGCGAGAGATTACGCCTGGAGTGTCTTCAGTTTCCGTTTAGCTGCTTTGGCTTCAGGCAGCTTGTTGTTTTCTCGTTTGCAAAGGTTGTTTAACAAAGTGTCGGCTGCTGCACTAAGTATGTACCCCATCACTACATGTGGCGTATGGCCATTGTCACAAACATCAGTCTTCATTCCACTCAAGGAAGAGTGTTTTCATTGAAACAAGCAGTTCTTTCTGCTTTTCACAGGCATAAAATTTGGCTGCGTGTTTTTCACATGTCAGTTTCTCGAGAACAATATTCATGATCAGTACGGCGTTCACAACGACGGCTTAGAGAAACTTAAGTCCACCTCTTGGGATACTCGTTATGACCTCGTCTGCCTCAATTGTAAGAGTCTTACTCTCAACAACTAGATTCTCTTCACAGAATGCACATTTAAGCTTCTTGAGTGCAGCATGTGCGCAATAACCAGCGACATAAGTTGCAGCTGGAAGTGTGTGCTGCTTTGCAGCAACGTCCTCTTCTCCAACTACAATCTGGAATTGCTTTGAAGCATCACGAAATTCATCAGTGGAGGCACATAAAGGAATCTCGTCACTCTCTGGCAGCTCGAGGACCTTCTGCAGCCTCAATTTGTTCTCCGCTTCATACATCTGCCGTATGGAGATATGGTACTGTGCGCCACTTAACTGTCGGTACCTGCCAAACCTGTCTTCAAGGCAGCCCGACTGGAATTTCCCCAATAAGACGTACCTAAATCCAAGCTTTTCAAGGCAGTAGCTTGTCACCTGAACAAGAGCAAGAGACGTGTGATGCAATGCATTGTGCGTCTCATGACTGAAATGACCAGTGTCATGCTTGAGGCTTTTCCAGTAGTCGAGCCAAATGACTATTTTGTTCAAAAACTCAACTTGGGGGCAACAAACTGCTTTTATGGGCTCTTGTAAGTCATCTCGAAGGTGCCTCCCTTTATCTGGCGTTTTAACATTCACTATGCGCCACCACATTACGACAGTGCTGATAAAATCGGCCGTGCTTTTGGCGTGCTGTAGTTCTGCTGCTTGTGCACTGTTGAGAGCTGTGATTGTGAAACTGTTGAACACCTTGAGAACAAGTTTCATGTTTTGTCGCTCTAAGTTCGAAGGTTTCAGTGCCTTCAAAGACAATGTTGGAGCAAGTCGTACAAGCTCATTTCTTTCTCTCTCATGGAGCTCTAGCAGCGTGTTGAATGAAGCTGTTAGCACGCACGGCTTGTCAGGTAGTCCATTGATGTCTGGAAAAAACATACATTTGTCACAGTTACGCTGGTTAAGCCAATTGTTTCGTATGCATTTTAAAACATGGGCAGAATCTAAAATAAAAAACAGTGGTCTTGATTGGTCTGATGGATGCTTGTAGACCGTATCAACCTTCCGTGGCTCTGAAAAAAATGACATTGCCTTCCCATTGATGAAGTTGTCTGAAACAACCGCGATTACTCGAAAGCCTGTTGCCTCCAACCCATTAATGAGCTCACGAAGAAATTGATGCAGCTGTATTGCATCCATTTTCGCCACTGGAAGGATGTGAACTACGTCTTTGCTTGACGACAGGAGGCTTTGGATCATAAACACATATGCAATTTTTGCTGCGTTTTGACTGTTTGTAGCCATTCCTACTAGACCACCACCTTTGTAGTCAATGTAGGGCTACAGATGAATTTCGTCCATGACAAGCGTCACAGTTTTTTCGTGGTCATCCATTCCTACGGCTAGCCTTTTTGCATACGACAGAAATAAAGCATCTTGTTGCTCAAAGCATGGGTTCACACGGTACGACCCACAAACACGTCTAATTGTGTTGGGATGTGGAAGTTTCAACTTTGATGTGGACCTAATAAATCTGTACGCATGTGGAGATATTGTGAACACAAGGCTAGCAAATACCTGCAAGTCCACAGGGTATCTCGAAGTTCTGCTCAGTAAAATGCCGACTTGCTGTTTTACGAACTTGACAACTTCTACTTGCCACTCATGTGGGAAACTTTGTGACGCTAGTTCATCCAGTGTTTCCTTTGTCTTCTTCATGACAATCTGCAAGTGTTCTTCGCTGTCGGAGAAGTTTCCTGCCAAACTTTGCAAGCAAAAGTTTCCTGCCAAACTTTGCACAGCAATAAGGACCTTGTCGATTTCCCGCAGATCACACAAATAAACAGGAAGCACGGGGGTCCCAAGCTTGTTAAGCTGCACGTCACCAACGAACACTTTCACAATCAAATCAGCTGACACTGTCACAAAAAAACGCACAGTTGGAGCTTCTTGAGAATCGAAGTTTAGGAAGAGGACTTTGTCGTGAGTAACAAGTTTTGTCCAGAAGGTGTTTGTCTGGAAACTTGTCAGAGCGCTGAGCAAGTCTTCAAAAGTACTGATGTTATTCTTTTTCTTCTCTTCTTTGTGAGCTTCAGCGGACTGCCTTATTGCCATCTGTAGCGATTCTCCCTCTAGACAAAGCCGCTTCTCTTCAGGACCTTCCCGGACAACAGTAGTAGGACGAGAAAGATACGAAGGGCAGTTTGGAAATAGGCTCGGGATAGCACCAGGCTTGAGTCGTCTCAGCTGGGGAGGAACTTCAAGTACTCGTCCGGTTTTCTCATCTTGATAGGTCGACGTGGTCACAAAATCACTTGTATGAAAGTGGTTCTCACACACCTGAAAAAAAAAAAGAAAAATGAAACAGAGCTTATAGCACAAAAATCAAGCAAGAAAAAGTTAGTGGACATTCGTCAACTACATATCAGAAAATGTGGCTGTATTATTAGGCATTATCATGCCTTGTTAGGCGGCCCAACAGGCGAGCGCTGTTTATTAAATCTCTCATAGGATTCGATCAAGCGCTGCAGTCCATTTAGAGCGACTCAGGCCATCAGCTAGGCGTGAGATTGCGAGGAAAGTACCTGTTTGTCAAGACTGGTCGCGCGAAAACAAAAATTAGGCAAACAGCACGATTACTAATACTGCGTGTCTCATGTCCTTCGTAATATATGCTGGAAGTGCCCCGAAGGCATAGCTCACAAATAATGAAAATTGAAAGGTTTTTAGTTGCATAGCTGAGTGAGTTTACACATGCGTAGGCACCTGCGACAAGTGAAAGAACGCACTTATCACAATGTACTTTGTGGGCGCAAAATCTTTGCGAGGGATCGCTCGCGTCCATGCGGTTCTTTGGTCGGCGTCCATCGGAAACCGATAAACGCGCGCTTTAGGTCCATGAGCATAGTTAGAGTTGCACCCCGGTGCACAGCAGCATCCAGGCATATTGCGTAGTTTACCCAACCATGCTCACACAGCACAAGAGAAAGAAAAAACAGCGTGAGCGGTAACAAAATGCAACTAGCCTACAACCACAACAGCCAGCAGAGCTACAGTGCACTAGAGGGCTTTTAGGTAGTGTGCTCAGGAAAGGTTGTCGGCTGACGCGTTATGCGTCGACGCCGCGAGGCGGCGCCACGGCTGCATCGGCAGTACGCGTTGGCGGCGGCCGACCTCAGGCGGCTATGCGAACCGTGGCGAATTTGCGCAGCAATTACTATTCAACTGATTTTCGTTAAGAATGGCTCTTCCCGGTTATGGCTCTTCCCGGAATGGCTCTTCCCGGTTGGGAGAAAAAAACTCCGACCAGCTACCGCTAAGCAATTAACTATTAGACCCCGCAAACAAAAGTTAGCTGTTGGGGCGACTACAAGCTGAGATGGCGCAAAAGAAAGCAAGGTCCTCGTAACCAATGCGAACTTTTTATTTCACAGGTAAAGCAATACACTCATGAGCAACAACTGATCTTCCTGTGCAGTTTCTTCTTCCTACGATCTGCTCGTGACTGATTCAGTCCTCTCACATAAAAATGAAGTCTTGTCTGAACATAAAACTTGGTTAGTTTAGTTGTGAGGTCATCTTCATGCTGCGAGCAGCCGATACTGTCTCCAAACTGCGACTTCACTAGTGACATCACATCAAGAGTGCTCTCACTGCACAGCTTCTCTTGACTGAAATGCACAGTGAAGATATCTTCTAGCTGCTTCACTGCCTCAAACACTGCTTGTGAGGGGTACACCAATCCTCCCTTGTCACACATTACCGTAAACTGGCATGCTTCGTCTTTGTTGTTGACAGAGCTGTTCAAAAGACTACCTCTGCACTCCTCGCAATTGCTACGGTAAAGGAACTTGCGAGCGACATACCCTGCCATATAATGTACGAGTCGGCTGTCACTCCTTTGTTCAATGCACGCTTTGTGATCAACAGGAACCCTGTGGAGTAGGCGTTCAGCTGAAGCCAAGTACTTTTACTTGGAAGGTAAATAATGTTGTGTTTGCAAAGGTGCTCATAGAGTTCCGCACTCTTCATCTTCATGAGAATACACTCTAAAATCCAGTCTTTGGAGTAGACATTTCCCTTGGAGCTCCTTTTTCTTCGCAGCTGAAAAACACTGCATGACGCACTGTTGCTGTTTTGGTGGCAAAGTTTCAATCTGAGCATGAAGTACGTCTTCTGCTTTCGAGGCGTTTACCTCCTGCATTCTGCGGAGCTCGTCCTTGAGGTTAGCTGATCGAGACGACAGCTTCCTGATCTTTTGCCTGGGTGAACGGAGCTTCTGAGAAGTGCTTACGACATGCCTGCTGACTGACCTCTTGAGCCTTGACTGCCTCGTCAAAAGGGCCTTTCTGAGGTATTTGCAAGAGATGCATGCTTGACCTGAAAAACACAGTGTTAAGGCGTGTATTAGCCGGCAACGAGCGAGAATATGCAATAACGATAGTCACAGCAAAGCACGGGCTCTCAGCGCGAGCGGCGTCCTTGTTGGGTAGCCCCACTAGAAGGTACTCAAGAGTTCGACCCATTTCATAGTTCGGAGGCTTCGCTACAATTACCCCGGGGTCGAAGAGGGAGCCGCCTGGCGACCTAACAGCTTGTTATTATTAGCGGGTCATAATAAGCCTTCAGGCGCTCCACGTTGACGATGTCTCGCCCACGGCGGCGCATGTCCGAAGATTGTTCAATGGGTTCGATCAGATAGTTGACGGGTGAGGTGCGCTCGATGACACGGTAGGGGCCTTCATATTTGGGACGTAGTTTGGAAGAGAGGCCAGCGGCAGAGGTCGGGATCGAGAGCCATACAAGCGCACCAGGAAGGAACATGGGCTCAGAAGTGGTGGAGCCATCACGGATACTCTTCTGCCGCTCTTGATCTTGCGTCGTAAAAGTCTTCGCAAGCTCGTGACACTCTTCAGCAAGCCTGGCGGTTTCGGAAAGAGGTGTACACTCAGATGGATCTGGCGTGTACGGGAGTATCGTGTCGATGGTGTGTGACGGGTGCCTTCCGTACAGCAAAAAAGAAAGGTGAAAAACCAGTCGTGCTCTGAAGGGTGGTGTTGTAGGCGTAGGTGACGAAGGGCAGTATGGTATCCCAATTCGTGTGGTTGGTGGCGACGTACATCGACAGCATGTCGCCGAGGGTGCGGTTAAAGCATTCGGTGAGACCATTCGTATGCCGGTAGTTAGCAGTAGTTTTGCGGTGGACAGTATGGCACTCAGTGAGAATGGCTTCGACGACTTCCGACAAGAAGACACGGCCTCGATCGCTGAGAAGCTCTTGGGGTGGTCCGTGGCGCAGTATAAATCGATGCAGCAGGAAGGACGCAACATCGCGCGCAGCAGCCGCAGGGAGAGCGGCGGTTTCGGCGTATCGCGTTAAATGGTCAACGGCAACGATGGCCCAGCGGTTACCAGCCGACGTCAGAGGAAGTGGTCCATACAAATCGATACCTACGCACCCAAAGGGACGGTCAGGGAAAGGTAACGGTTGTAGACTGGCGTGCGACATGTGGGCTGACGGTTTACGGCGTTGGCAAGTGAGGCAAGAGCGAACAACTGCTGCACATAGCGGTACATCCCGCGCCAGAAGTAGCGTTGTCGAATGCGATGGTGCCCCGCCGTGGTGGTCTAGTGGCTAAGGTACTTGGCACCTCCGTGTGCACCTCCGTTGGGGCTGTAGGGTCGTAGTGGCGTAGAATGGGAGGCGACGTCAACAAATGGCGGAGCTTCGCGAACGCGTCGTCGCACTCGGATGACCACGAATTGAAGGGCCCGTTGCTTCCAAGGAGCTTCGTCAGCGGTGATATGATCATGGCGAAATTTCGTATGAAGCGTCGAAAGTATGAGCACAGGCCCACAAAACTACGCAGTTCTTTGACAGATGCAGGTTTGGGGAATTCGGCCACGGCCTGAAGCTTGGCAGGATCAGGAAGAATGCCGTCTTTGGACACGACGTACCCCAGTATGGTGAGTTGCCGTGCTGCAAAGCGGCACTTTTTCAGATTTAGTTGTAAGCCGGCATCGCTCACACGTGCGAAAACTTCTTTCAGACGTTGGAGATGCGTGGAGAAATCCGGAGCAAAGACAATGACATCGTCGAGGTAACACAAGCACGTGTACCAATTCAAGTTGCGCAGAACGGTGTCCATCATGCGCTCAAAGGTCGGAGGTGCATTACATAGACCAAACGGCATGACGTTAAACTCGTACAAGCCGTCTGGCGTGACGAAGGCGGTCTTTGGTCGAGCGTCGTCAGCCATGGGTACTTGCCAGTACCCCGAGTGCAGATCGAGAGAAGAAAAAAAATCGGCTCCATGAAGGCTGTCAATCGCGTCATCGATGTGTGGCAGTGGATAAACATCCTTGCAAGTGATCTTATTGAGCCGTCTGTAGTCCACACAGAACGGCACAGAACCGTCTTTCTTCGCAACAAGAACAACAGGAGACGCCCATGGACTGTCGGAGGGCCGAATAACGTCGCGTCGGAGCATATCGTCAACCTGATCATTAATTACTCGACGTTCAGCAGGCGACACGCGATATGGACGTTGCCGTAAAGGTGGATGGGCACCAGTGTCGATGCGATGCGTAACAACGGACGTGCGACCGAGAGAACTTCGCCCGACATCGAAAGAAGAACGATATTCTTGTAACAGGTCCAGAAGTTGGGAACGCTGTACGGCTGTAAGGTTGTCAGCGATGGAGGGGCCAAATACATCAGCAGACGACGAATCAGAAGTGGAAACAGCATTGATGGTACACGACCTGGGAGCGCGCGTGTCATCGGGTACGTCCAGGACTTGTGCGTCGTCGACAGGTTCCACTCTGCCGAGACATTCCCCTCGAAGCAAGGTAACAGCGTGCAGGAACGGGTTGGTTACAAAAATAGCAGTGTTGCCCTGGTTGACCTGCACGGTCGCGAAAGGTACTAGCAACCCTTTCCTGCTGCAAGCGCGGTCAGATGGCGAAACAAGTCCAATGGTGTCGGAGAGACCAGCGCAGTAGACAGACACAGCCGTCGTCGAGTTTGGAGGCACTGTTGTATCGTCTCTCGTTAGAATCTTGCTCAGTGTCGGGGGACTGTCTTCTGGCGTCAAATGCGAGAAGGGTGAGAGCTCAATTTCGGCGGCGGCACAATGGATGACGGCGTCATGGCGGGAGAGAAAGTCCCATCCCAGGATGACGTCATGAGAGCATGCCTGAATGACGATGAACTGGGCGACATACAGAACGTCCTGGATGACAACGCGAGCTGTGCACCCTGCTGTAGGATGAATCCGGTGCAAACTCGCAGTACGGAGGGATAACCCAGAAAGTGGCGTCGTCACTTTTCGAAGTAAGCGGCAGAGTTTTTCGTCCATAACTGATACGGCAGCTCCAGTGTCAATAAGAGCCGATGCACAAACACCGTCCACAAGCACGTCAATGACATTCGAGGGGCTGCTCTGAGGGCTTTCACATTGCGATAGCGTCGCAGTCCTTGCCTCAGGGACTGCGACGACTAGTTTTCCCGCTCATGAGCTGCCGCACTTGGCCGCATGGGAGACAGGGAACGGCGTCGTGGAGACGGTGATCTTCGAGATGGACCTGGGCGAGATCGAGGTGGCATAGACGGCGGTTCTTCGCGATAAGGACGGCTGAGTTGGCCAGCAACAGGTGAAGAAATCGGAGCCGGCTGTACGCGATGGCAATAACGGGCCACGTGACCGGCGTAACCGCAGGCAAAGCAGATGGGCCGGTTGTCGGGTGTGCGCCATCTGTTCACCGGGGTAGGTCTCACCCATGTCGCAAGGGCTGATGGACGGAACGGTGGCTGCATGGTAGACTGAAGCTGAGGCTGAGGGGTTACGTCAACATACGTAGCGGGCATACCCGCTGCAACAGACGGAGGTCGTGCAGCAGCTTCAGCGTAGGTCAGAGGGGCGGGTGCTTGAACGACTTGGGGTGACCTGGCGACCACTTGCGCGTAACTCAGGGACGCAGGAGCCGGAGGCTGTTGGGGGTGGTAAGCAGGCATTACCTCCGCTATTTCCTGTTCAATTGCTCGGCGGATGGGAGGGAGAAGGGTAGTAGCCGATTGTTGAACAGCAGGTTGGTGGGAAAAGGGCAGGAGGGAGAACTGACGCGCGATTTCCTCACGGATAAAGGACTTCAGTTCTGCCATCAGCGCCACTTGGTCACAACTGGCCTCCAAGCCAGCAAGCGTTGCAGCTCGTGATGGGGAGCGTCGGGTCATCGAACGCTGCCGGCGGAGCTCCTCGTAGCTCTGGCACAGTGTGATGACCTCAGCCACCGTGCCGGGGTTTTTGGCGAGCAGCATCGTGAAGGCATCATCGTCGATGCCTTTCATGATGTTTCGGATCTTGTCAGACTTGGACATGGTGTGATTGGATTTGTCACATAGGTCCAGGACATCTTCAATATAGCTGGTGAATGACTAACCAGCCTCCTGAGCACGTTCACGCAAGCGCTGCTCGGCTTGCAGCTTGCGAACAGCAGGGCGGCCGAAGACGTTGACGATTGCGATCTTGAAATCGGACCAGGTGGCAAAATCGGACGCGTGGTTGTTGTACCACAAACTGGCGACACCGGCAAGGTAAAACACCAAGTTTGTCAGCTTGCCGTCCTCGTCCCATTTGTTGGGGACGCTCACGCGGTCGTAAATGGCGAGCCAGTCCTCCACGTCAGTGCCATCAGCGCCAGTGAAGATGGGTGGATCGCGGATTCTGGGGACACCGGGACAAGGGGGTGGCATTGGAGGAGGCGTTTGCTGAGAAGCGTCTTGGTACATAGTAGATGGCAGGGTACGTGATCGTAGCTCCAAAGGCATAGACAGGGATCGCAGCACTCTCCACCAAATTGTTAAATCGTTTATTAGCCGGCAACGAGCGAGAATATGCAATGGCGACAGTCACAGCAAAGCACGGGCTCTCAGCGCGAGCGGCGTCCTTGTTGGGTAGCCCCACTTGAAGGTACTCAAGAGTTCGACCCATTTCATAGTTCGGAGGCTTCGCTACAACAATAACAAAATGAGACATTGCTGACGTAGTGTACACTCATCTAGATTAACATATTTGATGCTAAAAGCTTAAGCAATTAATCAATAATTCACAGAACCAATTAGCGACAATGAATCATACCCTCGATGGCCCTTTTCCTACGCAGCGCTTGCTGAAATAGGTGCCTTCGTGGGTAGTCACTTGCTCCTGCAGTCCTCTTGTCAGGTCACACTTTTGCATGCTCTTTGTTGACAAGGCACCTTTGCACGCAGCGTACGAGTCAACGTTTCGTAGAACATCCTCGGCTTCTCCAGGTCCAGCGACGTGTCCCTTTTCTACCATTCGACCCCAGAGGTAGGCAGTGTAGGCGACGCCGGGCTGGTTATCCTCACCGTCGTGTGAAAAGATAACTACTCTCTCTAATGCAATTTTATTTCCATCCATTTTCAGCTTGCAGTAGAGAGGAAATGTGCGATCAGCCACACGATGGCAACTCCAATATATGGAGGGCACATTAAGGGCGAGTAGATATTCGGGAGCGGATGATGCCCTGCAAACAGTGGGCACAGGTTCTGACATTACACCAGTCGAGCAGACACTACTTGAATCTAAATTGCCGGCTTCTTCATGGGTGCAAATTCTGGATCTCTTCGTGGCGACTGGGGAAGGGGCGTCATTGTTCGACCTTTTCTTAGGTGGTCGCGGCTGCGTTGCTTTTTTTGACAAATACTCCGGAGCGTTTGGCAATACCGTGGGTACCGCGTCAGGGGCGAGCTCCGGTTTCCCACGCGGGATCAGCACTTCTTCTTCATTCACAACGTGCACGTAGTCTGTGATAATACACGACTGCTCAAAATGAAGCTCACACACAGCACATGTTTCGTCCAGGCTCTTGTCTTGCCGGTGCAAGTTGCGCTCCCACAGTATTCGCTTCTCTTGGTCTTTTGGCACAGAAAACAGGGACGGCTGCCGACCTTTCATTCACTTGTACCCTGTATGGCACCCCGGGGCAAAGCAGTGGCGTTGCCGTTTCCGCTTCGCCATTTCTGCTCAAACTTCAAAAAACCAAACGACACCCATGCACACCGAGAGCTGTTTACGCGCCGAGGAAGCCGCTGCCACCGCTGCCGCCGTTCCGCGGCTAGCCGCTACTGCCAGCCCACGCGACTGCAGCGCCGCCGCTTGCATTCGAGACTTTCTACATTCGCCGCTTCGTTGCTATGCATGGCGCGCGCGGCTCCTGAACACACTACCCAAAGCACCCCTCTAGTGCACTGTAGCAGAGCGAGCGAGCACGTAAGATCAATGTGGCCAGACGCACTGTCATGCGCTGCCAACTTCGCTCGGCTGTGCACAAAAATGTTTAAAACGTGAATAAATTAAGTAAATAATTACATCATTTGAAAGATAGAATATTACTAAGCTTTTTTTGCTAGACAGTAGGTAATAATTTTCTACAGTTTGCCTACTGAAAACTTGTTTCGAAGCAAAAAAGATTGTCTGTCTATTTGGCAAACAGAATCCGCAAGCCATTCCGACCTCAGCCAGTCGAGCAGTGCCTTCTCACAGATCTCACAGCAGTGACATCACGCTGACGAGACGGAGGCTTGCCGAGGCCTTGAAAAAAAAATCTAGGTGGTGTTGGTTGGGGGCGGTGTCGACAGCGACGAGGTTGCGGCGATGATTAACCCGCGCCCTATGTGTGGCTGGGAAACTGGCGAGGAAAGCAGCGATTGCGTCCCTTGATGCAGCCAGAAAGTGTAATTTACGGCCGAGCGGTCTAAAAATTATCGTCCGGCCGATGGGGTCAACTGTGTGCTCTGGTGGTGTTTGCCTAAGAGGGGCGTTGATCTCCGCTACCACCTGAGAGGAAACCGGGCATGGTGCTGTTTCCTGCTTTTTTTGTCGATTTCCCCTTGACTTTGGCAGGGAGGGGTGGATCGGCGCGCCGAGTGTTACGTTGCCGGGCGCCTCTGTGGTGGGAAGAGGAGGAAGGCTTGTAGAGCCAACACCTTCTAGACTAGCTAAGGCCTCTCCACTCTTCGGTGACGTCACCACACCACGATGGGCGCGGAGGACGCGTTTTCAGAAAGACGCATTGCTTGCGCCACTCGTTCGGGTACTTATGGCGCGTTGCAAGCTCTCCATTTGTTCTCGTTTTTGTACCGTGGCTTACATATATATATATATATATATATATATTGTAGAATCAACAGTCTTTTAGAAGCGTATGCGTCTTTTCTATTTGTTTTACGGCAACTAAAGCCAGACTCTTCATAATCTATATATATTTACTTCACTCAACAATACACAAATGAACTATGTTGGGTGTAACAAAAATGTTTATTAAAATATATAAATGGTCAAGTGCACGTGACGTTTTACAGACAAGTGAAAGTACCGAACCGTCAAGGTTTTAAGGTGTTCAGCTTCCGCTTTTTGGCCACTTTCTTTTGGACTAGTTGATCGTTTTTAAGTTTACATTAGTTTTTCAGCAGAATGTTGGTTGCAGCACTAAGTAGGTGTTGTACCACTAATCCTGGGCTGTGACCGCTATGACATTCCTCCAAATGGCTGCCCTCCATCAAGAGGTTGCACGTCAGTGAAAAAAAGACTTGCTTTTGATTGGGGAGTGCATGAAAGACAGTAGAATACTTGTGACTTCGTAGTTTGTCCAACACTATTTCGGCGATCATAACAGCATTCACCACTGCAGGTTAGGGAAACTTAAGTCCTCCACGACTCATGCTCTCTATTACTTCTGCGTTTTCCAATACGATGTCCTCTTCTTCCACTAAGTTTGTTCTGCACGCAGTGCATGACAGCTTCTTGAGTGCCGCATGGGCACAATAGCCTGCGACGTATGTTATGGCAGGAAGATTAGGGGCCTTCATTTCAATGTCCTTAGCATTTGCTTCAATTTTGAATTTCTGCAAAATGGCCTCATCAAATTTGATTGGAGGCGTTTCCGCATCCATCTCTGGCAACTTCAGGGCACTGTGTAGACGAAGCTTGCGTTCGGATTCATATATCTGCCTAATGGAGACATGGTATTGAGACCCGGAAAGTTGTCGATACTTGCCAAATCTTTCCTCCAAACAGTCTGTCTGGAACTTGCCCAGGAGTACATAGTCAAATTCAAGGTCTTCGAGGCAATATGCGACAAGCTTGATCAATGTCTCTGTAGTGAGTCGAAAAGCACTGTGGGTCTCCCGTGTGAGAATTTCGTTATCGAACTTCAATTGCTCCCACACGTCAAGCCACTGCATGATGCTTCGAAGAAATTCCACTTGTGGGCACAATGTTTGCGTGATGGGAGTCTGCAGCACATTGTGAAGCCGTCGTCCTTTGTTGGGAGACCTAACATTAATAATCTTCCACCATGTTTCTACAATCATTATGAACTCTGCAGTTCCAGGTGCGTGTTGCAAGTCATAGCGCTGGTCATATGTTTCTAAAGCAGCTGTCGTGGATGGATTAAACACTTTCAGGGCAAGTTTAACATTCTGCCTCTCCATGCTGAAAGGATTGAGAGCTTTTATTGAGAGCATTAGGGCAGCCTTCACAAGTTGATCTTGTTCCTTTGAGTGAAGATCCCGGAGGGTCTTGAAAGATGCTGTGAGAATTTTCGGGCTGCCATGCAGATCCAGAAGAAAAGGAAAAAACATGCATGTGCCACTGTTCTTTTGATTAATTCAATTGTTACGAACACATTTTAACAGGTGAGCGGGATCAACAACAAAAAAAAAGGACGTGTCGGATCTGATGGGTGGGGGTAGGAGCTGCTGGCTTTTGATGAATTTCCAAAAAGAGACATTGTTCTGCGATTTATAGAATTGTTATCTGTGATAACAGCAATGATGTGAAGACCAACTTTTTCAAGCTCACTTATGATGCTCCGGAGGACAGTGTGAAGCTGTTCAGCGATGATTTTATCAACTGGCAAAATATGAACAACACTTTTTTGAGTTGAAAGAAGGCTTTGCATCATAATTACATGTGCTGTCTTGGCTGCATTAGAAGTGTTACTGGCAACGCCGACGATTATGCCACCTTTGTAATCTAAATACGGTTGTATATGGATTTCATCCATCATGAGTACCACAGTTTTTTCATGATCCTTCATTGCAGTCACGAGTTTCTTCGCATACAGCAAGAATGAAACATCCTGTTGTTCAACTGCCGGATTCACAACATGAGAATTGCATACACGTCTGATTGTTGACTCATGTG
Source organism: Rhipicephalus microplus (assembly GCF_043290135.1). Taxonomy (NCBI): domain Eukaryota; kingdom Metazoa; phylum Arthropoda; class Arachnida; order Ixodida; family Ixodidae; genus Rhipicephalus; species Rhipicephalus microplus. The sequence goes on from NC_134701.1 coordinate 131,298,764, forward strand.
GCAGTTTGAGACCTCCGTAGTTCCTCAAGTATCTATAGCTTGCAGAGCCTGCCTGGGTGGAGGAGGACACTCCAGCTCTTTGCACAGACGACGCGCTGCTGCTCCTCTCCGAGCGAGGGAGGCGGAAGAGGCCTCCTTGCCCAGTATGTTGCTCCTCGGCTACGTCACTCGGAGTGGCCGAAGGGACGGCAGGGAAACTGGTTCTGTTGAGAGAGAGGGCTTGCTCCTGGGCAAGGGAAACACACGGAGCGGCTGGCGCGCGGCCTGCCTCTACAGAGGCTAGAACGCTTTTCTAGTGTCCGGAGCGGCGGAGCATTTGTGTAACATTTCTCGATCCTGTGGGTAGGTGGCGCTGCCGCTCGCTGGCACGCATTCAGCGCGGGCGCTTGCGCGCGCTGTCCTGCCGTTCTACACCTTGGTAAATGAGCGTTGTTTCCTTCATTTCACTCTTGGCGGGCTCTTTGGCCTTTTCATCAACGCGAATTTAGCTCAAAAGACTGCTGGCTTCGGCTGAAAAGTACGCGAATCCGCATACTTTTGCTGAATCCGCGTACGTTGCTTGCTGAATCCGTTGGCCGCGATTGAAGCTCTGTTGGCCGCAATTGAAGTTCTCGATCTTGCTGCGCGAAATAGGTATCCTGCCTTGTACCTACGCTTTTTTATAGTGTCTCAAAATGAAATTGCCCTCGGCGTTGCCGCGGCAATTACGCAAGCGCCCACATTGTCGACAACCTAAGTAAACAGCTTAAAGTGAAACTGGGCAAAACGTTACGGCGCCTGGTCTGCAAACTGCGTACCATTAGTCCCCCACGTTTTTGCTGAAGACAGCACATTAACAGCGTCAAAGTAATATTGAAAGAACACAGTAGGTCAGAAATCAGCACAAGCAACATCTTTACGGTTTATTGTATAACTTTTCACAACACGAAACTGAAACACTGAACTTGACTCGACACTCACTGGCACCGCCTCATCTTCACAAGCTTTTGCTTTTGTCTCTGCAAATTTCTAGATTTGTTGGAGGCTTTGGCAAGAAATTGCAGCCTCGTGAGAGCATAGAATTTGGTGATGTTTGCTGTCACTTCCCGGCCGTGAACTTGGCAGCCAACCATCTTGAGTTCATTGCCTTGGATAAAGCTAAGAAAACAGGTCATGCTCTCAGCATGCAGCTGGTTGTGGCTGAAAAAAATAGTAAGTGCGTTCTCAAGTTCTGTCACAAGGCGTTCAAGTGGTTTCGATGGGTAAAGCAAGCAACCATGATCAAATGCTTGAGTTAGTGAAGCGTTACTATTCAACGTGGCCTGAACAGGAAGAATGCATAGTGATAATGCACACTCGAGACACGATATTTTCTTCATGGTCTTGGGTACAACGTAACTAGCTCCATAATAAATTAATCGGCTGTCACTCTTCTTTTCTACAAAGTCCTTGTGATGAAGCAAGGAGCTGTGCTTCTCCATCATATCTGCGGCATCTGCTAAATTTCCTTCATCTAAAAGCCTGTCCACGAGAGTTGTCATTTTACCAGCTTCTTGCGTACATGCGTCAGACGGCTCCAAGAGTGCACTGATCAGCTCAGGCTGAGAATTTCCACCCTTGGGTGGTCTTGCTAAGCTATAGAAGCTGAGGTTATTAATAATGATCAAGAACTGTCCTGGAGTCAGATGATCATTACATCCAAATGACTGACGAACAATCCCAAAGACGTTCTCTACTTTGTCCTGACTGAGGTTCGCAGTAAGCAAGTACTTATATTGAAGCTTGGAAGTGGCATAATCCAAAAGAGACAGCGTACTTTTAAGTGTTACACGAAGTCCCAAGGCAGTCCCTGCACTCAGAAAACCACCACCGTGCTTTGCTGCATGCTCCTCCCATTCGCATAAAAAAATAATGAACTCTTCCAAGAATTCTGCACTTTTTGAGTCTGATCGAAGACCTCTGAGTGGTGTTCGCGACGACATGATAAAAATCAACTTCTCCATAAGCCTTACAAAGTGCTCTGTAGGCTCGACTATACGGAACTTTTCCTGCAGATCACTCTTGTAGAAAAAGAGTCCTTTCAGGACCTCCTCGCTGAACAGCTGGTATGCCAGGTTTACGCGCATTTTTTCAAAAGCATTTGGCTCGACATGTGCTTGTGTTATATGTGGCATCACTTTCAGTGTGATGGCTTCTCTGTCATTTTTCCAAGCCTCCTTGATAGGACTGACATGGACGTGGCCTTGTGGGATCTGTAATCCTTTGGAAACAAAGGCGTTTCGCACGCACTTAACAAGGTGTGGAAAGTCAGAAATCATGTGTAGGTGTCTTGCAGAATCAACAGGATGGGGAGCCTTGCATATGATTTCCACTGATGACGCTGCAATCAGTAAGAAAATTATTTAAGCTAATGCAGACAAGAAAAACATTGTTTTACAAAGATGTACAGAATGAGGCAACTTAGCCTTTATACCAAGCAGCTTCCAAAGACTTCTGTTGTTCCATGACGCACCGTCCCTTGTAAAATAATCAACACGAAGACCTGATTTTTTGGCAAGTATTGTCGCTTCAAAAAGTAATTTTAAAAGTGGAGGGGCCTTCACGTTGCCTTTAGAAGAAAACACGCCAAGTATTTGGGTTCATCCGCCTGTAAAGACGAAGCAATTATTGCAGTGTTTTGGACAAAGCAAGGCTCTTTGTTTCACATATGCGAAATCAAAAAGTGGACAGAAACCAAATTCTTGTTCTTTGTAAGCCACACGTGGCGTTAATGGAGTAATGGAGTTAATGGAGTATAATTAACAGAAACCACCCACCTTGGAAAGGCTGAAACATTATGATGAATCCCTGGTCGCTCAGAGAAGTCTTGTCTTCTGGTTCAGTGAAGTTACCAAGGTCTACAAAGCCACTCAATTCTCCACACGCTTTCACTGCAATATTCTCGGATAGTTTCAGTTCATCAAAAACAAGGCCTCCCATGGAGACTGAACTCATCCATATCCTTTGTTTTTTTTTGCTCCAGGGCTGAAAACACCTTGGGGTTGAAACCGAATGTGCTTTTAAATCCCTGCAAGTGCTTGTCCAAACAAGTCTTGCTTGGTAGTGCCATGATTTCATGCTTCCTTATATGTTCATATAGGTGTGGGCTCTTCATCCGCATTAGGATGCATTCCAGAACCCACAGCTTGTCGTAAGCAATGCCACGGCTCGACTTTTTTGACGCGGCTTTAAAACAAGTTCGTACAGCCAACTGCTGTTTTGGCGGCAGTCTGCAAATTTTTTGCTCGAAAGCCGTATCGGTCACAGACTGATTCACAAGCCACAGTTTTTCTACCGTTTCTTGGGCTTTTGCGAGCTTTCTCCTGGTTAGCAACAGCTGAACAGATTGCCTGGCAGCTCGTTGCCGGAATTTCGGTTTGGGATTCTGCTTCTGTCTGTGCATCTGATTTGATATAAGCTTCCTGGTGTACTTGCGACGCAAACACTGTTTCCCTTCTCCTGTTGTAACCGAGCATGCATGCGAGTAGTACGATTCACCAAACTTCGTGCACTGACCGGTCTTGATGGGCTCAATACCACACCCGGGGCACAGAAACACCGCGTCAGCTTTCTTTAACGCCGCGAGCGCATCACTTTCAGTGGCCACGAAAAATTCATCAACCTTGGCGTTGCGGCAGTATATTCGGCACAACAATGTTTCAGCCTGTTCCTGCGTCGTTTCCGAGCACCCTGCGAATGTGACGTGCTTGTGAACGAGCACATCTCTGCATTTTTCCCCACGAATGTGCCATCCGAAACAAAGCTCCCAGGCTCATTAGTCAGCACAATTTTGGTGCAAAAAGCTGACGGCGGTGAAATATTGCTGAACAGGTGAGCAGAAGTCTCCGACGCTGATTGTACATCAACACTCTCGGTGAGTTCACTGTTGGGCATGCCTTCATCTAAAGCCATGCGCTTCGGTGGTGGGGCATAGTGGTTAGCGAGGTCTCTCTCGTTCCTTCTTTTTGGAACATGCTTTGTGAATTACAAAGGTGCATCTTGGAATGTGGTCGGCACAGCGTCATCAGTCAGCGCTGGCCGTTCGCGTTCAAGCTCTACAACCTCTCCATTAATGACATGTTTGAATGTTCTCTGTATGTAGCGTTCATCAAAATGACGGGAACACACCACACATGTATTGTCAAGTACCTTGTCATCTTGTTTGATGTTTCTCGACCATTCCTCTAGACGAACAGGATCTGTGGGAGCTCGAAACAATGACACTTTTACCTCTGATGTCTTGTATCCACCCTTGCAGAGTGGCACAAAGCACGTGCTACCCTTACGGGCAGGCACGGTCACACATCCGACGAGAAAGGTGAACGCCGACAATATATGATGTTTGCAGCTCCTTCACAAGTCAACACAGCATCAGGATGAAGTAGTTTGAAACCGCGCAAGCACAGCACACGCACAAATATACCGCATACACCTCGCTACCGCGCTTGACAGGCCTGGCCGCGCACAAACTTGCCAGCGTGCCAGCGGGCTGCAGAGCCATCTGGCGGACAGATCCGAACACACGTCACTGCGCCCGCGGAGGGCGCCGTCCGCTCACGACACTAGAAAAAAGTTCCAGCCTATCTACTGCCTCGCTTGCTTGGCTGTGGTCAGTGCCTTCTCTATAACTTTCAGTGCCTGCCGGAAGGGGAGGAGAACAATAGGCGGCGGCCGTCGAAGCGAGTGCAGCTGCCCACCACCAGGTGCCGCCACGTAAACATGGGTCTCTCGTGTTGTCGGTCGCAGCTCGCGCATCACCTGCGCAGATGCGGTTGCTAGTGCCGTTTCTCGGATTCTGGTTGCCCGGGTGCTCATAACGACCGGTAAAGCCACAAAAAGGCTTCCTCGACTGGTAAGCTCTCGAACCCGCTCGCGACAGCGTCTCAATCAACCAGACAAGGACAAGACTTGGCAAAACCAGGGGTTGCTATAGCGTCCCACAACGAAATAAGTTTATTCCAGATATCTCGTGAAATCGCAGTGAACCGAAAAAGAAGTGCGTTCTTCGGCCTGGGGTGCACCCTATAGTTCCCCAGTAGTTATGCAAGTTCGTCGAACATTAAAACATTTGGCGACAAAAAATAAAACCTTAAGGGAACAACACTGCCCAGTCATGGATACACTGGCTTGGAATTCAAACATTTGTTGACAAAAGAAAATTATATATTGCTTGAGCAAACAACCTATTATATATTGCTTGAGCAAACAACCTATCTCAAAGCCTTGCATACTTCCTCGAAAGTGGCTTCTTTGCGAAATATTTACAGGCATCCTGCTTGTCAGTCACACTGAATGCATAATTTGAAAGAAGTGGCCTGAGGAAGTGAACTGATATAAGGTTCATGAGTCGTGCCCTGTGGTCACAGCTTCCGTCACTCTGGCATTTGAGGAACCTCGATGCACATAGGGCTGGAACGGTGCACTTTGTCAAGCTACTGAGTGGCTTTTGCGAAGTAGGATTGTCTCTAAGCGCACTGTCTGCAAATGCTCGCAAAGTGTCCAAAATAAAAAGAAGCTGGTCTGATGCATACAGCAAACCACCCCAGTCCTGGTTGCGTGTCAGCTGTAGGATTGGCTGGTTGGTTACTGGCTTCGTACACAGAGAGACACAGTTTTCGCAGTTCCTTTTTTCGCTGACTACACGGGCAATGTATCCCCCTACATACACAGTGGCCGATATTTGAAGACTTGGGAGGTACTGAGGCAACAACGAGGTGGTTAATCTTTGCAGCACAACAACTGCCTTCTTCAGTGAAGGCGGTGTGTGGACGTCTGTGTTCGCAGATGAGGAAACCAGCGCAGACGAAGTACAGACGGGCTGTGAACTTGAAGCACTGCCAGGTAGGGGCGCAGATGTCGCACTCTCAGTATGAGCGACATTTGATGTTACATTGGCTGCTGCGATTCCAGTCTTCAGGATCTTTTCTAAACCCGAAAGTGCTGCGCGAACATCTAACATGGCATTAGTGCCCGATGACATTCGCAAGGTTCCAAACAATGACTCTATTGGGTCGCTATTGAACCTGCGGGTAAGAACAAAAAAGAAGTTCTCCTCTGTGAGCAAGTATCTTGTACATGCCACAGTAGAGTAGCTGGTGACAAGAACGGCCTCATATGTTTCCTTCGTGAGAAATTCCTGTGGATGGTTGCTCCTTTTCTTTAGCCCCTCCAAATACATTGAAAAGGTGACCTCAAGCCACTCTAGTCGGGAATCTTGAATGTCATCATAGTGTCGAGCGTCAGCGAAATTTTGAACCAAGTGTTGCATGGTACTACTCGTGTCGTGGAGTACAAACCAACGGTAAAAGTTCCTCATGAAGGTTATAGTTGGGCCTGCATAAGCAAATGATTTTGAGCATGTATGCCCAGCTTGCCCCTTCAGATGCTTTAAAGCGGCAGTCACACATGGCGACAGAAGCTGAACAGCTCTGCCAACATTCATCTTCTCTATATTATTAGGGAGTACATGTTTCCGGCTGAGATACCTTACAGGTTTTACAGTCAAACCTTTCTGCAGCTTGTACAAATCCTTGATGTAAGATGAAGAAATCTCACGCTCTGGACCAATATCATGTGACAACAGCTGCGACCGAACATTCTTTAACACATGACACGGGTCAAAACTCATGAACAGCTGCCTATCAGGATCACATGGGTGCTCAGTCCTGTAGGTGACCAAACCATTTCCAAGAAGCTTCATGGCATTCACGCTGACCTTGTGATTATCGGTCACCAGCCGCACAATTTTAAACCCACAAGCTTCCACTTTCTTCATCACAAAGATAATCATCTTGTAAAGTTCATCTCCAGTGAGTCCCTTCGTGAAGTAATACGCCATTGGAATCCGGAATGGCGTAGTTAATCCGCTGATTACAAAACAAAGAAGAGAATTGGCTAAAACAGGACTGGTGTCCTTTTGTCCCAGTTCAGTGTCCACTTGTCCGACGAAGCAATCCCTTTGCTTGTGATACTGCAACTTTTCTTTTATCCGCATTTCATCGATTATTAATGAGCAAACCCTTGATTTTTATCAGCATTTCATCGACAATTAATGAGCAAACCCTTGACTGTGGCATTTCCAAATCCCTGGCTTCTGCAGCTAGCCTTGTTTCCACCAATTTGCTGAAGCCTGTCTCACCACTGGTGGTTTCTATGTAATTAGACAGTGTTATTCTACTTGGAAGTTTTAAAAGGGCCTCGCCTCGCATGTGCTCATAGGCTTTAGTAGACAAATGTCGAAGGACCACACACCTACGAGTTGTCTCTTCAGACCATGTTGGCCTTTTCCTCCTGAAGTTGGTGATTTGATCAAGAAGAAAGAGTGCTGCTGATGGATAATTTGATCAAGAAGAAAGAGTGCTGCTGGCTGTTGTTTCACGGCTCTTTCTTTGATATAGGAGATATCTGCTACCATGGAATCTTGCTGTAGTGTCTCAAGCTCCAATTTGTATTTGTCAACTGTCCTTTGCAGTATTGACACTTGGTTTCTGAGGTCCCTTTCTTTTCTTTTCTATTTGGCTTTCTCCGTGGCCAAGCTCGCCACCGCTTGTCTACTGTCCACCTGAACACCTCGGTCACATGCTGGAGGAGTCTCGGGGGGAAAGTTACTGCGTTGGTTGGTATCGCTGAAAGCATCGGTGATATCCATGGGCTCTGGTTCTTCAAGTTTGTGGTTTTGTGGTGTCGGTACTGCAGGTGGCAACACCACAGATGCAGCAGCACTCGTCGCATGATAACTTTTCTGTTTCAAAGGAACACAAGCTCGCTTTACGATGCTTGCTCTGCTTTGCTCGACGCTTGATTTTGGTTGCAAGTGCGCAGGGTAATCTTCAAAAACTGAAGGAATAACACCTTTTTTCAAAAACCGTCGTCGTTTTCCTTCTACAAAGTCCTCGGCGTGAAAATGATGGCTGCATACCTTCGTGTAGCAGGACGTTGAATTTGGCGACCAGTTGTCACGTTGAATAATGGCCAGCCACTTTTCTCGTACGTCGGCGGCAGAAGGAATCTCGTGAAAAGACAGTCCCGGCGTTTTCTTTTTCTCGTAAGACTTACACAGCGGTACGCAGCAGTACGACATCTTCAGTCGCGCTACACGCGCGGCCGAAGCACAGGATTAAAAAAAAAGAAAGAAACGTGAATCAATATACGACAGCATGCAACTTGAAGAACGCAACACCACGTGCAGCACAGCGAAGGGAGTACCGCCTACGACCTTCTCGGTGCCACCAAACCAGCGAGCCAACCATGTTTACACAGCGCCACTACCCATCAGCGGCGAGCGGGGGAAACACTAGCGCCGACGGCCGTGAGAGGGCCTTCTTTCAGGCACTGAAAGTTATAGAGAAGGCACTGGCACCACGTGGCGAGTGTCGGAGGAGGTGGGCGTGGCCCGACAAGTAAACAAACACGGACACGTGGATGCGGGCCGCGCTAGAGGCGTGCTATGAGAGCAGCGTCGCCGAAAAACTTGAGTAGGGCCTCGAAGGCCCGCATGAGCCTCGAGCGGTGGGCCTGGGGAAATCGGAGGTGGTCGAGGCTCACGTGTGGCAGTCCCAGACCACCGTAGGCGTCGAAGAGCCGCCGGCGTTGTTCAGTGTAGCCGGGACACTGAAGCAGGATGTGCTCGGTGGTCTCCTCTGCCTGGCATTCGGCACACGAAGGGCTCCCGCTGTTGGTGAAGTGAAACCGCCTCGCAGCGGTGCGGGAACAGTCAGTGCGAAGCCGACGCAGGAAGGCCCGGGCACGCCTGCTGATGCCGGTCCTCGGCAGTGGTCGCGGGGGGTTTCCTGTAGCCACACGTGAGTCCGGGTGTAAAGCGCGCACATGGCGCGCAATACGAAGGTGCACAACATCGCTCGCGTGATTGAACAATGAAATTGGTGTGCTGGGGTGGCTCGCCTCCTTGGCGAGCGCGTCCGCTGTCTCGTTTCCGAGTAGTCCAACATGAGACGGCACCCACTGGAACACAATATCACAACCATTCCGCACGATCACTGCGAACTTCCGCGCGAGCCGTTGCGCAACGGGGGCGCCGCGCTCTCTGCGGGCAAGTGTGAGGAGGGCGGCACGAGAGTCGCACACCACTGCTGCCGACTGGGGATGGAAGTCAACGAGTTGATTTGCCGCGAGATCAATTGCGGCAAGTTCAGCAGCAGTGGAGGAGGCACTTATGGGAAGCCAGCACTTCTCGCGGAGGCCGAGGGATGGGGCGAAATAAGCGGCTGCTGCCGAACCGTCCGCTGTGACTGAGCCGTCAGTGTACATTAGAACTCGGCCGGCGAGCCGCTCCTCTATCATCGCGACAGTCTCCTGGTGGAGGGCAGACTGGGGTGTGTGCTTTTTCAATCTGATGCCGGGGATGGTGGTCTTGATCTCGAGGCCGGGATCCTGGTGCGGCGGAATCGGCAGCAAGCCGCAGTAAGGCGGGTCAGGCACGAGGGCAGCGTACTCCAAAGCGCGCTGACCCATGCCCGAGTGGGGACGATCAAGGAGTCGTCCAGCCAGGTGTCGTCCCTCGGACGTGAGGTAAATGCGGTGAATGTGGCGCAACGCACTGCCTCTCGCCCGAAGTGAGAGGGACGTCTCGCCAGCCTCCGCCAGGGTGGGGCCGATCGGCGACGAGCGCGGCAAGTCATACAGGCAGCGTACGACGCCACGGTGGAGGGTGTCCAGCGCGTCTTATTGCGCGGGTCGTAGCGCGACGAGCGGGACGGCATAGAGGACTCTGGCCGACGCTACCGCATTGAAGAAACGCAGCGCGATGTCCGGCGAGCAGCCCCTGCCACTGGCGAGAATGCAGGAGGCCATGCCACCAGTCCTACGTGTCTCGCTGCGAATGGACGCCAGCGCGGGCCTCCAGCTAAGCCGGTGGTCGATTGTAAGACCAAGATAGCGCATTTTGCGCTTCCACGGCAGCCGGTGGCCGCGAAAGACGAGTTGCGGACCGACGAAGCATCTCGTGCGCTTCGGGTGGACGTGCATGGCCTCCGTCTTGGCGGCTGAGAGCTGGAGACTGATGCCTGTGATGAAACTGTCCACTGCATCAATGGCAGCTTGGAGTCCCTCGCGGACTTGTTGACCATGAAGGGTAGGGCCACTGGAGAAGAGCGCGATGTTGTCAGCGTAAACAGCAGCACGCACCTCGTAAGCAGTGTCTCGCGGGATGTGGTCGATGAGGCGTGCGAGAGCTGCATTGAAGAGAAAAGGGCTCAACACAATGCTCTGCGGCACACCCGCTGACACCACTCGAGGACCGCTGAGTTTGCTGGCGACGCGCACACGAAAAGACCGGCCACTGAGGAAAGCCTCGAGGTATTGCAGCATGTCCCCGCACACACGCATCTCACGAAGGGCGTCGAGGATGGTGTTGTGTGGAAGCGAGTCAAACGCACTCTTGACGTTGAAAAGCACGAGGTATCCCGCCTCCCCGCGGTGCTTGTCTTCCTCAAGAAGGCTCACGACGTCCGAGATCGAGTCCGCTGTCGCTCTATGTGCTCTGAAACCGGACTGTTCAGCCGCGAGGAAATCTAGAGCAGAAGTGATCCATTAAAGACGCCGGAGCGCCATAGCTTCGAACGTTTTCCCCACGGCCGAAGTGATCGAAACCGGTCGGTACGATGAAGGCTCGGACTCCGGCTTCCCCTTCTTGTTGATGGGAATCACTGAGGCCTCTCCCCACGAGGTTGGTAGCGCCCCCTTGCGCCAGATGACATTGTAAGCATCGAGCAGATTTCGAAACTGGCTGGCAGCCAAGTTTCGGAGCATCTGATACGTGACGCCATCACCCCCTGGCACCGAGCGGCGCCCCCGAGAGTCGAGAACATCGCGAAGCTCCCGGATGCTGAAATCGGCCGTGCACAGCTCGCCGATCGCTTCTACGATGGCTGGTGTGGGGAAGAAGCGAAAGGGCGCAAAGAGTTCGGGCCGGGCATGTGGCGGCAGCGCGGGCACGGGAACAGCTGCACTGGTAGTGAGCGCACTCGCGAAAGTGTCAGCCAGCATTTCGGCAAGTTGCGCGGTGCCAATTCCAAGCATGACCGCGATGAAGAGCTCCGGATGCCGGGGCACACGGGGGCGGAGGAGGGCTCGGAACAAGCGCCAGGCATGCCGTTGGTAGCGTGGGTCGTCGAACGTGCGGCAGAGGCTGCACCAGCTGCGATCCCGTTGTTTATGGGCGTGGCGTCGACAGACTGCGTCGATGCGGTTGTAAACAGTTCAGTCCTCTGCCTTGTCCGAACGTTCCGCTTTGCGCTGCGCCCGGGGATGAGCTGCGCGAAGGTTGAGAAGCTTAATTTATTTATTTATTTATTTATTTATTCAGATTACCCTTAAAGGCCCTCTAGAAGAGGGTATTACATAGGGGGGGGCCAATACAACATGGTTTACAGCAAGATACAGTGCAACCTGACAACCGCAACAAAGCGCAAACCATGAATACGGGCAGCAATTGCATGGGGTTATACAATAGTTAAAAAACGAAAGAAAGCAACACAACCAAAGTAAAAAATATTTAGTTAGTCACCGTAGTGCGCATGAGCTCTGAAAACTTTACCGAGTCTTTCTCGGTGGCAATATGTGCAGGCAAACTGTTCCACTCAATAATAGTGCGCGGGATGAATGACTGAGTAGAACGAAGTGTGCGAGATAGCGCGCGTTTGACTTTGTTCGGGTGATCACGGCGGGGAAAGATGGAACAGGCGGGTTCAAAGAAACTGTCATGTAATGACGGGTGATTGTAAAGTTTGTGGAAAAGTGATAGGCGTGCATATTTCCGACGAATGGCCAAATCCTCTAGCTCAGCACGATTTTTTAAGTTAGTTAGGCTGGAATAGGTAGAATAATCTGAGTAAATGAAACGAGCAGCTCGGTTTTGCCAAGATTCAATATTTGATACGATGTAGGCTTGATGAGGATCCCAAATGGCACTGGCATATTCTATTTTAGGGCAATTCTATTTTAGGGCACACCCATGCCCGACGCAATGTCGGGCACGGGTGTGCCCATCGGCACTCGAGACACCGTCGTGGCGGCACTCGCACACTGCACAATGTGTTGGAGAAAGTCGCCCGCGACTGGCACTGCAGTACACAGTTCGCGAAAACGGGGCCAGTTCACAACACTGTACACATTGGTGTGCGGAGCGCCGGTATAAAAGGGCTCCAAGAGGATTGGATAGTGATCCGAGCCCTCAGTGTCCGGCGCGCGACGCCACGAGTAGTAGCAGTCGTCCGTGACGAGGGTGAGGTCAAGTGCACTGCGCTTAGCACCGGGGCGCACGAATGTGTGGCTGCCATCGTTGATGTGTAGGCCAGCGCGCAGGGCGGCATCCATTAAGGCGCGGCCACTGGCGTTTGCACTCGCGCACCTCCACGCCGTGGGATTGGAGTTGAAATCCACACACAACACAGAAGCACTTCCGAGGCGATCGGCGAGCCGCACAATAAAGTCGGCGTCCCACTCGGGCGACTAGTGAACATAGACGCTCGCGACACATGTGTCTGTCGTGCCAATACGCACCCTCACTGCCACACACTCGATGCCCGCACCAACGATGTCCGATATGTCGAGATGCACTTGGGGAAGGCGCGCGCGCACGTAGATAGAAGCCCTTGCCACGCCCTGTGGGTGCGCCGGGTTGTTGCAGTGCGTGCTTAGGCATGCGCTGTTCCTGCAGCTCGTTGCACCATGGTAGGCCACATAGCCTGGTAGATTGAGGGCCCCATCACGAACTCGCGTCTCTTGCAATGCTAGGACGTCGAGGTCGCGCTGGGCCAGTGAGCGGGCGAGCTCAGGGATACGGCGGCGGAGGGAACGCACGTTCCACTGGAAAATTCGCGGCCGCTGCTTCGTCGACGCACTAGCCATGGTGTGTGAGATCTTGATGTGCGCGCAACGCTGCGAGGCAATAGTCGCGCGTCGTCGTGCTGCACACTGTCGTCTCTAGGAGTGCGCGAAGAGTCGCGGCCAGTGCCGTCATCACTGTATCCCTTGCGTCCTTTTGAGGAGGGGGAGGGGGGGACGTGTGGGCTGTGTGGCCGCTGGTGCCGGTGCTGTGGTGGCATTGCCCTTCAGGGCATCGCGGAAAAAGCAGCCAGAGTGTATGGTAGCCGTTGCTGTCGCTGAAGCCTCCCGTTGAAACGCAGCTTTCGCTTGCTGGATGGCTTCGGGGCACGTCAGTTTACCGCCAGAGGAGGTGAGGAGAAAGGCGGCCTTTCGTTGCAGCTGCCAATACTCGCACCGAGGTTCGTTCGCAGGGTGAGATTCCTTGCAGTTAATACAGCGGGGTCTTTCTGAGGTGCAAGGACCCTCCGCGTGGTTCCCGCCGCAACGGAGGCAGCGCCTGTCGCGCGAGCACGTTGCTGTGGCGTGCCCAAACACACCACAGTGCGCACACTGTAGCGGACGCGGGAGGCGCGACCGAACCGGCCTCCGTTGTTTAAAAAGCGAGAGCTCAGTTGGTACCATGGTTCCTTCGAATGTAATCACCAGCGTGGAGCCGCGCCGCGCACACAAAAGAGTCTTAACAGATGAGACAATGTTCGCGGCAATGATGTCGAGGGGAATGTTTTCGTCCACCCCAAACACCTCCCCAACACACGAGTTCTGATCGAGCACCTTTGCTTTTACTCGGACATCAACGATGGCGCTTATCTGAAGAAGAGGACCGACGTGGGAGTTGGGGGCGGTGTCGACAGCGACGAGGTTGCGGCGATGATTCACCCGCACCCGTTGTGTGGCTGGGAAACCAGCGAGGAAAGCGGTGATTGCGTCCCGGGATGTAGCGAGAAAGTGTGATTTACGGCCGAGCGGTCTAAAAATGATCGTCCGGCCGATCGGGTCAACGGTGTGCTCTGGTAGTATTTGGCAAAGAGGGGCGTTGACCTCCGCTACCACCTGAGAGGAAACTGGGCGTGGTGCTGTTTCCTGCTTTTTTGTTGACTTCTCCTTCTTTTTTCCCCTTGTCTTTGGCAGAGAGGGGTGGATCGGCGCGCAGAAAGTTATGTTGCCGGGCTCCTCTGTGGTGGGAAGAGGAGGAAAGCTTGCAGAGCCCGCCTGGGGGAGGAGGAGACTCCAGCTGTTTTAGCAGACGATGCGCTGCTACTCTCCTCCGAGGGAGGGAGGAGGAAGGGGCCTCCTTGTCCAGCATGTTGCTCTTCGGCTACGTCACTCGGAGCGGCCGAAGGGAGGGCGGCAGGGAGACTCGTTCTGATGAGAGAGGGGGCTTGCTCCTGGGCAAGGGAAACACTCAAAGCGGCTGGCGCGCGGCCTGCCTCGCTCCCTTGGCTGTGGCTGATGGTTTCCTGGCTTTCTCCCTTGACGTTATCATGGTCAGTCGTACAACAGGGGGTTCTCAGGAGAGGCTGAGTCAGCAGAAGGTTGCCGGGGCTTCCGTCCCCTCTTGAGTGAGTCGAAATATTTCCGGTCTATTTCGAGGCCATTGGTGACGTCCAATGGAGGCCATTGGAGGCCATTGGTTAGAAGGGAGCGCCTGACGGGGAAGCAAGGAGGGTGAGCTTCCGCGGTATTGAGCACGGTGGAGGAATATGAGAGGTGGCTCAACTGCGCCCGCCCAAGCATACCGGTTTCGCGTGCGCTTCAAGCAGTTTCCGATGGATGGCGCGTGTGCATGGGGGCCACCGGTCAGCACAACACATAGGGCCCAACGCTGTAAATACTCGCTCTGTTAAGCAATGTAAGCTCATAAAATTATCTTTACGTGCGTTATTGCACGTCGTTTATAAATTTTAGCAACATTTTCGTGTGCGCAAGCGTTCTAAGTACTTATTTTCATTGGCTTTGGCGACTTTGGGAACCAATGCAACTGTTATAGCAGCCGGTCGGCGGGATTCTAATGACGTCTACCTCTTCTAGATACTTTGCAATTTGATAGCGGGAACCCTGTGTGGCATAATGAAAAAGCCTGTAGCGTAATAAACGACACCTAGACACTAGTGGACGGCACCTCTCGCAAAAATAGCCCTTTTCTTCACTGATTGTCTTCGGCCGAAAGCAAGTCAGGAGGCTATTTGCTAGGTAATTAAAGTTTCAATTGGTAGCGTCTGCATTCCACCACTCAGTAAAGCAATGTGGGCACGAAATTCGCACAATGAGTTTCCTCATCGAGGAACAATTTTACGGTTTGTCACTTCTTGGGAATGCGCCTTGGAATGCGCCTTGCCATATCTGGCGCTTTTTGGAATTCGCCAGATTTAAATAGCTAATTGCACCGGCTTCGTATAGGAAGCCTACAGGCACTCTTTGAAAGCAAGCAAAACAAGTCTCTTGCCCCCCCCCCCTCCCCCCCCCCCCAAAAAAAAAAGATGTTTCATCGAACTGTGTAGCAGATTGGTGAAGAGCAAGCGTGATTATGTGTGTCGCACCACGAAATAGCCGCGCGCCTTTTTTCTGCCATATAACAAAGAAAATGGCCAAAGTTGAAAGAGGCGCCTCACGATTGCAACAAAACTTGCGCTTGACAATTTATTTGCACACACTAACATGAAATGAACAAAATGAAAACAACTGAACAAAATTAGACACAGGCATAAAATAACACAATGACAACAGCCGCTTACATGGATGCTCAGTTAGACAAGCTTTGCCAGCTTTCTGAGCTCCTGCGTTCTGCTTTTCATTTCATTTTTCTTTTGCTTGCAGAGCTGCCTCATGCGCATTGATAGGTAATTGTGCAGGAGGCTGGTCATAACTGGACAAGGAAACTGAAATGTGTATTTTCACAGCATGCTTTCCAGTGCAAGCTCGTAAGCATTTCTGCACGTTGAGTGCTCCTGAAATGCTGCCTCTGCTGCTCGCAACAACCTAAATGTGGCCTGTTTAGGGTGCATTAAGCCGCCTTTGCTTTTGCAGTCTGCAAGAGCACTTTCAACTTGCTGGTGCACTTGAGTTTCCTCCACGAGGCTCTCTCGACACTTCAAACATGTTGTGTGTTTTAGCAGTTTGCGGCAAACAAACCCACACAAGTAATATATGATGCAGTCGACAGCCTCGGGCATTCCGTATGCATGGTCGAAAACATCTTCGCACTCAATGTCAGCAGAAACAAGAACATCTAGTTTGTTCTTTAACTGCTGGAGCAACGTTTCTGCCTTGTCACCTTCCATAAACACGAGCTTGAAGTCACTCAATGTAAGCACAGGTGGGCTTTCGGAGGCTTCAACTTCCCAGTTATCGAAATTTGGAGGCTTTATCAAGCTATACACCAACAACATGTTGTATAACTGTAAAAAACGTTGGCATTAAAGGGTGGTCGTTCTGGCCTCCTGCCTGTCGGATGATTCCAAAGAAACGCTCAAGGACATCTTGGTTGAACTTATCAGATAGAACCTACCTAAAGTTGCACTCCTTCAAGAGGAACCTGCACAGTTCAAGTGTTGACAAAATTGTCACACGAAGGCCCTCAGCAGTTTGGGCCTTAAAAAAGTTAGAAGGAGGAATGGCTCCTGTAGGCCCCTCCTTTTCCCACTTGTTGAGCCAGTGCAGCGATGAAACTAGAACCCTCAAGTCTCTGCTTCCCAGATGGATACCTTTCTTTGGGATTCTTCGGTTGAGGGCATCAAACAGCTCATTAAATCTGAGGCTAAACGCCACTGTGCCCTTCACGTTTTCGAGTCCCTTTGTGTCTCTTTTGGAATAGAACTCCAGCCCTTTGACAACACTATTGCTGAACAACTGAGTAGCCAGCTTAACACGCATCCTTTCTGTGGGGCAAGGATTGACATGCACAAATGTTATTTTTGGGCAAACATGCAAGTTCCCAGCTTGTTTTGTGTCTTCAACAAACAACTTGTCGAAGTGTGCCCAGTGCCATTCACCGCCCACTCGCAACACTTTCTGTGCATGCAGTCGGTTTCGGACGCACTTTATCAGATGTGGCGCATCAGAAAAAAACAAACACGTTTCGCTTATCGTTAGCAGGATGCGTGAAGAAGTGCTTCGTATTCTGCAATGCTCCACTCACACCAAATTGTTTCCACATGAGACGATTCGTGCTAGCCCCATCACACACAATCGCATCAACGAAAGAACCAGCCTCCTCAAGTAACAAAATAGCCTTTAAGATAAGCTGTGCGAGGATTATTCCCTTCGTGGGCCCTTTGCTTGCAAAAACAGCAATAGGCTGAGAATAACGGTCGCCGAAGAAGCGGAAAGTGAAAACCAGCCCGTGGTCTGCAAGGTCATCGCTCCCAGCTGCAGTGTCCCCAAAGTCAGTGAACCCACTGTAGGTCATCGACTTGGCATGGACCCTCATTTCTTTTCTCACTTTCATCTCATCGAAAACGAGTATGCCACGTCGCTGGAACTCATCTTTTGTTGCCATCTTTTTCTTGAAGGCTGAGAAGAACCTTGTGTCGAAGCCGCACGTCACGCGCACCATGCTTAGGTACTTCCGCACAGTTGTAGCACAAGGAAGAAGAAACATCGTTGTCCCTAAGGAAGCAGTGCGCTGACGGGCTTGCGTATATGTAGCAGAAGACACATCAGCAGCCATTCCTCAGTATACCGCCGGCCTTTTTTGTTTGCCACTTTGGCAGCAGCAATACTCTTTGACAACAGTCAGCTGTGCGGCAGGGAGGTCAGGCCTGTTCAGAATTGTCTAGATTCCCTCTTCCGACACTCGCTGCAGCTTATCTCGTGCTTGTTTCACCTCCTTCGAAGGTTCACTGAATCTCTTCAGAAGGCGATTTTTCGATCGCTTCAGTGCATAATTTGCACGGCGCAGTGCTGCCACATTGGCATTGTTTTTCTGCAAAGAAGGAAGACGCAGATGGCCTGGCTTCGACAAACGTTTCTTCTCCTCCATCTTCTTCTTTCTCGTCCGCAAGGTGTTTGCCAGGTTGACGCACTTTTCACATGATGGGGAATTCCCGCTGAGAATTATGCAGCACTTTTTGTGGCGCCATTTCCGGCAAACATCAATATAAGCACTGTCTGGCTCAACATGTGGGAATTCGAGAGGGCTGGGCCCGCCACTGCAGATGTTGACTTCATCCACGTGCTTGAGAAGAGCTCGGACTTCTTCTGTGGTGGTCAGAGAACTGCTGTACGGCAGCATTGTCACGGAAATAGACTGGCCCATTAGAACAACATTCGCCTTCATGTTTTTATCAATTTCGACGATCCTTGGGTTGAAAAACGTCTTAACGATACGTGTTCCCGAAGGTTCTGACGGGGAACAATCAAGTTTCTTCGCCTGTTTCATTTCAGAAAACACAACGCTCTTCACTCCGTCAAGCTCAAGTTTATGGCGACCCCATGAATCGGAAGGCAGAAATGATTGCGGTATTTCGCCACACAAGCTTTCGAACGGCAAACAACGAGCGTCCTCTGGTCCTGACTGCGCTTTTGGAGATCTTATGTCCATGCCTGCCTGGACTGCAGGCATCTCATCGCAACTCATGTGACAGTTCGGCGGGTCGTCGTCGTTGTTGCTGACGCTAGAAGGGGCGCCTTTTGGCTTCGCTGGCGCCAAAAGCTGCCTTTCAGCGGGCCGCTTCCGAGTCGTCGATCTCTTCGAGAGGTAGGGCAGCCAATCCGGAAATACCGTGGGAAGAGCGTCGCATGCCAGGGATGCTCGTCGTGGCACGCTCATCAGTACATTGCCGTTGTAGTGGGCAGTCTACGTCTTAGTCACGAGATGAGACTCGAAATGTCTCTCGCAAACACTGTCTGTTGGTTGTAGCGGGCGATCTTTCCTCGGTATGGCATGTCGCCAGAGCTTGAGATGCTCGTCGTCTTTCGGGGCAGAAAACAGCGAGTACTTCTCCTGACACGAGTTGTAGCCGGTCGTGCAACGCGGGACGAAGCATTTTTTCCCCATCAGAGGTTGACAAAACGATTCACACCGCAAGAAACCGTGCAAATGCTACACATGTCTACATGTTCACCACATAAAACTGCGCGAACGATGGCCCCTGAACGTACAGCGTCGCCTCTCGGAGGGAGGGTGAAACGCACGCAAATCATCGGCGCGCGTTCAGTACGGCGATGCGCCGCTGTTCACACACCCCTCCTATTCCTCTACCGTGGTATTGAGACAGCACGCTTACGGCGGACTGCTGTTGCTGCCAGCGTTTTCTGCTTAGGCGGTGAAGTTTTCTCTTTTTCGCTCTCCGCTCCTGTGTTAGGGGAGGAGGGTGAGGTATCGTGCTCCCACGAAGAGGACGACGAGGGAGAGGAGGTGGATGACGAGGTGGTGCTGCCATCCTCACTCTCTTGGGCGTCTTGTCGGGAAGACGACAACATGGCGGCTTCGGAGCATGTGGTCATGGCGACTACAGGCTTGGAGCTGCTTGGTGTTGTTCCACTCTTTGCAGGACGGCCGAAGGCACTGGGGCGGCTCGGTTGAGTGGCCGTGATGTGGGTGTGGGGTTCCCAGCCTTGCCTGTCGCATGGGAGCCCTTGGCTGCCAGAAGTTTCCGTGCTCTGGTTAAAGCCGGGCTGGGGCCCATCTGTAGAGGGCCCTGCTTCGATCCAGCAGCTTTACGTGAGGTGCCATACATAATGTTTTATGGCAGATCTCGAACAAGAGATCACGAAGAAAAAAAAAGGGGGAAAAAAAATAACAAAACGAAACGGGGGACTACATTTTTCTTTATTCTTGAAGCCCTGAAAAGGACTGCACGCTAGATGCTGGTCAAGCGGGGAAGAAATATAAATGAAATGGCGCACTGGCAAAGCTACAAAAATGAAATACTATGGAGGCGGAGAAAGAGAACACGTCTTTCCTCTGCTGCAGTCGAATGCGACACGTCGACTGACACGCCCATGACGTGCCCAAACAAGTCTAACCCCGGAGCACGCGAGCAGCGTTGCTTTGTTGACCAGCGTTATTTTGTAATCTTCTGCCTGTTTCTGCGGGATTGATTGGAAACACTGGCTTAGACCCGGTAGAGTAGATTAGCACAATGAGTGCGCGAACACGTAGGAGCGTTCCACGGCGGTCGTCTGCTCAATGCGCTGACCGCGGGGACCCGAACGCATGTGAAACGCTGGCACATTAGCCCCGCATCTCGTAGTATTTCACGGGAAAAAATGTAAGAAAAACGCGCACAATTTTTTATTACGTCTCATTATTTATTACAAGTTTTATTCATCTCTCAAAGCAACAAATACATAAAATACGCATTTTGTGTTAAATAATTTTTGCCATCTCACGTGGTATACTGTTGAGAACGTCAGAGCAGAGTCGTCTACGTAGAGGACCAACGTCATTGCATTGCCGTGTACGTAGGGCCATTCCTACGCCCACGTCATGCCCTCATTCGCTACGCATGCGCCGGCAGAGGGGAGGGGGAGCAGCTTTCATCTTGAAATTTGACCCATTTCCGCGACGCGTAGCATTGCAAATTTTGGCAGACGTGATCATGAACGCCTCGTCTACGCATTGCGCTTGTCAGCTCAAAATTGTCAAACCTGGTGAGTGGCCCTTTAAACACGCCCGACGCGAGTTCACAGATTCTCAACATCGCCTCCGCCTGGAGGAGGAGTATTTGTGTGTGTACTCGGGGACTTCGGAACTGCTGAAGCGCCAAGCAGTTCGCGGACGAAATTTCTGTGCCCAGTGTCACGGCTGTGAGATTTAATAGCATCGAAAGTTCTTGTGTTAAAGTGAAGGTGTAACTTTTGATTCAGGTTCTTAACTCCAGCTCTAGTGAGCTCTGCTTCCTTCTTAGCCAAGAGGAAAGATTCCTCCTTAGACCACCTCGGCTTAACACGATTAACAACATCTGCGCCGTAGGCATTAAAGTGGGCATGTCGTCGATGTTGGCCCACACCAACAAGTGAAGAGAAGGCCCTGCCGCAATCGCTACATGTGTGGTGTTGTGGAACAACATCCTCCTCAGATGAGTCAAACAATAAATCCATCAACGGACGTGGCCAGGGTCTATTTAGACGCATTGCAGTAGAGGTGTGGTTGTCGAGTGGGAACAAAACGGCCTTAACCGGAGAAAAAAAAACTGAAGAGCTATCCATAAGATTATCACCAGGAACCATCGAATCACACTGAAACCCAACATCTGGCGAAACCGAAACAGATGAACCATCAACCATCACACCGACACAATGAGACCCAACAGCCGAAGAGACCAGAGCAGTCCTAACCTCGAGAACTTTAGGTCGGGCACTCGTTATCTCCCAAGCAACTGCGAGACCAGTCTTCTCCATGTCAGAATAGTTATCCTGAAGCGTCAAGGAGAGACCGCAGGACTGGACACTCCCCTTCGGGATCTCCGAGCAAACCGTGGAGAATCCGTTCGAGAGGGCCCAGCTTTCCGCAAGATAGATATAGAGTGAGTTGTTTTCAAAACCATTCCAACATCTCGGCTAACTAGAGCCATGTCCTGCATGCCAGAAGCATCATCACTACTGCTTAGCATCGTTCTCGGTTCATCTACTTGCTTACTTATTCACTTGTCATGAGATCTGGCATCGCCGATCAAGGCTTTGTCTTGTCGCAAATCCTTACGAGTCTTGTGAGATTTTGTTACATGAACACTCAATCCTCTTTTAGTGGTAAACATTCTACCACAAATTAAACACGTTTCTCCTGGGGGATCGGCATTGCTCCCACCACCACCAGGGGGCCAGCACCAGCAACAACACAAGCTTGAGTATTCCCGCTTGGGACGGGAGTCTTCTGACGCACGTTTTTCTTATTTTCTCTTTTCGTATTCGTGCCAAGCCAAATGAGCAATATGGGGGAGGCAGTCCCATATCGCCTTTTGCCTACGCCATAAGATCCTGGGCTAAGGCGTGAGGACTTTTCACCCAGGAAATCTTCATTCCCTTTAGCTGCGAGAGCAAAGCTCTCATGTTGCCCGTGGGGCACCAAGAGGAGGTGGGAATGGCATCGAGATCGGTGGGATGACCTTGGGAGAGCTGGAAAAAAACCAACTGTCGCCCCACAAGATGCACCACAAGAGGGGGCCCGTTCAGACAAGTATTATGCTTTAGTTGTCAGAAAAATCAGAAAAAAAGCTTTGGGGTGAATAAAACAATAATCA
This sequence comes from Rhipicephalus microplus, assembly GCF_043290135.1. Taxonomy (NCBI): domain Eukaryota; kingdom Metazoa; phylum Arthropoda; class Arachnida; order Ixodida; family Ixodidae; genus Rhipicephalus; species Rhipicephalus microplus. Next base: position 131,320,810 of record NC_134701.1, read on the forward strand.
AACCTTGGATCTACCATAATATCAAAAATTAAAAATTTAGGTTATGTCCTCATTTGTGATTGCTGTGACTCGATGAACCCAAAGCCGTGATGTGAACATTTTTTTTTATTTCTTTGAAAGGTGGCACATTTTAGTGCAGTGTTAAAGCAAGGTGTGTAAAATGCACATGACAGCCGTAATCTACTTTTGGTGAAAGTTGAAAAAGCAGTAATTTGTAGCGGAGAGGCGCAGAAACACTACACTTTTCATGCAGCGCACATGCGTCTTGGATTTGCAGTCTTGTTTGCGACACCGCTGGGAATTCGCAAACGAAACATGCTGAGGCCAGTGTTCCTTCCCATCAAAAGGCACGAACATTGTTGGAAGAGGCGCCGCATTATGCACAGGTTTCAGTACCTTTTGCAGAGATTCCAAGCTCGGTCTTCCTTTTTTCTTTTCAGCTGGCCGGTTTGAATGAATTAGACTGAGAGCAACATCTGTCCGAAATTCCAGCATATTTTTGGTTTCCTTGTGCTGAAGCCCTTCAGCACTTGCATCCCATACGTACTGCAGCCACGAGTTCGCTAGCACAAATGATGTCAGATGAGAGATGACTCTAACAGGCCATTTCTTTGTTTTTGCTCGAATAGGGTAGAGCGACATGCCTATGTCAAGCTTGTCCACGCCCCCCATGTGCCGATTGTACTCAACAATTAATTACCTGGGGGCACTCGACATCCGTGTATTATTTTTTTGCGGCACTCCATCTTTTCACGATCTCGATCTGGCTCATGCCTATTTGGATGGAAGCCATTGTGATGAAGCTGTTGTCCTTCCATCTGATCAGTACCATGTCCCCCTCTGCTGGAACCTTTGCATCAAAACTACCACGTTTTTGATTCCTGAATTCCTATTCATTTTTAAGCTTGTATCCCAGAAGTCGGTTTCATCTAATTGTTCTTGTAGCGAGGATTCTCTTTGCCTTCAGCTCTCTCAGCAGCAGTACAGATGTGAAATAGTTGTCGAAAAACAGTTTTAGGTTCTGAAGATGAGGGAATGTGTCTGCAAGCCTCATCACTACACACCTTCCAAGTCTAAGGTAGGAGTGCTCGCGCTCAATTCCTGTACGTTTTCTTTGGTAGACTTCGAAGTCGTGTGCAAGACCATCACTGCTGCTTCGAACAAAAATTTTTACCCCCTCATGGTTCGGCTTACTCTTGATGACCTGCTTTGCAGGCACTCTTCCGTTGAATGGCACCATCTGCTCGTCAATACTAGTGTGTTCGAGTACCTCGAGTTTGAGGCATTGATCTCTGATAGCGTCAAGCAGGGGCCTCACTTGCCAAAACTTATTGACACGTGGTTTCTGTCGGAGTGCATTTTGATCAGTTATGTGGAGTACACTGCGAAGCTTAAAAAAATCACTGACAGCCATTGTGTCTGCAATTGCAGGGATCCTTGTACCAGCTTGCCAGTGCATACGACATCTAGGGAACTTTAGGACACCCATGTACATGAGTATGCCCAAGAAAACCTTAATTTCATTATTTGTGCAGTTGAGTTCGACGCCGTTGGCCTGAAGAGCATAAATGTTGGTGTACATTGCCAATTCCTCGAACACAACATCTGAAAAGTACTGCTGAAAATACACCAGCGGTTTTGCTGGTGTCGACCAACCGCGTGGCGTGTAAGAACAATATGTGTCCTTCGGGTTGAAAGGTCCTGTTTTCCATGTCATGGCTTCTTTCTTTTTCTTCGGCACTGGCTTTTCATTCTCGTTGTCACTGGCCTTTTCGTCGGAGCACGCTGAACTGAATTCACCTGTAAGCTCCTCTTCCTTTGCCGCAACCTGAAAAGCAAAAAAATTTTAACAGCAACCCAAGCTAATAGTGTAACAGCAACCCCAACTTTCAACTCACCGATGCAACGCGATCCTCTTCCCGCAATTCGTCATCGGACAACTTCACCTCGGACACGTCACCATTCAAAATTGACTCAAAAACAGCATCAACTGATGAATTAGAAAGTTTACTGTGGTTTCTTCCATGGCGTTCAACATCTGGAACAAGCAAAATTGTTCTTTCATCAATCATATTCATCCACGAAAAGTTGTGAAGAGAATGAAGCTAGTATTGTTTTGTAGGGCACTTGATGCACGGTGTCCACAAACGAGGATGCGATTATAAACACGTCTAGACTGAAGCTTTAAATGCTTCCATGCACACATATATGGTGCCTGTCTGTTCTTCAGCTTTTATAGAACAAATGACAGAAAGTATTTCGCATCATAATGCTTTTTGAACAAAAAGAAAGCTAAAAAAATGGCACTTACTTGCCCCACCGTAAAAGGAGGTGGCATCCATTTTGACCCGAGCTTGGACTATACAATTAGCGATGCCTTCACCAGATGGCAGCACTGTTTCGTTGAGCGGGAAATAACAATTCAGCACGCTAGTATAGTGAACTAGATAGGGGTAAGGGAAATAACAATTCAGCACGCTAGTATAGTGAACTAAATAGGGGTAGTGGGTCGAGGGCGGTCCGCGCGGCGAGGCCGTTTGCACGAAAACCGCTAAGCGGCGTTGCAGCGCCTTTCTCCTGAAGCGCACCGCAGTGGGAGCGCGTTCACCGCGCATTCAAATAAAGAGTGTGGAGTGCCTAGATTCTACTCTGTCAACAAAAAGATAATAAATGGTTTTTTTTTTAAAGCTCCAAGCCGTGGGATTTTTAGGGACAAACCTGCCTGTAAGCAAGTTTTTGAAACTGCGCGTGGCTACTCAGAAAGAAGAAATGCAGCACTGCACCGCCGATTCCGTGCTTGCAGAAAAAAACGAGAGTGAGATATAAACAACTGAAACTATGCATTGAAACATTTTAATCAACACAAAGACACTTTTCAAAAACTATGTGCGAAGGCTTCTAGGTCGTTCGGCTGAGCTTAACATACTTTGCTCGCTGTCGCTTGGCGCTTCTCGCACAGTTAATTCCTTTGACCGAGAAGTGCAGACACGTGAGGACGTAGAAAGAAACAATTCTCATGCTTACATCTTCCTTATGAGAGTCGCATCCAACACCATTGGAGCAGAGAAAGTTGCTCTTCACAAGAGCCAAAATATCACAGATGCTGTTCGTGTGTAGCTCCGAGACACTGAAGCATTCAGTAAAAATATTCTGAAGCGCTTCTATGAATGCGTACAGATCTTGTGAGGGGTACAAAAGTCCGCCCCAGTCACACTGTTCGGTGTAGTCCGAGGGCAGCAGATGCGCTTTAGCTTCGGTTTGCCTGACAAGGAGGATATGCTCACATGCGCGACAGTCAAGTTTCAGGACGCACTTTCTCGCTACGTAGCCCGGTACGTAATATATCAGTCGCGAGTCACTCCTCTCTATCACTAATGATGAATGGCTAGCACGGGGAGCTTCCAACCTGGCTAGAGACTCTTCGGCCTCTTCTAACTTTCCTTGTGACAGAAGCTCATCAACAATGTTAGGAGTAATGATTGAAGTCTTGTCTTCCACGCTGAGAAGCGCATTTATGATATCTGGAGTGCAATTCGCACCATCCACACTCCTTGCCATGTTGTAGAAAGACAGTTTACTGTGATGAGGAACTGATCTGGCGAGGGGTGAGAATTACACCCACTGGACTGGTGGATAATTCCGAACATGTGCTCCAAGGGGTCAGTGCTAAGGCGGGACGTCATTAGGTACTTGAACCCTAGATTCTCTGCTAAGTACTTCAGAAGAGATAACGTACTGGCAATAGTCACTCTAAGCCCCGTCGCTGTGGAATCACTCAGAAATCCATCCTAGTTGATAGTGCCAGCTTCCCATTTGTTTAAGTAAACAAGAAATTCCTCCAAAATTGCAGAAGTTGTCGAAGCAGGCCTCAGGGCTTCTGCAGGAAACCTTGCTGTCATGACTTTTATCAACTTGTTAATCTTCCTGCAAATAAAAAGAATATTAGAAATATTAGAAATAAAAACCTTTGAAGTTCGACGAACGAGCTCATTGGCGTAGAATAGCATCATAAACGCAACTTACTCGAAGAATTTTTCTGTAGCCGCTATTCTGCCGATTTTTCTTTCAACTTCTGTTTTGTAGAAAGACATGGCCCTCAGAACATTCATCGCTAAAAGTTGAAAAGCCAATGGTACCCTCATCTTCTCGAATGAGTTGGGGTTGAGGTGGGCTTCAGTAAACCCTCGCATAACTTTCAGTGTGCAGTCAGGGGAGTCCACAAAAAAACGGCCTCTTGAACGGGTCGCACCGTCACCTGAAATTGAGTAATAGATAGTCAGGAATGTAACAATCGTAAGATTCAACAGTATACTGATTATCGGCCAAACTAGTTGCCGAAAGTGATAAAGAGATGTAATTCAGACAAAATCAAAATAAGACAGCAAGGCGCGGAGTGATCCACCGATGATGCTCATGCCCTGCGTCTCATCTGTTATGATGATTATGGGAATTTAAACTAAGCTTTTCTTAAAACTTGCAGGGGCCCTTGTGCATTTTCCTAAGATAATTTAAAGGTGACGGCCACCTTCTTCTGTTTATTCTCATTCGAGATATCAATCCTCCCCCACCACGTACCCTCAGAAATCTTTCGTCACGTGAAATGATTCTGCACTACCTCCAGAGTTGGAGGCGTTGCAAGCTTTCTGCTATCCTCATCTAGGGTTGCACTGCCTCCGTGATTGGTGGGCCATTGCAAAGCAACGGTGTTGTGTGATGACGTCATCATGTGATGTCACATACATCATCAGGACGTCCCAAATATCGGGGATATTTGACGTCATAAGTTGACGCCATCACGTGTTGAGTATTTTTTGTCACCTGTGTTGATGACACCGACGGTTAATTTTCATGCTCGATGAGGTACCTAAGGCTTTAAAAAGTGCAGTATTATTCACATACCCTTCCTTCGGGAGTTATGAATCCAGTCTTCAGGAGGCCATTCCTCAGGCACTTTATGAGGTGCGGGAAATCCGAAACAAAGTGTAGATTTCTCGAGGCGTCAACTGGGTGTTCCACCTTGCAGGTAATATTCTTTGACGATGCAGACACCCCGGCCAGCTTCCACATATTCCTATTCCAGGTGGCTCTATCGCACGTGATATGGTCTACGAACAGGCCAGTCTCCTCCACAATAATGACAGTCTCAATTATCATCTTCAATAAGGTGTCGCCTTTGACGTTCCCTTTGGTTGCAAACACACCGATTATCTGGCTCCACTTCCCCACAAAAGGTACAAACATAATTAACATGCCGTGGTCGCACTGTTTATACCTGTCTTCTGGTTTGGTGAATTCACCTAGGTCGACGAAGCCTTGAATCTGACCGGATGATGAAACGCTGAAGTGTTCGGAGAGCTTGATTTCGTCCACGAGGAGACCTCCATGTTTTTGATATTCTGACATAGTTGAAGTTTTCATCTTCAGAATATTCATTGCTGTCATATTAAAGCCAAATGCCGACCTATACGACTTCATATATTTTTTAATGGTTGTTTTGCTTGGCAAGACCAAGATCTCATGTTTGCGAATATCGTCATACAAGCGTGGGCTCTCGAGCTTCATTAAAATACATTCAAGGAGCCTGTCTTGCGCGTGATTCATGCCTTTCCTGCTAGCTTTCTTCCATGCTTTGAAGCACTGTCGCACACTAGCCTGCTGCTTTGAAGGCAGACGCATTATGCTTTTTTCCAGCACCTCATCTTCAATTTTAGCATTTTTCGCTCTCATTTCATCGATCTGCTCTGCCAGTCCATGTATCTTTGTTTTCATGCGACGATTTCTTTCCCTGAGAATCCGTAGCGTTGCAACAGAGGTCCTTTTGCGCTTTTTACGATTTACATCGCTTCTTCGGGTAAGTAAAGCCTTCCGCAAGTACTTGCATGAAATACAGGCAGATCCTGTAAAGGGTTGAAAAAAATCATTACTGTGTACATCAGGTTGAAATGTCGTTCACAAGGCCCGTGTGCGAAGTGGAGAACTGACGAGGAGATCAGTAAACAGAGAAAGAGCATAGAAACGAGAAGAAACTTAAGCATAGCGCTAATAATAGAGCGAACCAGAGTCGACGGAGCTGAAAAGTATGTGAAAGACATTACGCATTAACTTTCATTTTTCTCAGAGCAAAACGCATTCGTATATTTTGATGCTAGATTTTCAGCAATAAAACATTTTTAGGTGCACCCGGTTATTGCCCACTAAAATTAAATGGCTAGGTATATTTTCACGTACTCACCTGTTTCATTTACAGTCCCTTTGCACCTGAAGCTCTGGACAAGTCCATCTGCAACAATCATTTGTTGCTTCAATCCTTGAGTGATGGGCACAGCAGTAAAGTCTTCCAAGATGCCTGCTCCCTTGCAAACGTGCAAAGAATGAGCTCTCTCCAACACTTGCTTAGCTTCATCAATCGTCCATGACACACTTTCTGACACAAGAGTCTTTCGTACGTAAGAGACCCGCAGGGCGCGGGTTTGAATCCCGGCTGCGGCGGCTGCATTTCCGACGGAGGCGGAAATGTTGTAGGCCCGTGTGCTCAGATTTGGGTGCACGTTAAAGAACCCCAGGTGGTCTAAATTTCCGGAGCCCTCCACTACGGCGTCTCTCATAACCATATAGTGGTTTTGGGACGTTAAACCCCACATATCAATCAATCGTACGTAAGAGCGGCAAATCACTGCATTGGGGTCCTCACTGTAGTTCATCAATACAGTTTTTTCAATGCTGACAGTGTTTTTCTCACTATCCAGCGTAGCCCAAATGTACCCAACACCATCATAGTTAGGAAATTTATGGAGTGCCCAGTGCTCCGTGGGTTTGGGAACTTCGCTCAATTCAAAGGGGCGATTCTCAGCGTCGTCACTGTTGTTCGCAGCCTCGCTTGTCTGCATGTCGTCCTTTTGTACGCACAGCCTTTTTGTTTGGTGGTCGTGGAGGCGTGAGGAAGCTCTCTTCTTTGTGGGACGCTCGCACGACGGAGTTTTCGAAAGGTACCTGAGGAGGTTTGGCAATATCGTGGGCACTGCATCTGGCGAGAGAGATGGCTTCTCGTGGGGTAAATACACCTCTTTGTGGTTGATTACGTGTACATAATCTCTCAGTACATATTTTCCTTCAAAATGAAGCTCGCACACGGCGTCAGTCACTTCTAGTGGCTTGTCCTTGTGGTGTAGATTCCGTTTCCACGTGCGGCGCATTTCTTCATCCTCAGGGACACTGAACAGAGACAACTTCGGGGCATCTTTCACTCTGCTATACCCAGTTTTATAACCTGGCGCAAAACAATAATTTCTTCACCGAGGTTTCCCTATCTAACTCAGCGATACGTTCATCACACCACCAAAAATACCACGCACGAGCGACTACAATCGTCAGCGCCTGTTGTCCGAACGCGCGTTGCTGTGCTACAGCTCTGAGGAGGCTTCAGGAGAAAGGTGCAGTGGCGCCACCACACCGCGCACGAAAATTTTTGTGCGTTTCGCCACGCCGCCGCTGATTGCTTCCGCTCTCCCCTCGTCCCGCTATCCCTATATCTAGTGCACTGTAACGCTAGATTTGAAAGCGTCCCGGTGTACCAGGCTGTTGCAAAAAAAATTCTAAAAGTCGCGTTCCCAAATGAGGACACCGTGTCGCAAAGGGTTGCGGGTTTTGTACTCCCTTCCTATCTTAATAAATTCACATCTATGATGACTGAATGTGAGCCTATTGTTTTCACTACACTCTTCAATTCTCAATGTATGTGCAGCCTTCATTTACATTCAGGCTATGCTTGCTCCCTAACCACCAAAGTTAGGTCATCTGCAAATGCCTGGATGCTGATGTTTTCCTTTGCTGCTATTGCTGTTCACTTGTGCTCTCGGGAGCACAGGCCTGTTTGCCGAATTGCCTCTCTGCCTCCTTGTGTTTGTGCTGCAACTCCTCCTTGCCCGAGGATCCCCAGGAATTTAGTTACTCAAAGGTCAAAGCGAAGACTTTTCTACTGGTGAAGTGGTCAAGGGGTTGCTTGTCATTGCACATACAGCTGAGGCTTCTGCTGGCCTCGGGCTCATGGTGGTGGCTGCCATGGTGATAGCTGCCACTTGGGATTACTGAGAAGGGGTTCTGCTCTTAGTGCCCTTTGCCTTCGTCTTCTTTGTCATCGTGGAGCCGTTTGTGGGGTGAAGCCCGACAGTCCAAGAGGCTGGTGCACAGCGTGTGGGTGTGTGCTGTTCCAGTAGGCAGTGCACCACTGAAGGGAGCACGCTCCATAGTAGAACAAAACTGCAGAGACATTTAGGGCGTGGGAAAACTCGTATGCTCTGTGCTGTGGTTGAAACTGCTCAGAGACTGAGTTGAAGGCTGGGCGGCACCGTTGCACGAACTTGCTTTTCGCCTTTCTTTTTTTTCTCTCGTATGTGTGATTGTGGGCCATGCAGGAGTGGCGAGGCATGCCAATTTGAAGCAGCTGGCGCCATCTTGTGGTGCACTGCACAAGCGGGCAATGACACTCTGCACGTGGGCTGTGCGGGCGGGACACACAGCGTGGAAATGACAGCAGATACAAACTCGCGTAGGTAAACGTTTCGCCTTGTCTCGGCATCATTCGTTTCAGAAGAACTTGGAAACGCACATGTAACGATTGGTATACATAGAAAATACTGCCAGAAGGCAAATTTTCATTGGTATATCTAATATACAGCCAATAACAATCGTTATATGGTTTTTTTCTTCATAGACTTAATGAATAAAATGACATACATTACTCGACCCATCGTTATAACCCATATATTGTTATAAGTGAACTGCACTATACCTCCGTATCGTTAAATGAGCCTCCTTTCAAAAATGAGCCTCCACTTGAAAGTTTGTTCTTCATCCGAATGAGTCAATCACAGCGCCAGTGCTCAGCTAAATGGGACATTGTGGTTATCAAGCAATGTGGCAGATAATCCCCCATGAGCAGTGACCATTTCTGACTTTTTCAAATCATGGTGGCGCATTGAGTGGAGAAATGTTCTGCAATACAAGGGTTAATGGGCAAAACTTGTTCACATCTGGGACAAAGCACACACTGCTGCCCTCCCTAAAGAATTGTACTGATTCAGACAAACAAGAGCATGCTAAACTTCATGAAACAAGGAAGAAGCAATTCTCGCAATTTATTACCCTGCATTGTCTCGACACTTGTGCTAGGCCTGACGGCTCACACTTTATTTTGTGTGGCCTTCATGCACTACCCTGTTCTGCCTGTTCGTCTTGTTGATGCTGTTGCTCGGTCGCTCTTGCCATGTTTTTGCACGTGGCCCTCCCTGACAGTCTGATGCACAAAAGGGACATTGAACTGCAATTTTTGGCACCTCTCGCCCATCTCTTTTTTTCGCAAAAGGTGCTTTTTGCCACTATTTACGCCCTTTTCACAAGTACAGGCACCCTTCGCTACAACGGCAAAAATTTTGTTGTAGCAAGGATTTCATTGTCGCAGAAAAAGCAGTAAATAAAGGAACCAGGATATGCACGACACTCTTGGAGAATGCGCTGCTCACAGTTGCCGAGGAGCTGCATGGCAACATCGTCGACATGGGCGCCAAGAAAACTACATAAAACGTCCATGGAGTCTATAACTTGCGATGCGGTCACTGTCGTCGGGACTGTCGTAACACCATGCCCGACTTCTTCATCAACGGATAAATCGGCGGCGGTGGCGCGAGCATTCTTGAGTATCTCGGCATCACTTAGCTTCTTTTAGACGATCACGTCCGTGTTGGCATTTACATAGTCGCTCATTGCTACATTCTCAGGAACAATGCCGGCTTCCTCGAGAGCTGCCCATGCTGCGGCCATTGTCGCGTCTTCTGCCGGTCCAACGTCGTCGGTAGCTTGTGCATCGTAGCTTGTACTGCACATCTCTACGGGTCGAAACCCCACGTGAGCGAAACAGTTCTTGATAACTTCACCCCGCGTTGACATCCACGTGACGGACATTTGTACGGCCATGTACAGCGGCGGCCACGTCTGTGTAGAGCCCGCGAGCAGCCAGTTTTCGCTCCGCGGCGCAAAACATTGAGATTGTTTCGGGCTTTTAAGTGGTGTATCAGGAGCATTCGTGTCCTAGTTGTGAGGCTGACCACATCAGAGCCCGATACTGCTTCAAGGTTTCGCCCCAGAGATCAAAAACCGACTGCTTGCGGGCTGTGCACAGATGTGGCCGCGGTTGTACAAGTTTACTTTGGTGTCGTGGCCATGCTCGGTATTAAGCAGGATTCGCTTTAAGAGTCTTGACCGGTATGCATGCTTCACGCTGTTGATTGCGCGTTGATCCAAAGGCTGTATCAGCAAAGTGCAGTTGGGCGGGAAAAACTTGAGCTCAATGTTTCTCAGCTTGACGTTGCCGTCAAGGTGATGCGCTGAAGCAGAAAGCAAACACGGCGGTGTTGCCCTTTCATCTCATTGTCAAAAAAGACAAGCCAGTAAGAGAAAATGACTCGCATTGTCCACGAACGGCTGTTCGTGACGCATTTCACTAGCAAGTTTTTCGTGCCCTTAACTCTTTCGTTACCATGCCTTTCCAAATCGATTACTGGTGATCGACGCTTTTGGATCATGGATTTTGGCATGTTAAATTTATTTCTCATGCACCCAGAACTTTCTAGTAGTTAGTCTAGCCACTCAACTTCCAGAATCTATTTGAGTTTGCTCGTTTTGGCAACATAGTGATTTTTGACAGACCTTTACGCGAACCAATGAGCGTATATTGTTGGAAAAGTTCACTAAGCTGGCGAACTTGACAAAAGTGCATGCTCCTCTTGAGTATGGTTCAGCAACATCAAAGTTATGTAATGAAAAGAATCTTTGCAAATATTGAATTAAAGTGTTAGCTTAACAATTTGACTACGTTGAGCAGTAATGATAGCCAAAAATTCCTGTCATTTATTCAATATAAAGCTGTTCCTAGGAGTCAGGAAAAATTTGTTCAAAAAAAAAGCTTGCAAAGGTCCGCTGCGTGTTTAAAGTGTTGAGGTTGCTTTCTATGACAGTTGGCAGCAGCTTTGGTTTTGCTAGCATCGCTATATCATACACAAGGTTGCATCTAGCGTCACTAGTCGCTCCTATGAGGTCGTCGTCACGCGCGCATGTGTGCGCATTAGCGCTGAAAAACACATGCGCTGCTTGAAACTGTCTTGCAACCCCACCTGAATTGAGTGACGACGAGCTTAGAGATCGAGGATGACAGCAACTAAGCTTCAAGTTTTATGGTGACGGTGTTTCGCGTGAGCCTGGTATATCCACAGCTGTTCATGGGTTTGTTTTGTTTACATGCTCAAGTGGTTTCCTCCGCCGCAAGTGCGTTTATCTTCTGGCCTTTGCGCACTATCTTACAGCTACTCTGGTTATGTGCGTGGTCCACACTTAGCTGGGGCACAGTCGGCTGGCGCTGGCTGCAGAGCTTCTCTTAACAACAAGAAGGCCCCCGGAGCACACCGTGCCCCTGACTATAGAGCAGTGCGAAACATTTCAGAACTGTGTGCGAAATAGTCGTTTTTTTGTTAGTACAATTTATGCGAAAATGCAAAGAAATACGCTTGGTTGCATATATTGGAACGCCAACCTATGCAGTGTAAGAAGGCTCATGGAAAGAGGTGATGCTAGATGAAATAGCGAAGTTCAATAAACTTCTCATTTATAGAGGGATTATTCACATCACGGGTATCTATCTCTGTATCTATATTAGAACACCAGGAGACTCTTATCGCAACACAAAAAATATACTGAGAAAAAGTGAGTACACTTTTGTCTCATGAAAAGCAATGCAATGCTTCACTACATCGCACGAGCAATGAAGCAGCACCATAGAGTAACATAGTAAACGTAAAGAGCGGACACTCTCATTGAACCTTGGGGCCCACATGACTGCTAGCACTTCTAGCGGCGGGCATTAAGTGTGTGTCATATTCCTTTTTCCGTTCGTTTCATCGCGTATGGTGGCAGTTTCCGTTTCAACATTCTTTTGCATGAAGTTTAGTTTTCCTTCGTTTTCGGTTCTTGAAAATGCATTTTTTAGCTGGAATATTGAGGTGTTATTGGTGTCAGGCATGCCTATCACGAATAGATCTATGTTTTGGCAGTTTTTGTCTAAGAAAAAAAGGCAGGGACATTTTGATAATGTATCACGTATCCTCTTTATTCAGATACCAATTCCAAAAAAGAAAAAAAAAGAAATTAGTGAAAAAGTTGTCTTCGAGATAATGTATGACCTTGCTAATGTGGATACTTTGCATAAAATCATGGATAACGATCCATATACGTACAAACTAAATGCTAATGAGCTTGTAAAATAATCATTGCTGTAAACAAAAAAATATCAATCTGGCATTGTACAACTTCTAACAAAAGTACACAATATCGGTCAGCACTGCCGATAAATGAGCTTGGTTACAGAAAGCAGAATAAACAGTTGTGTTCCATATTTCTAGGATATTGTATTCATTGTCAACACTATTCTTTTTAACATATGTGTTAACATGTAGTGTTATTTTGGAAGAGTTATTACAATAAAAACACTTTTGATGTAACATTGACTGGGAACAAGCTCAAAAGAAATGAACACCACAACAGAAACTTAGTGAAAATTCTTTTAAGTAACGCAAAGACATTTTTCAGAACGCAGACATTGTTGCAATTTTAATTGTTTTGCAAAAAAGCACTTACAGGAAACAGCAATGCAACACATCTGGCTCACCATACTACAGTATAAGAGTAACGAATGGATAACGAAGACACAGCACAATTAAAAAAATTCAAAATAAAACTTTGCTATATTTGTGCACCTGGAGTAAGTTTGTGTTCTGAAATGTACTTGTGTTTATTTAGGAAACTGTAGGCCCGGCCGTTATTTACTTCTATGTAGGGCTGCTTCAGTTGTGCAGAGAACAAACAACAATACATCTTTTTGTAATTGCCTCCTATTGCACATCCTCTAAATTGAGCCTATTCCTAAAGAATATTCTTGTGATACACTAACGTGCTATTCAATCACGTGGGCACTGTTAATGAAAAATTGAGTCAGGCATAGTGATTAAAAACACCCCAAGTGCATGGCACTCTGATTCCCTCCGTGACAACGGTAATGGCACCAAATAAAGCGAATGACTAAAGGTGTAGTTATTTCTTTGAGACGCAGTGAAGTGAGTGAGCTGATCACATGATTATAAAAAGCAGCAAGGATGCCCTTGAAAGTACTTATATGCAGATAAGAAATTCGGGGTGAAAGTGATAAAAAAAGACTAATGTTTGCCGCATGTAAAGACAAAATTTTTGAGCCGCTTCTATGATGGATAGGATGGCTTAAGCCTTTGCAGAATGAAAATAGTTAAAAATAAAGATTTCTGCGTTTTACGTCCCAAAAAGACGACACGATTATAAGAGACTCCTTGGTGGTACTCTACTATTTCGCCTTCGGGTTCAAATCCTGGCTGCAGCGGCTGCATTTCCGATGGAGGCGGAAATGTTGTAGGCCCGTGGGCTCACATTTGGGTACACGTTAAAGAACCCCAGGTGATCGAAATTTCCGGAGCCCTCCACTACGGCGTCTCTCATAATCATATGGTGGTTTCGGGACGTTAAACCCCACATATCAATTACTATTTCGCCTTCACCGAAATGCGACCGGAGTGGAACTCACGACCTTCAGATTAGCAGCTGAGCACCCTAACCACAAGTGTACTGTGGCAGACAAATGGAAATTTTTCAGTGGTGATGGGTTTAGAATGAAATTTACGCTTTGAATTCGTCTAATGGCCTGCAATCCGTTGCAGGTGGCATGAAACCGAACTTTGTCCAAGTTGCTGTTCACGAAACGGACGTGCCAGTTAAAACGTACTTTGCAAAACATGAAGAGGAATTTTTCTGTGCAAGGCTCAGAACAAAACCGGAATGAAGTGACATCTAACAGGATCTGGAACAACGCAGCGCATACACCTTGCTTATGTGCCATGCTCTCTATGATAGCGAGGAAATGATGTTCGAGCTGTTGAATGTATAGTTGAAGGCTTCTTCCGAAGGCACGACTAGGTTGCCGAAAAGCCTGCCGGGCACGTGGTATGCTTTGAGCATCAGAAAGTATCGACGACTTTTGGTGACATTGCCAGATTCATCTTTCAATAGCGCAGCACAATCGCAACCTTGAGTTTGCTTCTCCACCAACGTTTTGACCAGGTAACCAGCAACATAGTACGTAGTACAGTCGTCGATTAGATTTGAATGAACGTTTGAATCCAGTTCTGATATTTCTGCCAAAGGAAAGTTGTCATGATGTACAGGTTGCACGTAGTCTGCAAAGGATTTGTCTTCCAAGAAAAAGTTAGAGAGTTGCTGTAGAAAATTATTGTTATCTTCTTCTACATTACCTCCAGCGGATAATATAAACAGCCTCTTAATCATAATGTGCGTGAGCCCAGTAGAGAATTGCTGCACATTTTGGTTGACGTTGCAACCATGCATCTGTCTAAAGGTTCCGAAGATGTTTTCAAGATTCTGTTGCAGGCAGCGAGTCATAAAGAAAGAAAAGTCATAATTTGTTGAAATGTCTTCCCACAGCATTAGAACACCCCTAATGGTAATTTGCCAACTTTTGATTGTTTGCGGCTGCCTTCTTCTATCGAATTTCCGCTGTGCGATCCAAGGGATTTGTTTAGAGAGGAACTTGGTTATTTCTTCCATTGAATTTCCGCTGTGCGATCCGAAGGATTTTTTTAGAGAGGAACTCGGTTATTTAAGTGTTCTCTTTGCGTATGGCATGCCGCAACTTCTGTTCAGTTTTCTTGGTTTTAGAGCTGTTGAGCCATTCAAAAATTTTATCCAGTCTATCGCAGAAATATGCCATTGCCGTAGCTGTTTCAGGAAGTTGGTGGGCCATGATGGCTACACACACTGACGCACTCAGCACCTGTGTAGCTCGTTTTATCTTCATGTTACTGAAAGCTTTTTGAAAAATGCCTTTTTGCTAGTTTCGGTGCCAATCGTAATCTGAGCTCGTGGTTTGAGTGATGTAGTTGTACTATGTATGACCAATCTATAATTTCTGTGCTAAATGGTCAGACTGTGCGCCTGCAAGTTATTTATTGTGGTCTTAATTAAATGTGGTACATCAAACATCCAATAAATTTTCTCCCCATCAGCCATGAAAAATGGTTTCTCAGCTGTTACGCCCAATTGGTCTGCAACACTTACGTTGGTAGCCCCTTGGTCACACACTACGGCTTTCACAATATATCCAGCATTCTTAAGCTCATCGATCAGTTTTATGAGGGTATATTTAATTACAGAAGGTGATGCCGATGTATGGCCAACAGTGTAAGCAGTCTGCTGTATGCACTTTCTGAATATGCCGGAGAGAACAAAAACCACTGCGCGGTCAGCTATTGAAGACGTTCTTTCGCTGCCGTCGTCGGTAAACTCGTGTACAGTATCCTGGGAAGCATCATAAGACAGGTTTTTCTTAAGCATGATTTCGTGGAATATGAGCGTGCAAATATGATCTTACCTATTCAAAGAACGTGCTTTCGATGCAATGGCCTGCAGTACGCCAGACATGATCCCTAGAGTCATTTTAACGCTTGATAGCCACCTCCGTAATGATCGCTGAGAGGGCAAAGTAATGTGTTTTGATAAGAAGCGGTATGCCTTTGGGCCATGAAAACTTAAATGTAAAGCAAATTTCTTGAGCCATAGTGGAAAACGTCTGTCCTTTCCCTTAGTCTTTGAGTTGACATGCGTGGCTATTAAAGTGTATACATCTCCTGTCACAAAAGGTCGCAGTGTCATCAGGGCATCTGATGCAGTTCGGGGCATCTGCTCCTGCTACTTTTTCAGGCGCTTTATGGTTTTCCTGTACTTGAATAGTTTTGCTTGAAGACGCCTGATGACATCGGACCGTCGTTGGGCCGTCCTTTGTGCAGCAGTCCAATAATTTGCATTTGGTTCAATTAGCCACTGGAGTGCCTTTCATTTTCAAAGGCTTGGCTCAATTAGTTATGAGGGATAACTTCTACAATGTGATATAACTTATTTTACTTTTTTTGCATCACCGATGTGTGAGGTCCTCGTGTACCTTAAGCTATTTTTCTTGTTTAATATTCAAGCTACAGAAGTACTATGAACCCTTTATGCTTGTGCATGGTTCTCAATCAAGTGGGGCCAAGTTTTTGCTGCGGGACCTCCTCTCCCCCCTTTTTAAGTGAACCGCCCGTGCACACACAAAGTGTGCATGTGGTGCGAAAACGAAAGTTAAGCGCTCAAGGTCTGCTGCCATTGGTTCAGCCCAGCTTTCCAAGGCAAAGATGCGAAGTATTATGAACAATTTTTTAATGTAACATGAAGGGTTTCAGCTTGCAGTGATTGAAAAAATACATGCATAGACATGCCTTTGTGTATTAGCAAAAGATGAGAAATGTACAGCTGTAAAACTATGGGGCTAAGCTATTGCACCCTGACAGTTTGTGTGGGCATGGTCATATTTTCCATCTACATGCGGAGTACTCTTGTTGCAGCTCTCACCTGCTCCTAATGTGTTGCTGATGGTTATCACAAGTCTACAAAAAGGAGCTATGCTTTGTTTCTAGTCTCCATAATTCTAACAAATTTGCTTTAAGTTGCCTGCTTTTTTGTCAAGGTTTGTCATTCCTTGCATGTGCACAAAGACCATGCTGCAATCAGTTTCATGTCAGTCAGATTTTCATGCCTGCACTTCTTTAATATCGAGCAAAGATGACAAGTAAACACAAAAGCAAAGCTTTGTGTATTTTTATCCTTCTGAGTTCATGAATTCAAGTGAGTGAACCTTTATTTAGTCTACTGCATTTAACTGCAATATGTGGAACATTGGTAGCTTGTGGGTATGGACAATCAAGGGCGTACTTACTAAAAGACAATGCAGCTTGATTAAAAAGCTCAAAAGAAATTAGAGTACCTTAGCACAACACAAGATCAAGACATTCATGACACAAACTAAGCAAGAATCCTGCCTTGTTACAAACTGGTATCCCCGAGTAATGAAAAGGTACCTAACAGATGTATGGCATAGTTAGCACAATCACAGTGGTAAACAAAAGTGGAAGAAGTAGAAGGGTAGATTCATGAATATATTTCCTAGATGTGCCTCCTGGAAAAGAGGTATGAACCGTACTAGTCCACACACCACAACTTGTAAGTGAGGAGCGAGAGAGACAGAAGTGGAAGAAAAAAAAGGACAAAGGATCATGAACTAGATAGAATGAACTGTCCACTTTTTGTATAGTGTTGTTGATATTTCCCTGTGCGGCCAGGATTATGTTGAAATTTCCACAGTCAGCCTGCAAGAAGACGACGACGAGCTTTGTGAGAGCAAGTGCGTGCACTCGTTTTACGACATCAACGCAGCTATTTTCTACGTTCTGGACTGATGCTGACACTAACAAACGTCTGTTTGAGTCCTTAAGTCCATGTCGGCTATTCGGTTTGCAAATATTTTACATTTGGTGCCATTAAACTCGGGAAGCGATAGCCAAGAGTTACAGTCAAGGGACATCGCTGGTGGCTACCGACTGGATCAACAGTTGTGAACTACACAGGCCTACCGATCAGCTGACCACTATGGACAGACTAAAGATGAAGAGGACTACGCGAAGGGCCCAGAACACCAACCTCATTCAAGAGGCAAGTGTGCTACTTATGCGTGATGACTCGATCGTCCAACAAATCTAATTGGTATACGAGAGCCTCAAGAACAACAATGATGAGCTAAAGAAGGTTAATGATGACTTAGAGAGCCACATAAGGGCAGAGATTTTCGTAGCGAAGTACGCTACTGTTGTTAGGTATGAAGATAACGCGACCCGCATCTTAGCTGTGCTCCAGACAAGACGCCACCAGCATAGGGAAACATCCGCAGTTGCAGCACCTATCGAAATTCGCAAAGTGCCGGTGGCTATGGGACAGGCTGAAAGGCCAGGAGCCAAGTTACCAAAGCTGACAATCTTTTCGCTGTGGACTTGTACAGCAAATAGAACGAGTTGTGGGAGCAATATGATCAGATCATCAATGAGACGGTAAGTCTTACATCGACCGAAAAGTTTAACTACATGAGGCAATTCGAAAAAGGAGATGCGGCATCAGCTGTAGCGGGGCTTGCTGCCACCGAAGCATGTTAAGCAGACGCCTTAGGCATCCTGAAGCAACATTTCGGCGATAAAAAGCGCTCGGAGCAGGAGTACTCGAAGCTGCCAAGGCTCACTGCTGCACACTTTTCCAATGAATTTTTCCAACTTTGAAAGCTGTATGGCTAAGTGCTCTTCAAGACGTGAGGACTGGAGGCACGTGGCGTCAAGAAGTAATTGTTTTCTTCAATGCTATAGGACGTTCTGCTGAGGGCATTGCCACGTGACATGTCGTCGCCTACCAAAGATCTTGCGCAACACATCCTGCAAGTTCTATCATCGATGACCTAAAGTTCAACACACCACGTTACCAGAACGCCTTTTTCACTTCGTCTTCGTTAAAGTGAAGAGCCTCGAGAAGAGTGACTTCGGGGAACAGAAAGGATTCGAGGCAGGTCATCTTACAGACAGGAGTCTTCCCTGTTGCAATGCAGAACCAACGCAATCAGTGCTGCACTAACAAGTTGCTAAGACTGCAAAGAATTTGAATTGTTATTTCTGCAAATCAACGCAGCATTTCATGGAGTCATGCAGCATAGACTTGCCGCTGCTGGAGAAGAAAAAAACGTCTTTCTGCCAAAATGGAGTGGTTTCGCTGCACCATTAAAAGTAACAAAGCAAAAGACTGCAGGCAGAGAATTGCGTGCTTCAATTGCAATGCGTCCAGTATGTGCTAGGCAGACAAGCCAAGATGAATGCCGCGTGAAAACGTCAAAGTGACGGTTGAATGCTCGAGACCTGGAAACGAAAATGCACAGACTGCAACAGAAAAGTACCCGTTGGCGATTCAAGGGATCAGCAAGCCCTCACTGTAAAAGCCATCAGACTACCAATTCATGGAGATTACCACTGGACCTCACAAGGCAAATTATAGACAATTGCGTGAAATCATGTGAAAGAGAAAAGAAAGACTTCAACGCCATGAGACTTGTCTCGGAGACAGGGTTCGTACAGGCAAGTCAGAGCCTGGATCGTGCCTTTATTAATAACCGTCAGGGAATTGTCAAGAATAAAAGCATGGATGAGCACGCTACTTCAACGACAACTAAATGACTTAGCCGTGATCAAAGTTGCACGAGGAATACAGAGACCATGACCTATGCTGAAAGAATTTTAAGACCAGCTTATCGATGAAAGAGCTGGTCGTGCGAACTTCGAATGCCAACTTACGAAAGATGAGAAAAGCTGTGCAGACGGACCTGGAGAAAGAGTACAAGTCGAAGGTAGCTACCTACCCAGGAATTAGACTAGGTACGCAAGCGCCTGGTTGTATCAGATGACCAGCTACGACCAATTTTTCCTTGCAGCCCGAGACACAGCTGGTGGTCAAGTAAAAACATTGGGCCAAATTAGAGCAACAAAAGAGGCATCCAAACAAGTCGTGGAGCATCAGCAGATGATTAGAAATGACACTCAACAAGGTAGCCTGGAGACTCCTCTGAAGGAGCAGTCTCGGGGAGTGAAAACATGTGGTTGTTTAAGCACGCAATGTTGTACGGCCATCCAGAGGCTGCGAATATGTTTTACAGCTCGCCCAAAAAAAAAAAAAACAGATCTCTAGAAAGTACTGTGGACACCGAAACCAAGACTATAGATCTGCCATACCAGCACGGAAAACCTATTTGTGAGTACATCGCTGGGCCATTTTGGCAAGAAGCACCTGCTTCTGAAACCGTAGAAGCAGCATGTGCTGTGTGGCGGGATTAACTGATAACCTACATTCACGAGCTGGCAAGAAAAGATCATCTCGGTGTCCATGCTAAGTGGCTTCAGAGGCTTCAGCAAATGGAGAATCATATCGAAATGTACAAGGACACCGAAGACGCGAGGTCATATCTAGAAAAGGTAAACATCAACGCTTACAGAGGACTTTTGGAGAATGCAACACGGTAAGCGCCTCACCATACAAATGAGACCCCACTGTACGGCTGAGAATATGTTGAATTCCCACTGTGTGGCCGGCAATATGTTGAATTTCCTGTGCTCAGCCTGCAAGACGACAAGCTTTGTTAGAGCGGGTGTATCCGCTCGTTTCAAGAGATACGCGCGGCTATTTTGTGGACCCATGCTGACGCTAATAAACATATGTTTATGAGTCTCTAAATCCGTTATATTGCTTTTGTTTTATAGGAGTAGTTATATGCAAGAAAAAAGTACGACACTAATATAAGCGAACCAAGTAAAGTATGCACCACATTAGACATTTTCCAGTTCAGTTATATTACTAAACAGCACCACTTATTGTACACATAAAAAACATACTGTATTACCAGACTTCAAAACAAATAACAAAATATATGCTTTGCTTCATATTCATGGGCATGCTTTGAAGAAAAGATACTTATTTCTGTTTACATCCATTACCAAAAATTGGCAAGTCATGTATAAAAAACATTGATATGTATCATTCAATTAAAATTAAATTAAAGGTAGGTTTCACACATAAATACACATAAAACTTATGGTATTAAAGTTACGATCACAGCGAAGTTTCTGCCAGTTTTTTGCTTAATTAAGTAAGTTTGTATCATAAATACTTTAACTCTTTCCTTACCACAGGAAAATTGGCCTATTTTTGTATGTTGCAGCTAAGACTTTCCTGTGCCATTGCTACTAGGTTTACAGTGCCATACAATACATCAAAATAAAGACGAATGAACATACTTTTGAATGCTTTTTATTTTGAAACAACAAAGAAAATTTATTTGGCGAAAAAAATTCGTATACAAAAAATCTAAAATTTTCAAAAATTTTGTTAAATATGAAGCGATATTTCCGACAAAAAATTTTTCTGAGAAATTTTGAAATATACAAAATGTTTAGTAATCACAGGGCAACATTATTTAGAAGAATTGTTAAAATTGATTAAGCTGTTCTTGAGTTACAAAAAAATTGCCTGATGCATAGCGAGATAATGAAGTTCTGAGTTGGTCCTACGTGCGATTTTTTTTTTCATGAAAAAAAGTTTTACAGCAAAATATTACATACCGAAATGCAAGTACTAAATGTAGGGTTTGAAAAGTACATTTGACGAAAGAACTGGCAGATCTAAATAGGTAACAAAAATTGACAAACACACATCATTAGGTACGTTCACAAAAGCGCCGTAATGATATACTTACATCTTCCGAGTAAAAAAATTATGAAAAAATTATGAGAGATGCAAAATATTTAAAACAGCATATTGAAGTAGTATTGAAAAAATGAAAGTTATAGCTCAAGAACTTTTCGAGCTATAAATTGTTCACTCAAAAACATCAGTGTGCCAGGCACCAAAACAGTTTCTCGTTGTGAAGCACAAATGGACATTGCAGGTGCGACAGAAAATGTTCGTCTTGTGTTGAGATTTGTTCTCTTGGTAGCACTTTTTACAGTTGCGGCGTATCTCCAATCGTTCAGGCTGGTGCTGTACACCTGTGGGTGGTCGAATCGGGGTTGGAGGAATAGAAGCTGGTGCGGTGTTTTCTATTTGAAGAAGTTGTTGAACGAGTTCTGTCCTAAAAGCTAGCTGATCGAAGCGAGAAAGGCTAGAAAGTTCAGGTGTTTCTGGATTTTGCCTGCTATGTGCTTGAAAAAGAATGTCCTGAAAGCTAGCTGATCGAAGCGAGAAAGGCTAGAAACTTCAGGTGTTTCTGGATTTCGCCTGCTATGTGCTTGAAAAAGAATGTAGCTGTTCACAGCTGCGATATCAATGCTGTAGAAGGTCTTCCACCAGCGGACGTATTTTCTAAGAACATTGTAAGAAGCAATCAGCTGATCAGACTTGTCGACCCCTAACATGCCGGCATTATATTCGTCAATGAGTTTAGGTTTCCTGATTCTGATCTGTTCCCACTTTCTGTTTTTCTTTTCCCTTCTCTTAGCGGGCACGTGAGCGTTAGCGGTGTGAGCTGTGCTAACCATATGCACAACACGCCGATCCTTCCACTGAAGGTACAATACCCCCTTATCCCGTGGCCAGCGAATGTCCCCTCTCTTGGCTTTTCTTTCCCAGGTGATATTTTTCAATTCTGATGGGAACCCGCGGCGATATTTTCTAGTAGTGCCATACACGAGTGTCTTGCGTTCTAGCAAGTGCACTAGAAGAGATGTGGACGTATCGAAATTGTCCATGTAAATGACATAGGCACGGTCAAGGCATTGGTCACAAAGCTTCGTCACCACATCGAATGCCAGCCCATTTGCGCTTGGTTTTTCATGCTTTCCCGTGTACACTATGAATTGAATGGTGTAGCTGGTCTTCGGATCTGCAAGAACCCACAATTTGTATCCCCATTTCGTAACTTTGTCTCGAATGCGCTGCCGAATTCCGGAGCACGCTTTGGATTTAACCATTCTTTCATCAACTGAAATTTTGCCGATACGGCTGGAAAAACGTTGCAGAGCAGTCATTGATGTGTTGAAGAAGCCAAGACACCTTGTCCAGTTTTTGTGCGGTAGCGCCGTTCGTTTCGGTATCCGAAACATGCAGCATGGCCATAAGTGCGATGAAACGCCGCCTTGACATCACTTTTGGCGGAAGAAGTCCCGAAAGCATTTTAGTCGTACTCCAGTACAAATTTAGACACGGAAGTTCTAATATCCCCATATACATCAGGAGTCCGATGAACTTCATCATCTCCTCCGGCGTCACCTCCTTCCACGATCCGTCTCTCTCACTGTATGTCGGCTTTTCAAGTATTTGGCCCACACATACTTGTTCGTGTTCAGACAGATTGCGTGGACCACTTTCGCAGTGAAGAAAAAGCAAAAAAAATCCAGCGCTCTCGTCAGCCGATGTGTGCTGCTGGGGAGCGTCATGCCGAGGTCGATGCCCGGATCCCTTTGGTGTCGGAAGTCCACGCGTCTTTGTGCTGGAGGCAGCACATCGCGCCCAAATGAAGTAGACACACTAGAAATAATAATAATAATATGTGGGACACATACAGAGCAAGTCAGCCAGCTCTAGAACACGATAAACAAAACAGAAGGTGAAAACCAAACTTACTCGCGACTAACAGCTGACATTCCCGGCTGATCTGATGAAACTTCTTCATCGGAGCTGAAATCCGATGTCACCACATCGTTGTCCGATTCCTCACTGCTCGAGAAATCCAAAAGATCGCTCGTCGAGACGTCCGCATCGAGCGAAATCGCTTTTTTCCGAGTGCGCGTGGTTTCGGATGTTGACGCCATCGTGCCGATCACGTGTGCTTCAACCTTTGAACGAGCGCGCCCTTTAAAAATCACCGCCATGCGGTAAAAATGCAAACTGTACATCAACAGCTATTCTAGTTTGTGTACAATTGCCTAGATGGGGCTACAAGTCCATACGCACGGTGTTTGTTGAAAAATAGGGGCGTGAAATCGTCGTTCACTGGTGAACGATGCCTAGTGGCGTGGTAAAGAAAGAGCTAAGCAGCAGTTTGGCAAAGAGCAGTGGATATTGAGGATAACTGTTTTGTAGAACTCCCAGAGTAAAACACATGTGACTATCATTCTTGAGTACCAAAATACTGCCTTCCGAGTATAAAGCAGAGCACAACTGAACTATAACCATGTGCGCTGAATCTTATTACAGTGAGATCCAGGTGGCAAGATCGTATGCATTACACAGATCTCAATTGATGAAACGCTTGCATGTGCAGTGAACTCCTACATAATACATGTACACAATGCCACAGTCACAAAAAGACAAGCCTACATTCTATCATAATAGAACAATAACAGTTGAAACATACAACGATCAAGCAGGCACATTCTACAAATTTACAACATAATCGTACAGCAAATAACGCAATAGCACTGCCATCCCCCCACTTCACCGAGATGTAACTGTGTTCTTCAGTAATTAAATGGGCCTTTAAGAAGTAAATTACAAACACAACAAAAGCCTTACAAACACAACAAAAGCCGCGTGCACATCGCCTTCCGCTTTCTTTTGGTCTACATTTTCCTTTACCCTGACTCCTCACTACAATGCATGGTTTTGAATTGATTCTCGACTTTCCCACAGCTACACAGGCTGACATCCCGTTTTCTTCCATCTACTACACATAGGTCTTAAATGCGATGATTCAATTTCTTGGGGACGTTAGACTACAAACGGCTGTCCATCCGCCGCATCCTCGGCAATGGACGCCACTCTCCTCCTCTTCCCATTTCTTTATTTTCTTCTCATTCTTCTGCACACGCCGAGACATTCTCCCACTTAGAATTGCAGAAATCACTCTTTTTCTCTTTCTAATCCTCTCCTCCTCCCCCCCAGTCGCTCGCACCACGTTAGTGCGGCGGTGAACTGGAGTGCAAGGTAGAGCCCCATATAGTTCTTGACTGTCAATGTTGCTCGATAACACAAATAATGGTCTCAAGCCGCACACGCAAGTGAAAATTGACGTTAAACAGTGCTCAAATAGGTGCCAATTTTTAAAATATGCTTGTACTTTACCTCTAACTCCTATGCTCATATATCAAAATGGCACGATAGGAACACAAGGAACAAAATAGGCATTTGCCTGAATTCTGGTCTCTAATAATGAACATATTTGCACAGCGCAAAACTATGCGAAAGAGCGATACAGCGCTCTTTCTCTCCTTGTCTCTTCTTCTGTAGTTACGTCGTAACTACTCGTCTTGCGCTGTGCAAATATGTTGATTTCCAATCACCAACTAGCCCAAGCATCTGTCTCTAATAATGACATCACAAATAGTTATAAAAATGCATAAGGCCAAGTGCGTGGTAAATAACCCAAGGAGGCCAAATTAATTCAGTCTCCTGTTATGGCCTGACTCAAAATTATATTGCCACGTGTGTTGGTACGTAATGGCTATTTTCCGAGAAATTGACTGCCGTGCCCTTGATAAGATACTTGCTTTCGGCAAGCTGAAGTTGGAGATGACAACTTCTGCGTGGCCGTGACACAGGAATACCACCCCACGTGTGATTCCTACTTGACGGTTCAGCAAGAACTGCGCGTTTGTTTCAATACGAGCTTCTCTCCTTGAGCTTGGGCCCACATTCATGGAGACCAAAATGCTGGCATGGGCTGGAATGCTGACTTGCGTGTCAATGATGGCAAGAGTGGCACGAGGTTGGTCTCTCTCCACCGAAACTGACTGCTACGTAGACATACAGACCAAGACTTCAAGTTAATTACCGCATCGTTTTTGCTGATGAAGTTCACACCAAGAAAAACATTTCGAAGGCACTGTTGCAGGATCACAAAGATAGCTGGGTAAATGTAACCATGAATAGTCACCTGCGCTGTACACCTCCCTAACGACGTTATGATATGACCTCCCTCTGAATGAATGTGCGGGCCATTTCATGTCACCTTCCTGAGATGCACCACAAATTCTGTGCTCATTACTGTATAATGAGCTCCAGTGTCTTGAGGACGGTAATCAGATCACGATCAACGATCCTGTGCAAGTTGGCGCTTGGTGTACTGTTTCAGCGTTGTTCGGCCATCGACTGCGTCGTGTGCTGTTTCGTTCAATCACGGCTACGTCTGGTGTAAGCTGCAGGGAAGGGCGGTGATGCATAGTTAGGTTGAACAATCGCTCGCCCACGTTTCGCGCTGCGTTGTCATGTTTTGCAGCACATCGTTTTTGGTTCCAGTGGGAGTGTTGGCATTGTCGTTGGAGGCTGCCTTGAGCTTTGCATAGAAGCAGCATGTTGCGAAGATAGCCGGTTCGTACCAGCTCATATGGCAATAGTCTGCTTTGATTGGAAGGAGCATGCTTTATCACGGGAAATCGAAATACGAAAGGGCTAGTCGATTTTTGTCCACTTTGTTGTTGCAATTGTAGGCTTAATACTATAGCTCACACTGCTTTTCGAAATTCTTTCAAAATATATCCCAGGAAGCCACAAGGAAACCCAGAGGATGAAATTTTAGTGCATGGCCCTTTCAAGATTGATAATCAGTAACCGGCATGGCTCTACAGAGGCAGCAGCTTTACGATCATGTTGACTCCAGTGCAAGCTCTTCAGTTAGAACAAAAAGGAAAGTACTTGTGTCATTTCTGGCAGCAAGGCACTTTGGCGCCGTCTCTGCAGGCACTATGACAAAGTTCCTTAATGGCTCAAGATCGACGATCTGAACTATATTATTTTTGCTAAATGTGTCAAACATACTCTGCCTCTCATTGAAGACTTCAAGCTTAACAATGGCACTGGCAATGCAGCTACAAATGGCATGATTTTCACGGCAACCAACAACAACATCACAAATCCTGCAAACACATTGCTACATAAAACAAATGATTTGCACCTCCTAGCTTTATCTAGGCTTGACACACAAAGACAAAAGGTGCGCATCTTAATCTTCTTGAAGCATACGACAGTCCCCATTTTGATACCCTTCCCATACATCATTACATTCTTAACTTGTGGTATGTGACGTTTCAGGTGGTATTCTTTCAAGAGATCTTGAAATAGGCCATTTGTGAAGCTGTGCTTACCAGTGACAGGCATCCAGAGTTAAGGCAGAGTCTGCAGAACAGTGAATTTTTCAATGATCTGCACTTCCGCATACCTCGTGTCATTCACAAACCTTCCAAGTTGCCCGTTGATCGATTCAAATGGATACAATGAATATCCCCACAGTGGTCCCTTGTCACACACACTGTCAACAAGGTGCAACAAAGCATGTGCATTGTATATCATATACCTTTTACCATACAGGTTCTGATACTCATGTAAAAAGCCCAGCATTCGTCTCTTTCTCTCAACGAGGGCCTGCACAGAAACTGATGCACTAAGCAAGTAGTGCATCATGTCGACAAATTCAAGACAATTAGAGTAATAACATGATGAAGCATAGTTTTTAAGGATCTCTGGAGAGTAGAAAAGCAGCCAGTTCCTTCACTCTGACGCCTTCCAGTGCGTTACATCAGATAGTGACCTAGGAAGTGGCGACAGTTCCCACGGTGGCTGCATTGCAAACATCTTAGCATTAACTCTATTGAGTGACTTCTTAAGTTTGAAATTTCTACACTTCTTGGACTCCAGCCAGATTATTGTTGTGGCTTTCACAAATCCCGAATAAGCGGCATGCATATAGTCCACAACAAAACCTGAACTGAAAGCGAAGAAAGTGAGCATAGTCAGGAAACTGATGGCTTTAAATACCACTGCTCACTTTCTTAGGTTCCATTCTGGCTTTGTTGGCATGCGAAATGAAAGATTCATTCTTTCGTCGTTTGGGAATAATGGCAGGTGCAGGGTACATTCTGGAGTGACATCTGCCTTTCTCAACAACTTTTCCGGGCTCCTCGCACCAGGCGCAAACGTACTTCCCATTAAATTGAGCCATGCACATTATATCAGCCCTGGCTACGCTATCCACACAGCAAGGCTCAAGAAAAACCTTTGACGCCTTTGCCTGGCCGGAGCTGTACATCCAGATAATACCTTTTGCAGAAAGCTTGTTCACCATGTGGACAAATGTCAAGAGAAATTTATTCATGCGTGGCTTCTCTGGTTCAAACCACAAGCCTGCCCAAAACACTTTCTGAATTCTTTCTTTAAATTGCGATTCATTCACCTAGGCTAGCAGGGGCCACAACGAATAGGACGAACTCTCGAAAAGCAGCACTCCATCCGTGTTAAAAGTTCATGTGAAATCGTCTCCCTGTAAGGGCAACGCCTGGCACTCTGCACTGTCTGAAATGTCATGAACAGTATTCGACTGTTTTGGCTTAGGCGGAACGCAATCAAGGTCTTCCAGAAGATCCTTATTTTGGGCTGCTAAATCAACAGTGAAAAAAACAAACAAACAAGAGCTATATAGAAGCTCATCAAGCTCAAGGACTTTGCCACACTCTTTACAACATTCATTGGCACTGAGGCTATGAATCTCACCAATGTAACAGGAACAAGCCATGCAATAAACAATGTCTCTGAGGGGCACTTCGGCACCTCAAAGGTGTTTGAAGAAGGAGTACCTTGTCGTTGGTAATGTTGCTCCGTCTGGTATATGTTCTTGAATCACCCTCAGCATACTCTCAGTTGCTTATTTAGACGAGTCATGCCTCAGGCTGTCTGCCATCACCATCAGCATACTTTGGCCTCTTGTGAGCTTTGCACTTGGGTAGATGGGGTCGTCCTAAAAATAGTATGTACATTGCTAGTTAGAGACACCTATAGTTTTGATTGAAATCCTAGTGGTGGTTACTGTGAATCGAAACTGTCTTGTGACTGGTGCCGCGCGAGCGTGCCGGAGCACGAGCGGCCCGTGCCTCCGGAGAGAGACGATACGCACAACAGCTGCTCAGCTAACGAAAAAAGGGCCTCCCACTTTATTCGGGGCAGAATATATACAATCTCAGGGGCGCCACATGCTAGTGGCAGCCGAACTAAATGACTGAATGACTGGGTGGCGACCTCTACAAAAACAGCCAAGGTTGAACAGACTTGCAAGATTTCATGGACTAAAAGCGCACTATGTAAATCGCAACAAATTGACAGCAAGAAGAATCTCACTACTGTTACCGATTTTCCATGTTTCCATGACTGCCCATCCAGGGTTCTCCCCAGAAAATTTTGAGAGGTGGACGGCGAGGGGGGGGGGGGAGGAGGGGGAGGAGGTCGTGTTATATGAGCGTTAACCGAATAATGACAACACAACAGAGGGTCAAGCAGGGGGAGGGAGGGTGGGTCCTATTAGCATGAACCGAATAATGACAGCGCAACAGTAGATGTGCAGATGTTCAAGCAGAATTACAAAATACAAGGGACTTTATTTCTTATTTCTGCCTTCCCAGACATGTTACACCTTCAGCCTCCGATTCTTGCTCTTCGCCCACTTTTCAACAACCTCTTCATATGGATAGGTGTCAACATCAGGTCCTTCGCATGCAATGCGAATAAGGCAGTCCAGCGACTTTTTTTCAGGCGGTTTCTTAGCTGCGTCTTAATTAGCTTAAGAGCAGAAAAGTCTCGTTCACAGTCTACAGTGTGCGGTGGCAGTACAAGATATGACCCTGCTAAACAAGCCATGATAGGAAACAGTTCTTTCATATCATGTGCCACAAAAAGCAAGAAGACTGCAGCTGTCAGCTTTTGTACACGGTCGCACTCAAGCACGAAGTTGGCAAAAGCAATCCACTCTGCTAGCATATCCTCAGTATATGGCTTGCCAAGAGTGGGGCAAAGCCTCTGCAGCGCACTGACAACTTCAATGCCGTTGCCACCAACCATTTGTTTGTAGCTGCTACGGTCAAACACAGTAGAATAGCTGGCCAATATAGGGTGGTCCTGAAACCTGTCCTGGATATTTTCCAGCAGCTTCTTGACAAATGCCCTTTTGGTGTTATGGAGCCATTGTTCAAGATTCCTCTGTAATGGTTACCTCTATGTCATGGCTGACACAAAAATCCTTGACCTTTGTTTGGATGTTGCTTTGCGTTTCCAAGGTCTTTATGCATGATTTTATAAGTCCTTGTATAAGGTCTACCTGCAGCGATGATGTTTGAAGAGTTCTGGAAAGCCTGTCAATTGCTGGGAGAAGGTCACACATCATCAGTAGAGTCCCAACAAACTTTGCATTCGTCACGAACTTGAGCAGTCCCGCTGCCCTGATGTCACTGCGTTGTTCTGCCTCCCTAGAGAGACTGATGATGATGGCCGAGAGATTATTGCGGATGGCTGTGCATGACCCGCCAACACTCAGCCACCGTGTGGCAGATGGCTCGATGATTTTCCCTCCACGTTGCTCCGACTCCAAAATGTTCTGCACAGCACTCAGCCCAGCTGTTCGAACTGAACTGCATGCATAGAAGTTGTACAGTTGCTGCAAAAGTTCTTTAAATTTACTGATGTATGGAATTGATTTGGCGGCCTGCAATGCTGCTAGGTTGAGCTTGTGTGCCGCACAATGAACCCCTACAGCCTGAAAGCTGTGGGGAGCTGTTAGAGCTTTTTGCTTGTCAATCAATAACTTCACAGCCCCCCCTTTTTTTCCCGTCATAACAGGTGCGCCGTCAGTTCCAATTCCGCGAAGGGCACCAAAGAGCAGACCTTTCTTATTCATAAAATCTTCAACGGCACAAGCAATGTTGGTGGCATTGAGGGCTAATGCTCTTTCGTCACCTTGGTGTGGTTCGTGGTTGCCCAGTACATCAATCATAGTCAGGAATTTTACTCTTAATTCCCCACCGAAAATGTACCTGCAGTGGATGACCAGCTGCTCCACAGTTGCGCAGTTGGTAGTTTCGTCGAACATGAGAGCATAGTGCTCACTCTGACGAAGTTCGCAAAGGATTTTATCTTCAATGACATCCGACAGGCACGTGACCATCTCCTGAATTGATCTCTGGCTACAGTACGTAGCATTCTTTCCGGCTGTTATTTGTGCTTTCACATCAAGGCCAAGCAGAGACAGCAGACCGAGAAGCGTCTCGAAGTTCGTTGTGTGTGGTATCCGGTGTTTGCACAAGTAATACATGGACGCAAATGCTTGCCTCATGGCGTTGCGGGAGACCGAGCACTGAACTTTTTCAAGCGGCGACACGGCCACCTTGCTGTTTGCCTCAAGCGTGACGGCGTCGCGGTGTGAATGGCACGCATCATGTTTACGAACACTGTCTAGCCGTATCCTTTTGCATGGTTGTTCATTCCATACGGGCTTCTCTAAAGGCCTCTTGTTGTATTTTATGCACAGCTTGCAAAACATCCCACCTTTGATGTTGTCATAAAAAAACCATGGATGGTCACGTATCCAAGATGCGTTGAAGACTGCTGCCTGCTTGCCCATTTCGCAAGCATTTGTCTCATCACACGTTGCTTCAACGCTTGGGGTTGAACTGCCGCCATCATGCGCACTTGATTTCAGTCCCTGCGACACAGGCGATGTCAGGGGCTCAACAGCGTCCACGTCGGGTGCTTCCGGCTGCGTAGTTTGTTCTTGCGGATCACTACTGGTCACTTCTTCGGTAGCTTTTCGAGAAAAAAACGACAGCAGAGACGGCTGCGCCGCCTTTTTTCTTGCAGCCATCTCCCGCGCACTGAACCAACTGAACGACTGAACCTCTGACTGAACGAACAACATACGACTACGAATTCCACGAGGCTTTTGTTCGCGTAGTCAGAGATTATGTACCACTGGCGTAGCGCGCGTGCGCCCGCCTCGTTTGCTTGGATTGGATTGGATTCACGGGGTTATTAAGATGGGACGTTCAGTGGCGCCACACCACGAATGTTTTAGAAATGTACATATACGCTGAGCGTGTAGGCGCTGTCTTTACTAGTGATGCTGCGCAAATAGGAAAATGCAGCTTCTTGAGAAAGCAATAAATAAAGTTGAGGAAGAAAGCAGCGACAACGTTGCGAATAGAGGCCCTCAACAACGATGAGAGCTCGCGCGCGAGCTGTACGATCGGTATCGGCGAGCTGAATGCCGAAGCTGTATGGAGGCGCAGCCAAGCCAACGCCATGCCGGCCAAGCCTAGGCATGAAAGGGGAAATGGCACCCGTATCACCGTGCGCTCTCAACTCCTGTTCTTTTGCGATGAGCGCGTTCTTTGACATTAACTTTTCTCTCCAGCCGCTGACGGGTCCGTTCATTGAACATTTCCTTCCCGGCCTGCTTTTTCGGTTCGCGCTTGCGGGAGCCGGCTTGCCGGCGTCTCGCACTCGTAGGTTCCAGTTTTCCCCGAGTACAGCAAGCTTGAACCCCGAGAGGTGGGCAGTGGTGGACGGCCGACTGGAGAGGTGGACGGTCGGCCGGAGAGGTGGACGGCAAAACCACCGCCGACCACCATGGGGAGAACCCTGTGCCTATCGTAATGTGATCATGCACGTCTTCCTTACTGATGCTTAAAAAGAGAGAGAGAGAGAGAGACAGAGAGAGCAAATGAAAGGTCGGCCTTTTTGAATCTTTAGAAAAACATGCTGAGCAACATAGCAAAATCTCACCACATGGAACCATTCATCACGTCTTCTGAAAGCAAAAGCTCGCAAATATTCTTGGCTCATGAGTTCCTTTGTATGAGCAATTTTGCGCACTCTCGAGTCTTATCCCAGAGCTAAATTTTAGACCACAAAGTTTAGATTTGTGAGCGATTCATTTCTTCATTACACACTTTTGAAGCTTGTGAGTCTGCGACCATTTGTGGCTTGCAATAAAGTTGGCTCAACTGATATTATTCTGGTGTGCTGGATTGAAAAATCTCTCAAATGACAAAGAGTGATGTGATTGGCAGCATGCATTTGTATTTAACATGCTTATCACTGTGGACTATAGAGGTTCTGCATTTTTTAATTACCAAGGTGTTCATTGACACGTGTGTAAATGTAAAACATGTACGGATAATCCCATCTTCTAAATGTGCATGAAAGTTAACTAACCTTAGCCGCAACTTCAGGTAACGATAATATTTTGTTGCAAAGTCGCTTACAGAACTCTTAGACTTTAGGCACAAATGGAAGCAACTCCTTGCAGTTGCAAAAAATGATCGTACGTAACCTCACCACACTTAGTGGTGTGGCAGTTTGGGCTAGTTGGTATGAGATGATGATAGTTATAGCGCGAGAACAGAACCACCTTTTTGTCCTTTTGTCGTCGTTCTGTTCTCGCGCTGTAACTATCGTCATGTCACCACTCTATATCAGCAATGTATGTCAAGCGCACACGTACGAGATCGGTGTTCCCGCTTCGACGTGTCGACGTGTTGCTATCAGCTGCACTCTTGGAACTGCTGTCAACGTCCACGCTCTCACCGGAATTGCTGCACTAGTCGCTTGAGGTTACCACGGCCTCACATGCCACAGCAACGTCTGCAGAAAGCTCGGCTAGCTCTGCATCAACTGTCTCTGATGTCAACACGACGTGCATGGACGAGGCAGCTGTGTCCGAATGATGCTGGGTGCCTGTCATTCTTTCTGGACTTTCAGATGGTCCAGAGGCAAGGTGGTGTCCGCTCTTGTCACACTGTGCGTTTTTCACTCTAAATCTATGCTTAGAACGCACCGGAATTTCTCGCGTGGCATCCCACAATTATTTCCCCTACTTTCTTTTTCTTGGCATCTTCGCAGAGCAGCAGGACAACACGTCTGATTCAAGCATAGGCGTGGGTTCAACTTGTTGAAGCACAAGCACCTAGGGTTTCGCAGTTGAACGAGTAAATATTTTCATGCCGTACTGAAAGCACCACTTTCTTTTTCCTGGCATCTTCGCAGAGTAGCTAAACAACTCGTAAGCAACACGTCCGGTTCAAGCAGCGGCATGGGCTCAACTTGTTGAAGCACAAGCGCCTAGGGTTTCGCCGCTGAACTAGTAAATATTTTTGTGCCATACTGATAGCGCCAAGGTACCATACTGAAAGCACCTACTACTGCGCTGCATATAATCACATGTCCGGCTTCTGAAACCTAGTCACGTTCGACGTGGCATTTTTAGCCATCTCCGATGGGGTACATGATTGTGCTCATACGCAAGGAAAGTGTCAAACGTTGAAGCAACAACATTAGCTAGCTACACTTGGCAAGTGACCACTAATGGTCTTGGTAAGCTATAAGTGTTGTTGGAAAAAACACAACAAAAAAAGCACGTTATCGTATAACCATCACTGATTGTTTCAATTTTCTTTCTAATATTTGTTAACGTGTAGCGAGAAGACAATTACGTACCTTCAAAACACAAG
The DNA here is from genome assembly GCF_043290135.1 of Rhipicephalus microplus. Taxonomy (NCBI): domain Eukaryota; kingdom Metazoa; phylum Arthropoda; class Arachnida; order Ixodida; family Ixodidae; genus Rhipicephalus; species Rhipicephalus microplus. Next base: position 131,354,601 of record NC_134701.1, read on the forward strand.
CTGTCTTCTTTGCTTTCCATGGTGCTTTCTGCATGCAGCCCGTGTGCACAGGCAATGCATATCAGCAGAAGTTGCGTTGTATTCACAGTAGGCACGGTTTGCCCTTCTGCTGCTAGGTGCCGACATTGTTAGCACTTGGGGCGAATAAAAAAATGAAATAGCCAATTTCAAATGAAATGTTTATTGAGAAAAGTACATTTCTACAATGGTGGCTGCAGTGACTCTGAAAAGAGGCAGTTCAGTGCTCTTCAATGTCTTTGTTAATTGCTGAGATTACACATTTTACTTTAGGTGATGTTGAGGTGCAGGTCAGGCCACAAAGCTGTTTTAGCAAAGAAAACATGTATTTGTTCTGCAGTGAGTAGAGCGCAATAAACTTATAATATACTCTACTTGGATCACTACATGAATCACTGCAGTTCTGCCAGCAGTGGTGTCATTAATGTAAAACCGACAGGTATTCGAGCTGTGCTGAAATTTAGACTGCATTGTACGACTTTTTTCCTTGAGATTTTATGTGCACTGCTAGTGGTTTTATAATAAACTGGAAAAAAGGCAAACCATAGTCACAAGTTTTATGCATGGCATCTAAACAGACAACAGAATTGCCATATTTGACAAGCATATCTTTCAGGTACTTAGTCTGATAACAGAAAAAGAAGTGTCTGTTTGCTTTCACCAGCCGCGATCTCTTCTGTGTTGTCGTGGATGATGCAAGCTTTCGCGGAGCTTTTTGCTGTATGTGGTTTTATGAAACACGTGCATCTCTGGTTGCTCTGGCCTAATATGAGCTGGAGTAATACTGAAAGATGAGCTACTTGGTACGTATACATCGTAATAATGTTTTCTAGCTCAGACTGACACACTGTCCCAATAGGTTTTACCAAAACAACAGCATTTTCTTGGCATACTGTATTGAACCAGTCTTATTATTGTTGATATCTGCTGCATGAGTTCGGAAGTATGCCCTGCATCTATGGTCCCATTTTTCTGCAAAAAGCACATCATGCACGAGTGCGCAGACATTTATTTGTCTCACACAAATGAGATGCCGTCTTGTAGGAGGTCATGAATACGCAGGACTGCATCTTTGTTGATAGTTTCAGCTGAATGCTTCAATTTCTCCAAAACCGTGCTTGGTATGTACAGAGAAGTTCGAGGTCGCCATATATGCGCTTTTCTTATTGGGTTACACAGGGTGGGGCATCTAAACTGAGGAAAAGGGCCCTTGGTTTCATATACATAATTTCCCATGCTAGAATCATTACCAGATTATCATGCCAGCTTATGGATGAGAAAATACGTGATTATACTTTAAAATGTCTGAAAATTTATAGCATACCTTGCTTTTGGGATGCAGTTCAATGTACTTCAAGTGCATTATGTCTTGACATCCTTGCCAGCCTTCTCTTTCTGATGGCTAGGCTTGCCAGTCTGTAGTTGTCTATCTGTATAAGGTACATAAAGCGATGTTGGACCATGGAGGTCTGAAGGCTTATGCTTGAAGCGTATTTTTTAATAACCTATTTGAGCAACACGGCACAGTCTTCGAAGTCCTACACCTGACCGTGTGTCACGTGAAGAATTAAAAACGTTCGAAATTGCGGAATCAACCTATGAAATTGCGACAAGCAGGTAGTGCGATCTGGCGGTCCATGCCCGAAACAACCGAAACAAGAACTGCGAGAAGCAATGTCAATTTAATGTTATGCGAACCGTGCTTTGCCCATCGACAGTCTGCAAGCTTCAATGCACATATTTTGCTTATTTATTTTACTTGCTGCTGTTTTACTCAAAAACACAGCAAGTGACACGTTACTATGGCAATGAGAGTCAGAGCTGGAACTCCGAAAGCACCAGATGCTAATTTGTTGGCTACACCGTGGTAACCATACTGTGATCTATTGTATAGCGTTCTTCTGCATGCAGTGGTTAGAAGGCTAGACAGAAAACTTGTGCGTAGCACTGCGTTTGCTCTTTAGCCTGGCCATGGCACAATCCAGCATTTCGTTTTTAATCGGTACAGCTATTTTTCGCTCCAAATGACTGCTACCACTTACGATTATGCTAGTTCGAGCCTTTTTAGTAGTGAATAGATGTGCTATTTGGGAATGAACACAAGCTGTTGCAATGTCGTGAAGATTCACTGGACCCAAGCTCAGCGTGGGCTCTCTGTCTCTTGGTGGTCGCGGGAGAATTCGTTGCCATGACTTCTTCTCGCTTGGATGACTTCTCGACCGAAGTCATCTTATTTCTGACTACTCTACGCTTTTTCACATCTTTCAAGTGATGACGGAGTCATTGGGTGTTACCCGGTTTCTTGGCGCCATGTTGGTTTCTGCAAGGCCGCTGAACTGTTCAGCTTGAAGTCCTCAAAAACATTTGTTTTAGTTGCCTTCAAGGCTCGCGCGTGAATTGTGCGCCAGTTTCAACACACTGAGCATTCAAAATTTGATCAAGGTTTTGTGACGACGCGGCTATACGGGACACTGGCGAAGAACTAGGCCCGGCGCAAGGTTATGAAGAAGAAGCTGCAGCCATGACCCGAGCATAACTCTCTTATTTCCAACATGTTGTCTCAATATATATGGCAGTGCAGCGTCGCTAAGGGTGGAATCACGATGTCAGAAACTGGAACCGAAGTTGACACCACATCCCCCCCCCTTGTTTGAGAAAGGTTATGTGGGGTTTATACATCCTTACACAATTCTTAATGAGAACCCACATAACCTCCTCCCCACTGCTCCTGTCCTTATAAATTGAAAAGTACAAATGACGACACTGCATCAAGAAAAAGTATGGCGGCAGGTACAGGAAGACGAAGCTGCTACTTTAGCGACAGTGTAAGCAGTTTATGCTGCCACAGTTATTATGAACCATGTAATAAAAGGCTGCCGGAAACCGTTCTAGAGAATGTGTGCAATGATAAGCTTGATGTGACTGACGTAACCAGCGAGAATGTAGGTAACCTTATATAATATAAAATAGGGACAGTGGTAAACTGCCTTGTAGTGACGGAATCGCTGAATGAAACCAGAACGTATGTGACATCTTGTAAGTCATGAAGGTCATCATAAGAAAAAATATAGTAGGTGTGATGTTTGTTGGTGAGGTTCGTCGCGCCGCAGAGCGTGTGACGCGTTGCGGATGGAGGAGACGGTATCTGACGTTAACAAACCACACTACAATTGTATTTGACAGCATACACACACGAAATACATAAAGCGGCAGCGTACACTACTAGTCAATTGTCTCACGTGGCGGTGCTTGGGGGCCAGGAGGCTGTGGGCTGGTTGAGTCCCTGTGATGACGTAATCGTCGTCGGGTAGATGTCCGGTGTGGAAACGACGTAGCAGCAGCAGGGGTTAAGGGCCGAGTGAACGAACCGTCGCTCGGTAGCCGGTAGCCAGACAGGGCTCGTCCGCGCCAGGCCAGGACCTTGCGACGCTCGTCTCGACGGCGGTGGACAATCTGGAACCTCGCGCGTAGGTGCGGGTTCTCCGAGAGCAGCAGGCCGCGTCCCAGGTCTTGCCAGGCGAGGACCGTGAGGCGCTCGCTGTCCCGAAGACAGGCGCCCTGTGTATGCGAACCTCGCGCGTAGATGCGGGTTCTCCAACAACCTGCCGCCCGTTCTGCCGGCGTTCCAAAAAAAAAAAACTGTCTCGCCTGCGCGCGCCCTTCTTAATCTTCTCTGCAGCCCGAGCTCCTTCGTTTTTCTCGCCTTCCAGCGATCGGCCACTCCGTCGTCTGCTCTCGCTTTCCCTGCTTCGTCACATTACCCCCCCACTTAAGAAGGTTCTTCGCTGTGAAGAACTTGCAGCTGCCACTGGACCCCTTGGGACACCGTAGTACACGCGCACTCGGAGCACTGCACTACACTTCCGAGCCCCGCACACTCGGCACACATAAGAGACACAAAAGTTGTCACCAGTGTTCAGGGCCCCGCACACCCGACATTGCGAAATCCTCAAGCCGTGTAGCGATGATGTTCATGCGCTTGGCAACCGGCTCATATAGTCTGCTCCTACATTTTCACTGCCTTTTATATATTCAACGCTGAAGTCGTACTCCATGAGTATGAGGCTCCAACGTAGAACACGGCTGTTGATGTGTTTGGCGGAGTTGATGTAAACGAGAGGCTTGTGGTCGCTTTGTAGTATGAACGTTCGCCCGAACAAGTAAATATGAAATTTCTGGATGGCCCACGTGAGTGCCAGGGCTTCGCGCTCGATTGTCGAATAGGCAGTTTCTCGTGGTTGCAGTCGTCGGCTAGCGTACGACACTGGGTGTAGCATAGCACCATGCCGCTGCATAAGTATGGCACCTACGCTTGTTGACGAGGCGTCGGTGCGAAGTACAAAAGGCTGAGCGAAATCGGGTGCTCTCAAGACAGGTTGTGTAGACAGCATGGTCTTGAGTGCATCGAAGGCTTTCTGTTCCTGCACTCCCCAAATTACTTTGTTAGGGGCTCTCTTTTTAGTCAGTTCAGTTAATGGTCCTGCTATCTCGGAGTACTTGTGGACGAAATCTCTGTAATAGCCCGTAAGTCCAAGGAAAGAGCGTACTTCTTTTTTCGTCTGTGGGCGCTTGGCTGCCCGTATTTTATCAAGGGTTTCGATCTGGGGTTTGATGATGCCATTTTCGACGTGATGACCGAGGAACTTTACTGACCGCTGACCAATCTCACTTTTCGTTGGTCGAATCGTCAACCCGGATTCGCTAACTCGTTGAAGAAAGGCTTCAAGTGTGGCCACGTGTTCTGTCCACGTCTCGGTTGCAACGAGCACATCGTCGAAGTAAAAGTAAATATGGGGTATATCTGCTACCACCTTCCTCATTAGACGGTTGAAGACAGCTGGGGCGGTTTTAATGCCAAACGGCATGAAACGAAACTGATAAAGGCCTGCTGATGTAGAAAACGCTGTCATTGCTTTGGACTCTTCATGCATCGGGACTTGCCAATACCCTTTAGCAAAGTCGAACTTAGAAAAATATCGTGCCTTCCCCAGTTGTCCAAAAATAACATCAACTCGAGGTATGGGCTCATTGTCGTTCAGCAGTATCTTGTTGAGTTGCCGGAAGTCAATGCATAGACGTATTGTCCCGTCTTTTTTCTTGACAACTACTATCGGCGACTGGTAGGGAGACTCAGATGGCTCGATGATGCCTTGCTTCAGCATGTCTCTAATTTCTTGTTGAACTGCCTCTTTGGTAGCAAACGGTAGTGGATACGGCCGTATGTTCACTGGTGTATCCGTTGCGACATTCAACTTGCACTGGGTGAGATGTGTTCTGCCGGGAATGTCGGTGAATACATTCTCGTAGGTATGCAGTATTCTAGCGATCTGCGTGCGCTGTTTAGTAGAGAGTGCTTCCGATATGTTCACATCGGCAGCAGATTCTTTTTGCTGAAAAGGTACGCACGGTAGATCGTCGTGCTCAGTATCATCAGCCAGACACGCGACTGACGCTTCTTTTGTTGGCTGTGGTACCGATGGTCGTTCTTGATATTTTTTGAGGAGGTTGACGTGAAACAGAGATGTTCGCGTTCCTAAATCAATAACGTAATCCACGTCATTCTTCCTCTCTAGAACTGTGAAAGGCCCTTTCCATGTTAGAATCAGTTTGTTGTTGTCCGACGGGAGTAGCAGCAGCACCTTGTCTCCAACAGCTAAACGCCGTGGTCTAGTCTTCAGGTCATAGTGCTTCTTCTGCACAAGTTTGGCTTTCTGCAGCTCCTCCTTGGCTAGACGACAAGTGTTTTCAAGACGTCTCCGCAGGTCAACTACATAGCCGTACGAGGTCTTCGTCTCATCATCTAGATGATTACCAGTCCACATCTCTTTCAATATTGACATGGGCCCTCTGACGTAACGGCCATACAGTAAGTCAAACGGGGCGAAGCCCAAACTTGACTGCGGAACTTCTCTATAGGCGAAAAGTAAAGGCGCTAAGTACCGGTCCCAACTTTTCGGGCACTCTTGACACATTCGTCTTATCATTCGTTTAAGTGTGCCATTGAACCTCTCGACAAGACCATTTGCCATGGGATGATATGGTGTCGTCGGCAACTGTGTGAAGGATAGAAGCCTGCTGAATTCGCGCATTAGGTGGGACGTAAAAGACGTGCCTCGGTCGCTGATGATTTCCTGAGGTACCCCCACTCGCGAGAACATCTCCAACAGTGCTTCAGCGATCCTTTCTGTTTCAATGCTTGGCAGCGCCACCGCATCAGGATATCGCGTTGCCATGTCCACCATTGTCAAAACGTATCTATTCCCTTTTTCTGACTTGGGAGATAATGGTCCCACAATGTCAATGGCCACTCTCTTAAACGGTGTATCAATGACGGGGGTTTTACCCAACGGTACTCGCCCAACTAAGTGTTTTGGGAAAGTTCTCTGGCACGTGTCGCACGATTTCACAAATCGTGTGATGTCAGAAAGTACCCCTGGCCAATAGAACTCCTCGAGGATACGGTCTGTTGTGCGTTTTATACCCTGATGGCCCGCAAGAATTCCTTCATGAGCCATTTGCATTACACAATGGCGGAGGGCTGTAGGTACAACAAGTTGTTCAGTTTCTCTCTTCGATCTGAGCTTGTACCTCCTGTATAGAATTTCTTCTTTTGTAAAGAAAAGAATCTCGGCAAACCTGGTCTGGATGGGTTTATCGACGGCCTCAAAGCATTTCTGTAAGCTAGCGTCATCCCTCTGACTTTTCTGCAAGTCACGTGCACTCATATCTAGGGGACTTATTGTTGGTACCGGCAGGCGACGAGAACTCTGTCCGACTGTCGCGGCGACTTCGTTTTCCTTTGATTGCCTCGCAACCGAAGTGAATGCATCTGTAGTATAAGATCCAGTCAGCGATCCGTCGTCCGCTCCCACCCTAGATGATATTTTCATCGGACTAGCTGGACGTAGGTGTCTTTTCCAATCTTGATCAGGATCGGAGGCGTCACGGACCCCTTGGACGTTTCCCAGAACGACGTCATACAGTGGGTCATCCATGCAGATCGCGCGAGTCTTGCCTGAGAAAAAGGGTGAAATAATTCGCACGTCTGCCTCCGGCAGTTTCAGTACCCTTCGATCAAGAAGACACACAGAGGAAACTTTCCCCGTCAGATTGCTGACTGGTACAAGGGACCTTCTCACAATAACCGAGTCGCATCCTGTATCCCGTAAGACCGTAACGGGCTGGTTTTCAAGGACGCCTTCGGCCGTAGGCATAGACTTGTCCTCCCACTTGATTCTCGTACGTTTCGAGCAATCAGTACCTTGCCGGGAAGCCTGTGTCTCCTGGTTTGATGCTTTCGGACCTTCTGCTTGCTCTTTCAGGCACGAGGCTTTACCGCTTCCCTTGTTAGGGCAGTCCTCTTTGCTATGCCCACTACGTCTACATTTTCCGCAGAAGGCTGGTTTTGTCCTTGGCCCTTTAGTATTTGCCCAGCAATCTGAAGCCTTATGACCGCGCTTTCCACAAAGCAAACAATGTGGTTTGTCCTTTTCCTCTTTCCGTAGTGCGGCCTGCGCTCGATCTGGTGGCTTTTTATGGTCCTTGTCGTCCTTACCTTTACCAAGGTTGACGAAACCCTGCGCCTCCATATAATGATCAGTAGCTTCTACTAGCTTTTCAATTCCTCGGCAATCCCTTTCCCGCAGGAAGATTGCCAGCTTCTCGTGGCACTGCGTGATGAATTGCTCTGAAACAATAACGTCTCGTAGAGCTTCGTACGTCCGTTCGGTCTTGGCCATCTCTTGCCAATGGTCGAAATAACCTAGTAATCGCCCAGCGAACTGTCGACCCGTTTCGCAGTCCTCAGGCTTCGCCGACCGAAACTTAGTGCGGTAGCCCTCCTCTGTAAACCGGAAGCGCTGCAACAACGTTTTCTTTAACGTTGCGTAATCCATGGCATGGTCAGGTGCCATTCTGCCAACAACACTTAGCGCTTCACCTGTCAAACAAAGGCTCAGTGAAAGGGCCCACTTGTCTTGCGGCCAATCCTGGCTCCTGGCGACGCGTTCAAAGCGCTGGATGTACGCGTCCAGCTCGTCGCGAACTTCGTTGAAGGGCGGTATGAGTTTGTGCGGACTTTCGTAGCTTTGAGGAGAACCCATGTGCGGACCCTCTACTGATTGACCTGTAGTCACGCTACCCGTTGTCGCATCTAACTCTCGGAGCTTCAACCTTAGTTCGAGAACCTCCTTTTCTGCTTGTAGCCTCGCCAGTGCCTCGGCATCAGCTTCTTTTGCCGCATTGCGTTCGGCTAAACGTACTTCCCGCGCTTCTCGTTCACGTACGCGCTCCTCATCGATCCACTGCTTTAGCCCTGGACCGCTCAACCCCAGTTCCTTTCCAATTGCTGTGAGCTTGTCCGTCTCCATCGTCAACCGTCAGACCCGCATAAGCGACGCGCTGCTCTTTTATAGGATAAGAGCGGTCCTGTCGCGCGGACGCCAGATGTGATGTTTGTTGGTGAGGTTCGTCGCGCCGCAGAGCGTGTGACGCGTTGCGGATGGAGGAGACGGTATCTGACGTTAACAAACCACACTACAATTGTATTTGACAGCATACACACACGAAATACATAAAGCGGCAGCGTACACTACTAGTCAATTGTCTCACGTGGCGGTGCTTGGGGGCCAGGAGGCTGTGGGCTGGTTGAGTCCCTGTGATGACGTAATCGTCGTCGGGTAGATGTCCGGTGTGGAAACGACGTAGCAGCAGCAGGGGTTAAGGGCCGAGTGAACGAACCGTCGCTCGGTAGCCGGTAGCCAGACAGGGCTCGTCCGCGCCAGGCCAGGACCTTGCGACGCTCGTCTCGACGGCGGTGGACAATCTGGAACCTCGCGCGTAGGTGCGGGTTCTCCGAGAGCAGCAGGCCGCGTCCCAGGTCTTGCCAGGCGAGGACCGTGAGGCGCTCGCTGTCCCGAAGACAGGCGCCCTGTGTATGCGAACCTCGCGCGTAGATGCGGGTTCTCCAACAACCTGCCGCCCGTTCTGCCGGCGTTCCAAAAAAAAAAACTGTCTCGCCTGCGCGCGCCCTTCTTAATCTTCTCTGCAGCCCGAGCTCCTTCGTTTTTCTCGCCTTCCAGCGATCGGCCACTCCGTCGTCTGCTCTCGCTTTCCCTGCTTCGTCACAGTAGGGAAGAGAGAATTTACTTTTTCTGGAAAGGTATTGATAGCCATGGGCAGAATTCTCTCAGGCATTAGAAAAGAATTCTCTCAGGAATTAGACAATGGACACTTCCGTGGTAACTTATCAGTAGTAGAACGGGTCATTCATCTGAGGAACAGCACTGCAGTTCACTGCATGTCAGCACAATGGCCTTGAAAAGTTTGTACGGTTGGGGCAGGTATTCACACTCTCAAGATGTCGAACTTCACTGCAATCTCCAAGGGCATAGTCTAGATGATATGCAAGTGCATCGTAAGTTGTGAAGTGATGCGACACCAGTTGAATAAGTATTTCACTTGAATGAACCATATGGCGGGGTTCTTTAGCCGAAATGGTGGCAGCTGTACTCGCATGTTTGAAACTGCTTCTATGTCCGCAGCAAGGGCTTGTTTGTTTCTCGGTGTTGACTACTGATGTTGTAGTCATGTGCAGTTGTTGATTGTCACATTTCCCTTGCTAGCTATCTCGTTTCACTTTGCTTGAGCTGGGGTGCCTTGACTGACTTTGCTAGGTGGTTTCTAGAGTTGAGGATATCAAAGAGGCGGTCGGCAACTCTGAAGAACTCCGCAGTATGACCGAGCCACCACAACAAGGCGGGAGGCAGAAGGTCAGAGAAGTAGTGAAGAAGGTAAAGCCCAAAAAGTGGCACACACGGGCTCTGGCGAAGTCGGCATTGACGACCTACTATGCGACCAAGGAGATCATCAGCAAGGAACCCCTGTATGACAACATCAGGGGAAGTGTGCTGCTGTTTGAGGCACGTAGCGGAGTGCTGTGTACACGAACCCTACGGGTGAAGTAAGCGGAAAACTTGGACACAAAATGCTTGCTGTGTAACTGCATAGAAGAGACCATGCATCACGTCATGTTGATTGCCCGGGTCTACAGCCCAGCACGCTTCACACCAGCTAACAGGTTGCAGAAAACCGAGGAAATTCGGCAACTGCGGGCAACGCCCCAGACGAAGCTGTAGAGGTTCTTGAGAGGGAAAAATGAAGAAAAGAAGCCAGGTGCTGTTACTGTCTTTCAACACGAAGGCACCTTCACGACTCCACGTGGGGGATGGGGGTGGGAAAGTGAAGTAAGCAGGAGGAAGGAACGGGAGAAGGCTAGATGCATTCAACTCTGTCACGCGCAGGTGGGTGTGCACTGCCGCCGGGAAAGGGAAAGCAGTCAGGCAGGCCGGCACCGGGCGGGGACTGGGAGCACCACGTGACAAGCGTCAGAGGGAGCGGGCGGAGTCATAGATGTAGACAAACACACATAGGTACGGGCCTTGCTAGAGGCACGTGATGAGGTCGGCCTCGCTGAAAAAGTCAAGCAGGGCCTCAAAGGCCTGCATCAGCTTTGAGCGGTGGGCCTGCGGAAACCGCAGGTTGTCGAGGCTCACATAATTAGACATGTGAACTGCGATTTAGCCAAGAGAAAAAACAAAATACCTCAGGAAGCGAGCAGCACGGTAGCGCGAACTAGCAGTCGGCCAGCCAACCAGAAGCAATAAAATGCATCTGTCTGATGATGATAGTATTAGCAGCGGCATCTCGCCTCACGGTATTGCAGTTCAGTAAGCTGCCGCTACCCTCATTTTGATGCGACAGTCAAAGGTACAGTTTCCGTTCTCCAAAGTGATAGGTGTTCTTTGATGCACCTCTGCTGCGGCTAGCAGACAGCTCGGGGTGGGATCAGCCAATCACATGGCATTATTTTGCCACATGCTTGTCATAGCAAATGAGGATGCGCGTTTCACGTATTTTTGGCGCTGTTTTTGTATTCAACCAATAAGTCTAATGGAGCGGCCAGCGCACTATATTTGAAGCCGCAAACTTCTCCTTTCCTACGTGACCAAGATGACTACCCTTGAGGCAGTTAAACAGGAGCGCGGCGCCGTTGAACATGCGTCATCTTAGCCTCGACACAGATGAAAAATTAGCTGCCGTTATATTACATCTGAAATGTGGTCTTTCAAAATAGGAAACGGGAAACTTGGCAAATAAGGAGAATAATAGATGTAGAAATGCCACATTTCGAAAATCAACCTCTTGACAATTTTTCGCGCCCAGAGACCCATGTCCCCCTCTAATACGAAGGATAATTGGCTGTGTATCTATATGTTATACGCACTATTGCTTTTGAGTTTCAGTCCCACACAGTGCGACATGCTGGGCTGCATTGGGTTGTGTTAAGTGGGGCAGCCTTTTTTTTATTATGTGCTATAACCGGTTTCTGGATTTTGTTTCTCTGTGGTTAAGATGGCTTCTTTTACCATGAATACGCTAGGTTGAAAGTATCATTCACAAGGTGTCACCCTTGGTTGCAATGTGCGTTTTCAGAAAATAGATCGAAGATGTCTTCTGAACTGAACTATGTATTTTTCGTGGTAGAAAACAAAAGAACAAAGCTACAAATTCAATTCTTATGTATGCAAGCATGCCTCTTGTATTGGAGTGGCACCAAAATACACAACTGTTGCAGCCATGCAAAGCTCCATCGATTGGTGTCAACTGCAAAATTTATCTCAAGAATGTGTCACTTTGACATTGAAATCACATAGAAAAACTGCGAGGAGACACCAAAGGGCACAAGTGTTTACCCTGCAGGATACACAGAAGTACAGTCACCTCTTACGAATGATGCTGCAAGCATTCCTGTATCGGAAATACCACCATCTATACTGTCCAATGAATCCTCAGACCACTAGGCTAGGGAAAGCTTAGGGGCCACGTGAAGTGTAGTAATAGTCGTGTATATTGAAATTGACTAAAGTGGTTGAAAAATCACCTTTTCTGTCGGTGGGATGTGATATTGTGGTGTTAGAGACTCTAGTGGTAATCAACAACCACAAGGCTTAACCCTTTATTGAGGAGACTGTAAGTATTAAAAAAAAACATTTATTTTTATGTTTTTACTTAATATAAGAGCATAATGAACACTTTACGAGCACTAAAAGTTGCTGTGTTTGCTTGCTTAGATCCAGCTTTTGTTGACTGTGGGGAACACTGGGCATGAGGCCGAAAGCAGGCTTCGTTGCGTGGCGCTTACAGGTCAGTGTGGAACATCTGGAGGCACTCATTTTCTGGCTTGAAACAGAAATGCGCATTGCACATCCTGTACAATACCTGTGTGATACCTGTGCATTTTGGGTATTCGCAGCAGCCTTTCTTTTAGGAGAACGCTTGGAAGTGATCGATTGTGTCCAGCCTGACCTCTTTGTACAGAACAAGAGCTGTTGTTCCATGCCGTTTCTTTGCCTGCTGATCATTCTTCACTCTTGATAGGGTGAAAGGCCACCTTTTTGAGGGTGTTATAACCGTTCCTTGTTGCCTCAGCGAGCTTGAAGTGTTTGCTTTGAAAGAGAGGAGGGTCATGTGCTCTTTGCATGGCACGTCAGCAGTGGTGGCATCTTGGTGGTACAGGAGCCAGCAGTTTACAACTACTACATTCAATAGATGAAAGAATGGCTGCCTGTACCATTTTTTCAATCGTAGTTGAATGCGATAAAGTGCCACGAGCATGTCCATGAGGTCTACGCGACCTATGGATTCATTGTAGACTGCTGCAATGGCAGGACGAGGCACGTTCACCATTGTCTGTGTCTTTTTAGATGCCGTAATATTATTCTTTTTTTGAGGTGATGTTACCTTCGATACTTGCCCAATCAATGAGAGCATGAAAGGAAGGACCACTGTAGAGACAGAAGCCTGAACATAAGCAGCACTGCATAATTGGCCAAATTTGCCACAGTATTCCTTCTTCATGAGGTTCAGTTACCTTTGATACTTGCCCAGTCAATGAGAGCGTGAAAGGAAGGACCGCAATAGAGGCAGAAGCCTGAACATGAGCAGCACCCTCATAATTGGCAAAATTTGCAATAATGTTTTCCATGAGGTGAAGTTACCTTCGATACTTGCCCAGTCAATGATATCATGAAAAGAAGGACCGCAATAGAGATGCTTGAGTCTCCAAACAAAGTTGCCAGCATTATGAAATTGGTGAGTACCCAGTGCTTCATTGTTAGAAGCACATTGCATAAATAAAATGGCTTGACATGTTTGTCAAGTGCCATAAGGTGAGAGTGATGGTTCTGCAGGCACTATTCTCGCTCCTTTATTGCCAATGTTGTGAATGTAGTCTCAGTGGAGTGCACATGCAATGTCGGACAGTTCCAGGGGCTTATCATATAAGCAGAGTGAAGGTCTGTGCTGCTAAACATGCCTTCTGGTTAAAGCAAGAAACAAAAATAAAAGTTTAGACTATAACACTACTGAAGCCAGGAGCACCGCATCCTGTGTTTCATGAACGAAAACCAACTGCCTTTGTCATCAATGCCATTGCCGTGCATATAGAGGAAGTTGTGAGCAAAATAATTTTACACAGTCATCAAAGTGTTTCTCAGTGCAGTTCTGAAGGCTAGTTGCAATTCTGGTACTGATGAATGGATGCACTTATTACAGAAGACGATGGTACATCTCAATACATGTTGTTTGAACATTGTTGAATAGGCAGACACATTATTTGTGTATATGTTGTGCATTGCAAAGTTGTTTTTGAGGAGATACTGAAAATGCACGGTAAAATAACATGATGTAACCATGTTACGAATACAGTTTGTATGTATACAAGCAAACAAACAAGTATCCCAACTCTCCAGTCTTTTTATTATTCTTTGCACATTTTGCCTGCTGGGATGTTTCCTTGGAATCACAAAATAATAAAAGGGTTAAAGCCTTGACCTAGCTGTGGCTAGTTTTTTATGGAATCTTGAAATATTGAGAGAAAAAGTAAAAAAAAAGCTTTTCCTTCTCGCCAACTTGCCCTGGGGTCGTTACGTTTCTCGATTGATGTTGGCAGCACTAATTCGGTCAGTCTGTCCTGATTCATATGATTACGAAGGTAGGTCTTCAGCCTTGTCAGCATTGAGGTGATCTGAGCCTTTGCAGAGAAACGACTTCTGAAAAATTTCAATGATCTCTATTTTTGTGGTCACCCATTTTTCAGAAAGAACATATTGTGGTGTACACGTATCCCGAAGGAGTACGGCCGCCAGCGTGGGTCCGGTCTTAGCGAGCCGCAGGGCACGCGTTAACCGTCGCCGTGGCGAGAACACGTTACTGCTCAAAGTCGCAACACTTTATTGTGGCAACACCAAACGCAGTACAGCTAGTTGCAAAAGGCGCGGCGAGAAAGCAAATAGGCTTATCCACGCCACGGGCACAAAAGTACTACCCACGGTGCCACGAGCACGTCTTCGCGGTAAAGGTGATCCTTGGAGACACCGGGACCAAGGCCCGGTTGCTCGAGCGAGGGCAAAGGCGCTCGCGTTAGCTTCGGAGGGAGACGGGTCGGCATAGCTATGCCACGCACTAGGACACCGTACCGCCCTCCGGCCGTGCGTACGCAGCGGGGCAACAAAAGGCGAGCGTTCGCCCCGGGCGCGAGGCGCCGTCAGCGAAGTCCAACGAGCCCCGAGCGACGGGAGTCGACGTACGGAAAAGATTGCGTGGCTCACCGTTTGCAGTCCCGGAGAGTATCTGTCTGCCCGCTCCCGACGCAGCACGCGAAAACCTCGGGAGTCCCCACGCGTGGCGCCAGAGTCAACATCCGCTACCGGGTGAGGGTTGTTAAACGTCACTCCGCTCTCCCACCAACCACGGCAGACAGCAAAGGAGGGCAGACATGTCGGGACATGAGAACGGCAGAAAAGGCGGCAAAGCCCGCGCAAAGGCAGCGGGCTAGCCTCAATTCCCACATCCCCCTATCCTAAATTTGCCCTTTACCGGTCTGCAAAAGGCAGCCGGGTGTTACTCATGCAGTTAAAAAATTACACCGCTATGAGCAAGACAGTGGCCTCTCCCGACCCAGTTGCTGCAGCACAAGCTACAATGAAAACTCTTTAAAGGTACAACAAACATGAGCTTTATGTTCATAAAAGGAAGGAAAAAAAAAAATGAGTAGCGAAAGTACAAGAATACATGAACGAACACGGATAAGACGAGGGGAAAAAAAAAGACGCACACAAAGTCAAATAAAGTCTTCATCAAAACTGACGAGGAAGTCTGCGCTGGTGCCGCCGTTGCCGTTACCGTCCGGCACAGATGCGTCAGCCGACGGAATTCCTTGGCCAACGAGGGCCGCGAAGCCCGGGTTTTCGCGCATTCTTTCCCGGCACAGAGCAGCCAGGTCTTCGTCGGGGAGCGCCGTGGGTGGCACGGACGAGGTCGGTGTCGTCTTGCTACTCCCGGAGGCTCGCGCCGCCTGGGCTTTTCCCGTGTGGAGGCTTCCCTGAAAATGACTGTTGGCGTATACGTTGACCCCGCACAATGAGCACACACGCACCCCAGGTGGGTCTGGCAGCCGGGCACCTCGCGCAAGGACGTCGCGCTCTGTGATGGTGTGGCCGCGGAATGGCAACGGCACCTTATCAAGGGCAGTCTCACGTTGCACTCGGCGCTGAGCCTTCCACGGCAAATCGCTCACGAAGCACTTGGGCGCATCTTGGTGTTCCTGCCACGTCCATGCTTGAAACAAGTTTCAGTGGCACAATTCACGAGGTCTGTTGGAAAAGTAACCGACCTTTGATGGAAGAAAAAAAACTGGCATAATTGGAGCGTTTGAAACTTGATCCCCCCAAAGTAGCCCCGTTGGGACTCCACACACTTCTTCTAGCGGCGCTGTCATTGTTGGAAGCATTCTTAGAAGGCTTCTTTTGGAATAGAGTTTAGCTCAGCCATCGTCGCTGCTGAGCTAAAGCTTTGTCTCAAATTGCTCTTCTTTCGATGTCCTCTTGAGTTTGGGAAACAGTAAGAAGTCTCAGGGGGCCGTATCAGGGGACTAAGGAGCCTGTTGAGCTACATCCGTCGACTTGATGAGCTCCATTCTTTACGAATTCCCAACCACTTTTAAAAGCTGTCTTAATGTTGTCAACATGTACTTAGAAGGAGAGCACTTTAGCCGACTATGCCTATGTTTGGGGAATATTGTCACATACGAGATGCGCCACTTCGAAGCTGAACGCAAGAGTTATTGGTGCTCTTGCTTTCTGCGTACTTCCTGTTGGTGAGGATAGTGTTTTTTTTTTTCAGAACGCGACAGAACTGCTGGGTGTCATCGGACAGCTTTTCATGATTTTGCACCTAATCATCGTTTCGTAAATAAAAACCTTCTCTACCAAAAAAAAAATTAACATTTCACACACTGGCACTGCCTTCTGGGTTAAAGTTTTATCAAATGACGAACAGTATGCCAGTATTTTGGGTGTGTCACGATATGACGCTTGGCGCGTTTGTTTAAAGTCAAGCGGGATGAACGCATGAAGGGGACACAGAGCGAGACACAAAAACGTCCTTCATTACACACTCAAACACATACAGTACATACAAAAGACTAACAATATTTAAAAACAATTCGGTCCCTCAAACCACGTCGAACTAACGTCTGTCGGTGGCTTACGCACAGACAGACGTTGCCCAAACGTCGTCACTTGGTGCGTCGCTCGGCAGCGTTGTTGGGAGGCCCCTTCCTGGCGAAGTTTGTTGCTGGTGAGGAGACGCGTGCCCCTAGACACTCCTGGCACACCCAGCCTCCTTAGGCCGTGTGCCGTTGATGTAGCAGACAAGTGTCTGCGAGCCCGGGCTTGTTGAAAATCGGCGGCGTGACACTGACCTGTCCCGGCCACTCGCTGCACCGCTTGCCAGTTGGACGACCAAAGCATAGAGACATTAGCTCGCCGAGGTGGACACTTGGGCGGCTCTCGATGCGTTGCAGTCGTGGGGCAGGACCCAGGCTGCCTTGATAGGCTGGAGGACCGGAGCGCAAAGATGGTGGCTCGCTGAGGTGGGAATTCGAGCGGCTCTCGACGCGTTGCAGTCCTGGGGCAGGACCCAGGCTGCCTCGATCATTCCCTGTCTTCTTCTCTGCGTGCTCTCGTCCAATATGGCGTCCCCGCGTGCACTTCTTCCTTCTCTTCCTTTTCCTCTCGGCTTTTCTCTTTTGGCCTCTCGGCCATTCATCATCTTGTCTTGTTCCTGTCTTGCTTTTATTTCTTGTCACTCCTGACAGGGTGCCTCAGCCAGATTGGGTAGTTCGTGGACTGCACCCTGAATTTGCAGAGAGTGACAGATTTGATGTGGAATGCCATTTGTTGCCTTCACAGTTGATTTGAGAGAGCCAGCCGTTTCCAGCTTCAAATGAAAAAGCCAAATGGGACCACAAAGGCCCCCACTGGTGTACACTTTTGGCTAAGTGGGCGACTTGATGCATGTTCTAGGTTATAGCATTCTTCCCATATAGTATCCCTGTTTTGATATGGAATTCAAGCAGATATTTTTTGGCTACTGCCATGTCGCAGGTGTGTAGCTCCTCCTCAAGGAGGAGATGTAAGCTTTCCACAAGGCACGCCCAGGGCTGCAAATACTTATTTCCCAAAATCCCTTCAATCGCAGGAAGGCTATAAAAAAGAATCCAGTTTTCCAGTTCCTTGGCTTTCGAGCACTTCCTTTTTTTACAACGACCTGGGCATTCGCTTCACTTCTCTGGGAGGCAACCCGGAGCAACCGTTGATTTGGTATTTTTAGTTGGTGGCCTACGTAATATTCCTGTCTAGCGTCTTCCAGCTACAACTCCAGAAACTGACACACAAGGCTTAGCAGGATGTGGTGCATGTAATCTGGTACAAATCCCGAGACTATATCTAACTGCTGCAAGTTTATTAGAAGTTACATCGTCTTGACGCCATGGACAGGCGTTCCTTTCTTTGCTGCAGTTTCCATATCGTGCAGCATTTGTTTTTGCTGCACAGCATATTTCGTAACACCTGTGATTCTTTCTTCTCACTGTAGACACCAATTGCACTCATAGTAATCATTAAATTGCATTATGCTCTGCCTGGGCGCTCGAGCAACTGAGTCAACAGGACATCAGATACAGGAGGCTTTAAATACCTTTTCTTTCCCTTTGAATTCATGCGGCAATCCGTCCTCTCCAAGCTTATTCTGCATGTCTACAAAAGGGCCTTGAAATAATTCCATATCTGGCTTTTCTTTCCCAAACCAGTGTGCTGCTAGCACAAGCTTGTTCATCCGTTGTTCTGGTTGAACCTTATTTATGAGACGTTGAACAGGTGAAATGGCTGTCCCACTAGATTTGAAAAGGAATGTTTCGTCGGTATTTAAAGAAAAAAAAAACTGATACCTGTTGCCAGAACCAACTGTAGAGGTTACAAAGTCGCGTTACAACTTTCTATCTGTAAT
Source organism: Rhipicephalus microplus (assembly GCF_043290135.1). Lineage (NCBI taxonomy): Eukaryota > Metazoa > Arthropoda > Arachnida > Ixodida > Ixodidae > Rhipicephalus > Rhipicephalus microplus. Next base: position 131,373,027 of record NC_134701.1, read on the forward strand.
GTTAGACAAGGTGTTGTAACATCTAAGGGGGGACGTGGCAAGTAAAACTAATTTTTTTATTAATGTACTGTTTGTGATGAAAGTTGGTGTGTGTATGTGGATGATTGTGAGGATTCCAAATATGAAAACCGTTTTTAAATAGCTCTTGTACTTTTTGAGTTACAAGCATATTTATACTAATTAATGCTCTTCACAATTGAAGAGATAGTTATTGCTAAATGAAATTATTTTTTCATATTATTATGTTTCCAAAGCATCAACTTCTGCAAAAAAGCTATTAGTTGATTTTTCTAGTTCTTGTAACCATAAATAAAATTTCCAAAACATGTATGTTATTTTGCACACACATCGCAGTAATTATAAAATGTGTTCTAAAAATTTTAAATGATGAGTAAGAAGAGAGATAAAGCTTTATTGCACTGCTAAAGGCCTCCTGAGCCTAGTGCAAAAAACGGAACGACTCTATCAGTCTTTGTTAGAAAATGACAGATGTTCTAGCGAAGGCACATAGGCGAAAATCAAGAGCTGAGAAAACTGACTTTGAAAGTTCACTCTTGTTTGGAAGTTCACAACATGCCTAAAACACTCAGAATCTTCCTGGGCAGTAATCCTGAGATGCTGTGGCCTTGGCCTTTGTAGAGCGCAACCCAGTTTCGCGCTTCTTTGTCGTGGAACAATGCGCCTTTTGAGCCCTCTTTACCCTTTTGGCATCTATTTCGGCTGCTCGCCACAAAGAGCAGTCTCCTGGATTGAAGGCCAGTTGAGCAGTGATCTCTTGCAGCCACCATCGAAACGGCAGACTGCATCTGCAACTGCACTTTCCACACTCCGAAGGGAGGCGAACTGGCTCTTGGACTGGAGTGACCAAATGACGCTGTTCATACTCTCCACAGCGTTCTGGGTTTTTCCCTGCGCACACCTTTCAAGGAGCTCTTTGTTTGAGAGGCGCTTGTAGATTGGCAGCAGTGCCACTCGCACGTGAGGGGGCAGTTTATGTTTGTGAGGCGGCAGCGGCTCTCCCTTGGCCAATGCCTGATTGTGCGGGCACCAGGAGTCGGTCCCACTTGGGCACAGGTCGTGGTGTGGATCCTGGTCTGTGGATGTTACATGGTAATAAGTGGCCATGATGGCCCCTCTCCATGCCAGGAACATCGTTGGGTGGCTCTTAATGGCCCAGCCATAATAATTCGTTAACTTCTTTATCAGGCCCTGCATCAGCCGGCCTTTGCCACCCATGCTCAGTCCTCGGCCTTTGGATTTGCGCTCATTAAGAAGGTTGCGCAAGGAAGTGCCTATTCTTTTTTTCACATGGTCCACACACTCCTGTTTCTTGATCACCATGTAGCCATACACCTTGTCTTGCGTAAGGGCAAGGTACGTATGGCTGTCACCATCGCAGAGCACATTGATGTATTGAAGCTTGTACTTAATAAACGATCTTTCAAACATGATCCTAGCTGATTCTACTTCCATTTGGCCTGCATTAGCATCGGCGTTCTTTTGGCACTGTGGCTTGTGTTTCTCAAGCCACTCCTCATAGTTGTCGTCACCAGGCTTGGGGCCAACAGCACAGCCTTGGCAGTAGTTGGACAGGACATAGTGGTCCAAGACCAAGCCTGTGTACAGCTCGATTACACAGCCCACGCCAATATGACTTCTGTGCCCCCTCGTCATCCACGTGCCGTCGTAAATGACGTCAATGTTGCCTGGCACTCCTCCTAGGTCCTTGTAAATGTCATGCACCTTCTGTGCACTTTCTGCTTCAATGCGGGTGACAGCTGATGTGGTGGCAGGGTGGCTGTACTTCCTTTGCAGTCTATGGTAGGACTTGTGGTGCAGTGCTCGATGGGAAATGTCCATCGCAGAAAAAATGTCATTTATGGCAGATTGTTTTCTGCCAACTGACTGCACAGCCCTCAAAGCACGCAGGTTTACCTCAAAGGGGTTCGTTTTTTGTTGCCCGGAGCACCCCGGGGACGACCACGCACTGTTCACTATGTCACAATTGTCACAAAAAAGTTCCATCCTCGCCGCGAGTCCAGGGCAGTGCGTAGTCTTGAGGCGTATCGACCCTTCGTCGCACTTGTTGCACTTTGCTGACGAAAGCAGACCGTTCAGCATCTTCTTATTTACAATGAAGAATGTGGAGTCCTTACCGTCGTCATTTTCGTCGCAGCCTTCGTTCAGAAGCTCGAGCTTCCGCTTTGAAGCGGTCTTCGATGCTACGGCATCCAAAACATCCCGCCTTGTCTGCGCCCGCTGCGCGATTTCTTCACTGCTTGGAATCTGGGCCGAAACTCGCGATAGAATGTTCGACGCGCAAACGCCCGGAGTTGCAATGGCTGCCGACGCGGTGCCACCGCAATCGGGTTTGCGAGAGCGTCCATCACGGTCGACGGTATCCGGCGGTCCGACATATGACGATGTGGCACCTTCCACACTCTCGGCCTCACAACAATCAGCGAAGGGTCTGAGTAGAGGCTCCGTGACACTTGAAGAGCATGCTCCGTCCGGAACTGCGACTGGGACGGCAGCCGCAGTCGTCTGCCCTTTGTTCCAAGCTTTCCGATGCTTGCCGTACTTGTGGACGCTCCAGAACTTTTTTTGTGACAACATAGCACCGCAGTATGAGCAAGCACTCAGAAGAGACCACCGATGTAAACAAAGCTTGGTAAAAAAAGCACGCGAACTATCACAAAAACTGCAAACTGGCGAAAAACGAAGCGCACGCGGGATGATTCTCGGCGCGGCGGCCGCAGATGCGCTCGCGCTTCCAAGGTTGCCAAGGTGCGCGGCGCAGCTTTGACCAGTAAGAGGTCGCACCTGCTACCACGTGACCCGCGCAGCCAATTGCTGTTCTTCGTTTTCGTTTTTTTACTTGCTCCTCGCGCTTTTATTTTCACTCGGCGAAATACGAGACCGCGACCATCAGGAAGCCGGCTTTCTCCTCTTTCCAAAGCTTCCAAAATGGCGGCTCACGCTCAACAACACGGATATGGTGGCTAGAAGGGGGAGGTGGGAGCATCACCAGCTGCGGAGTGTAGCAACAGATCATGGTGGCAGCAGCGGCGCTGCTGTAGCTTTTTAGATCGGTCGGTGGGGGCGAGCGTCCTTGACGGCCAAACAGGCCAGGCGCTGCACGAGAAGGTATGCGCACTTTGCAGAGCTTGCGACCTCCATGTAATAACTGGAATGCAGCTGTGTGCCCTAGCAATGGGGTGTTTTAAACGAAAATTTAAGCACGGAATGTATACCGAGATTAAGGCAACGAACTACCTCTAATGGCATGCAAACATACGGCGTAGCACCCAAAAGGCAAGGCGGCGTACTCCACGAAGACCGTGCGTATAAGTTCGAATACCATTTGAAACGTCCGTGTAAAACGATCATATGCTCACAATCGCATCGTTCGGTACCTCCCTTTACATTTCAATGCGTAACTTTTAACGATTTTATTATATTGTAGTTTTCGCAGCTGTTCACTTTTTCGATGAGTTTCGTGTCTGGTGAATTTTCTACACACCGAGTGACGTATATTCAATCAAGGAGATTTTAATAAAAATTGTATACATGCGCAACGTTCAGGGAATTAACAGCCTGCATCTTTATTTTTGTACATCGCCAATCTCATGCAGCAAGCAGCTCTAAATTACAATCACATGAAAGCGCTGTGTGTGAGTCGGCTTCAGGCAATGAACAACTTTATTGCCGGAACAAGAACGAGTATATATACACAACTAGTGCCGCCGCCGGGCATGCGCACTAAAGGTACAAACAGTGACGTGGGGCTTATTGAGCCTTGCTACATCTTCCCTTTTTACGGGGCAGTTAACACCTGGTTAGCGCCTCTCAGGTAGAGGGTACCGACAGGGCTCGCATCGTTGCCTTGTGCTTCGCCGTAGTTCTGTAGGGGCCGTTGAGGACGCCCCGTTTGGAGGGACAAGGCTCGCTTCTGGCTGGTTTGATTCTGGTTGCGGTTCTAGCAAGCGGAGATGCTCTCTTGTGCGCCGAAGTTCCCGGCCGTCTTCTGTTTTAACGATGGCCGAGCGGGTTTCCCCGAACGGTCTGATGAAGACTGCAGGCGCCCAGGTCCGCTGGTTTGTATCATATACGGTGACCTGCTGGCCTGGCTTCACAGGCGGTAGTGTTCTGCTACCGCGGTTGTAGTAGGTCCTCTGTCGTTGCCGTATTTCTTGAAGGCGGCCCTGTACCACTTTCGGTGGGATGGTCCTCGGTTCCAAATGGCTGGTAGGCACCGGTAGCAGAGTTCTAGTCTGGCGTCCCATCAGCCTCTGCACAGGGGACTGGAGCACATCATCACGTGGAGTATTGCGCCACTCAAGCAAAGCCATTTGAAACACGGGCATTTTCAATGAGCACTTTTTTAAAAGCTTTTTTGCCTCCTGGACCGCTCTTTCCGTCATGCCGTTTGCCCGCGGGTGGTAGGGGCTTGAGGTTACGTGAGCAATGCCCAAAGTGTCCAGAAACTCCTTGAACTCATGACTGCTAAAAGGCGGGCCATTATCACTGCACAACTTTAGTGGCAAGCCATGGACGGAAAAAATTTCTGAACACCATATTTTAAGCGAGCTCGCCGTTGTCGTCCGAAACTCTCGTAGTTCAAAGAAGAACGAGCAGAAGTCGACAATGACGGCGAACTCTCGACCTTCGAAACAGAACAAATCTATGCCGACAACTTGCCATGGTAGCGAGGGTGCCTCGTGACTCAAAAGTGGCATCTTAGGGTTCTGAGGTTTATGCTTTTGACATACTTTGCAAGCTTTGCAGAACTGCTCGATGTTGCCCGCCATATTCGGCCAAAACATTACGTTCCTTGCCCTAGCCTTCATTTTTTCGACTCCCACATGCGCTGAGTGAAGAGTACTCATCATTTCTGATGTCTTCGATTGTGGCACGATTACCTTGTTACTCCGGAATACGAGGCCGTCCTGTTCGTGTATCTCGTCCTGGTACTCCCAGTACGCCCGAAGTGGCTCGGGGACGTCTTGCTTGTGAAGGGGCCATGCTGTACTTGCGTATTCGCGGAGCTTGCCCAGGGTTGAGTCCTCATTGGTGGCTTGAAGCAAGTCTTGCAGCGCGCGTGCAGAGGCTGAAATACATTGAAGAACATTGACCTGAAACTGCTCGTCTTCTGGCATGCATGCTTTGCTCGGAAACCTTGACAAAGCATCAGCTAGGAATAGTTCTTTGCCCGGTTTGTAAGTCACATGGATGGGGTAACGTTGTAGAGTAAGGCGCATGCGTTGTAACCGTAGTGGGCACTGATACAACGGCTTACTGAATATCGCTACTAAGGGACGGTGGTCACTTTCCACAGTCACTGCATGCTGTCCGAATATGTAGTCATGAAATTTAGTGCACCCATGTACAATAGAAAGTGTTTCCTTCTCTATCTGTGCGTATCTTGTCTGCGCTTCCGTAAGTGTCCGTGACGAAAATGCGACGGGCTGCGCATCCTGCATTAGGACAGCGCCCACCCCCAGCTGGCTCGCATCCACCGATAAGGTCACCGGTTTACTGGAATCAAAATACTGGAGTACTGGCGCTTGTATCAGAGCCTCACGCAGTCTAAGAAAACTTTCATTGCTGCACCTCCGTCCAGACCCATGCAGTGTCTTTCCGCAGCAAAGTACGAAGTGGTGCTGTGACCTCAGACATGTTTGGAATAAAACGCTGTACAAAGTTCATTGTGCCCAAAAAGACTTGTAGCTCCTTACAGTTTTTTGGTGTCGGCATTTCCAAAATGTCCTGTACACGTTGTGGGCCCACACGCAAGCCTTCGGCAGTGAGCACGTGCCCAAGGTAGCGAACCTCTGTCTGCAAAAAGAAACACTTCTTTAGGTTTAGTCGAAGATTCTGTTTGCGGCAGCGTGCTAGAAGGAGCTGCATATTGTAGTCATGTTCTTGCTTTGTTTTGCCCTAGACTAGAATGTCATCCATTACTACCGCTACATTTGCGAGACCTTCTAGGACACGATGCATCGCTGCTTGGAATATTTCTGGTGCTGAGGCAATACCGAAGGGCATGCGGAGAAAGCAGTAGCGTCCGTACGGTGTACTCATTGTGCAAAGTTTGGAGCTATAGTCATTCAGCTTTATCTGCCAAAACCCTGAAGCTGCGTCTAATGTCGAAAAAAATTTGGCTCCAGCAAGCTTTGGCACAACGTCTTCCAGTGTAGGCATAGGATAGTTCTCCCGCAAAAGTGCTTTGTTGGGCTCGATGGGATCTAGGCAGATGCGTACTTTATCTTTCTTAACGACGGTGACCATGTGACTTGACCATTCCGTTGGACCCCTTACCTTAGTTATCACGCCTTGTTCTTCCATACGCTTGAGCTCTTCCTCGACTCTTTCCTGAAGGGCCACGGGAACTCGCCTGGTTGGCACGATGATTCCAATGGCTCCGGGCTTTAACTTCATTGCGTACTCTTTGCCTTTCAGCTGTCCCAGTCCACTGAAGACTTCTGCGAAAGGTTGAGCCGCTGGGTACAACTGTTGGACGTGAACATTTTGCACGCGGCAAATAAATCCTAGGCGTTCCGTCACTAATCCACTTAGAGTCACAGGCACATTTTGTTCGACCACAAAAAAAGTTTCTTCGTGCTCTTTGCTGTTAGCACGTAGGCGCAGCCGAATTTTTCCTTTCGCTGGGGTCTTATGGCCGAAGAAGGCGGTCAGGGTCGCGTGGCAGGTTTGCAGGGGCCCATTGCTAAGCTTTTTTGAGTCTTTGCTTGAAATTACGCAGCAGTTAGCACCCGTGTCTAGCTTGCACGTGAATTGGCAGCCTTCGATGTCAACTGCTGCAGTCCAGTTATCTCCCGCTGCGACTGCGCATACGGTCAAAGCTTCCAAGAAAAAATTTTTTTCATCCATTTGTAGTTCGTGCAGCTCTTTTTTCACGCCTCTGTTTTGTCGCCGCACCGACGATCTATATGCTTGAGCGAAATGATTACGCCCCCCGCAATTTTTGCAGGTTTTTCCTATAGCCGGGCACCTTGCGTTACCGTGCGCGCTATAACCGCACCGACTACAGTGATGCTTTTGGGTGCTGACTGCCTGAATGACTGCGGCGCTTGCTGCTTCTGTGCCTTCATTAATTTCTTTAAACTGCTCCTTCCCAATTTCTTGGGCGCAACACATTTTGACGGTCCTGCTGTACGACGGATTCTCGGCGATAAGCTTTTCTTGCAAGCGTTTATCTCTCAATCCCAGAATAATCCGGCTGCGAAGCAAATGGTCTTCTACGTCCCCGAACTCGCAGTTCTTCGCTAAAAGCCGGAGATCGGTTAGCCAGTCATTGAAACACTCCCCTGGCCTTTGGTTTCTTGATCCGAAGCGGAATTCATTAAACGTCAGGTTAGTCACTGGCTTGTAGAATTCCTCAAACTTTTCGAGCAACGTCTCGACGTTGTTTTTGTCTGCATCATCTTTGAATTTGAAGGTGTTGTAAGCCTTCCTACCTTCTTTGCCGACTGTTACGAGTAACATTGCTGCTTGTATTTCTTTAGGCTGCTTTCTCAACTGGGTAGCGGTGGAGAACAAAGTGAACTCACTTGTCCATGTCTTCCATGCAAGCCATGCGTCTGTCGACGGGTCCAGTGGCTTGGGTGGGGGAAGCAGGGTTGACGGACCCGACATAGTGACGGGAATCCGCTGCCACCATGTGTGTGAGTCGGCTTCAGGCAATGAACAACTTTATTGCCGGAACAAGAACGAGTATATATACACAACTAGCGCCGCCGCCAGGCATGCGCACTAAAGGTACAAACAGTGACGTGGCGCTTATTGAGCCTTGCTACAAGCGCAACTCCACACATATTCACGTTACACGACGAAGCTTCAAATAGTGCATTCGCTGCTGTCGCTTGCCCTCCCGTGCCATGTTTTCCGCTTTTACAATGAAGTGCAGCCTTGTCATTGCATAAAACTTGACGAGCCTGTTAGTAACATCTCTGGAATGTTTTTCGCAGCCAAGATGAGTTAGCCGGTTTCTTGTCAACGCAGAAATGAAGTCCATTATGCTATTTGCTTTAAGCTTGCTGAAGCCAAAGCAGCGCGCGAATGAGTCTTCCATGTTTTCGATAAAAGCCTACAGTTCATCAGATGGGTAGAGCAGCCCACCCCGGTCTACTTCTCTGATTAGGCAGGCATCTGCGGGCATATCAGAATCGCGTGGTCGGATAAGGGCTTTTGCACATTCAGGGCACTTGGTTTTGCTCAGCATTCTTCGGGCGACATATCCAGCAACGTAATGCATAACTCGGGAGTCGCTTTTTACCAAAACCATTGCGCAGTGATCTGTTGGGATGCCAGACGATTCCAGGTTTTCATGTACTTCATTGAGACACCCTATGTCCATGAGCTCGTCAAGCTTCGTCTGGAACTCTCTCCAGTCTTTGTGGCTGCCATCTGTGAGGCTCTTCAGAACTGACGGTGACACATTTCCGTTAGCAGGTGCCTTCGCCAAACTGCAGAACGACAGACAATTTGCTGAAAGCAGAAACTGGGTTGGCGTCGGGTGGTCGTTGCTTCCCGACATTTGCCACAAGATTCCGAACACATTCTCCAGAGGATCCTGGCTTAGTCTTGATGTCAGCAAGTACTTGTAACCAAGCTCTTTTGTGAGATATTCGAAAATCGACATGGTGCTTTTCAGAGTAACGCGAAGCCCTTCTGCAGTACCGTGGCTGAAGAAGCCCAGCTTTCCAATGTTTCCTTCCCACGCATCTAGATATGCAATAAATTCCTCCACTTCAGCCAGGACTGGCGAGTTGGGACGCATGGCACCGCGGCTGCAGCGGGAAGTCATGGCTGCAATCAGCCTAGCCATTCTTCTGATAAATGACACTGTTGCATCACTAGAGCCAACGCCCCATACTCTCTCAATCTCTTCCTTATATGCATACAAACCCCTGACCATCTCATCACTGAAAAAAGTGAAGGCATAGTTCACTTTCATTTTTTCAAGTCCGTTCGGATCGATGACGACTCTTGTGACACGAGGCGTTGCTTTAAGCTGCACAATGTCCCTATTGTCACACTTCCATGCCTCTTTCACAACAGTTATCCTGACCCTTCCTTCGGGCCCCGCAGGGGCGCCTCTGCAAGCAGGCGTTTGGTGTGTAGCGACACCACGGACCCGAGCTAACGGGGGAGTTTGGACTCCCTCCCACGCCTAGCCGTGCGTGGCTTTGCCGTGTCCGGGGAAAAGGGGATCCTGGGGGTTGAGCCGACGCTGGGTGCTTGGACCTTTAAGGCCCCCCGGCAGAGGCAACACACCCCTTTGGCCCCGGCTTCACGTAGACGGCACCCCTGGGCTGACCCACCCAGGGGAAATCGGCAGTCGCCTTTTCCTATCTCTCTCTCGCTACATCTTCGTCTTTTGTTCTCACTTTACATCTTTCCTGTCTTCTCCTCACTTCATTTTACTTCCAATTTTTCCTGGCGGCAAGGGTTAACCTGGTGTAAATATCCAAACTTGGATAGATATATTAGGTTATGGCAGTGGCGTACTACTGGTGTTGCGCAGACATGTTTACATGTTCTGCCACGTCCCCTTGTTGGGCTCCGTGGTGGGTGGTAGGCGCCATTACTGAAGGAACTTCACTTTTCTATGGGATCACGAAACCCCTTATCTATTGATCGCCCCTTCAAAAGGTGGCGCACCGAAGCAAATGCAATGCCAATTTCAGAAAAACAAGACCATTTCCCTAAGTACCACGTTATTCATTGCGAAAGCTCGGACAAAAAAGCTCGCAACATCTCCCCATTTCTCGTGTCCAGGTGCCTAACCGAGACTATTGGAACTGGCTATAAGGCTACAAAGATGGCAAGCGGAGACTTGCTAGTGGAAGTTAAAGACAAGACACAGTTTCAGAAACTAGAAAAATTAGTAGCATTTGGGGACAAGCCCGTAACCGTCTCTGCGCACCGAACGATGAACACTGTCAAAGGCGTTGTGTCAGACGATGACCTAAAAGACTTAACGAATGATGAGCTTCTGGCTGGCTGGAAGGACGAAAACGTCGTTCACGTACAGCGTATCGTAGTGAGAAGAGAAAACAAAGAAATTCCAACCAAGCACATAATTGTGACCTTTGGGTGCTCCACACTACCGCAAGAATTAGTCACCGGCTATCTAAAACTGTCTGTGAGACCCTACATTCCGAATCTGCGGCGCTGCTTCAAGTGCCAAAGATTCGGACATGCTTCTCAGAGTTGCCGTGGGCAGCTTACCTGTGCACGGTGTGGTATCACAGGCCACTCTGCAGATGATGACTGCAAGGCCGAACCCCACTGTACGAACTGCGATGGAGAACACGCGGCGTATTCTAGATCCTGCACAGCATGGAAAAAAGAAAAAGAAATTATTACCATTAAAGTCACCCACAACATCAGTTTCCGCGAAGCAAGGCATCGGGTCTCCCCTTTCTATGCTACAAAATCATTTGCTGAAGTGGTGCAACAGGGGGCAGCACCACGACAGCATCAGGGTGCCGCCCAAGCTACGCACAGCGTGCTGGAGCGACCGCCGCTTGCCCCTTCTGCTGGAGCAGCCAAGGCTGCTCCGGCCTTACTCAACAAGGCCCCACCACGGGCGTCGACATGCATTGGCACGAGCCAAGGCAACGGGCAGACTGCGGGAACCCCGTCGACGTCCGGTGTAAAGGTTTGAAGGCTTCGTATCTTGAGCCGAAGCCCACAACGCCCAGGGATCGCTCAGCAGAGCGACGGTCCAACGCTTCTAATGAAGCTATGGACACAACGGCCAGTCAAACGGCGCGTGCAGCGCCGAAGGAGCGGCGAGTTTCTCTCGACCGCTCCAAAAAAGACAAAAGACAAATTACAGGGCCTCCAAAAAGCCCTGTAAAATAAGTTTCCTTTTCCATAACCTGAAAGGTTATGGTACCATTCTGTTTTGACTTTAGTATCACACGAATGTCACCAAGGCTTTATTACCAACAAATCAATTCTTACTCCATTTTTCTGCTCAAGTTCACTGCCCAAAATGGCTTTTCTCCTCCATTGGAATTGTAGAGGACTCATTCACAACATAGGTGACATAAAAGATTTGCTAAGTAGTCTCTCTCCAATGGCTATGTGCTTACAGGAGACCAATCTGGGAGAAAAACACACCAACTTCCTCAGAGGTTTTACCGTAGTACGTCGCGATCGCATCCACGCTAGCCGGTTGTCCGGTGGCGTGGCTATTGTCGTCAAAAGTGGAATTGCAGTGAGAGAGAACACCATCTACAGTCACATCGAGGCCGTAGCCGTCACCATTTTAGCTCACAAAACTATTACCATATGTTCCATTTATATCCCCCCACACACGCATTTTTCAATTAAAGATATAGAGCATATTTTGGACCGACTGCCTGAACCGTTTATTATCGCAGGGGATTTTAACGCGCACGGAATGCTTTGGGGAAGCAGTACAACTGACACCAGAGGACAAACCCTCGAAGATTTTATTCTGAACAATGAAGTATGTCTTTTAAATACTAGTAGCGTCACCTACTGCTCCCCAAGCACAGGAGCCACTAGCTGCTTAGATCTAGCGCTGTGCTCACCTTCGCTCTTTTGCGAACTAAAGTGGAGCGTGATAGATAATGTCTACGGCAGTGACCATATGCCTGCTCTCATAAAATTAACACAAACCCTCCCCACCACTCAATCCCGACCACCGCGTTGGAAACTACATCTGGCAGACTGGCCACTGTTCACTGAAAAAGCTGCCCTAGAAAAAGAGATGCTTGATGGCCTAAGCATAGAGGAAATGAACGAGACAGTCACCGCCTGCATACTTGCGGCAGCCGAACAAACAATACCACAATCCTCCGGCATTATAAAGAAAAAACTTAAACCATGGTGGACGAAAGAGTGCACACAAGCTAAAAAAATGCAACAAAAGGAGTGGGGCATTTTTCGTAAACATCCTACAGGAGAGAACCTTCTAGCATTTAAAAAGGCGAGAGCAAAGGCAAGATTTATTCGCAGGCAGGCTGAAAAACTCTCGTGGAAAAAGTACATTTCATCCATCAACAGCTCCATCACATCTAAAAGAATGTGGGATCAGGTGCACAAGTTTACCGGCAACTATAGTTCATATACCATCCCCATTCTCTCAACCCCTGGCATCCAGACAACTTTAGGCGAACAGGCAGACCTACTAGCGCAGCACTTTTGCGCTATTTCGAGCTCAGCAAACTATTCGGCAGCTTTCCTAAAACATAAACAATCTACAGAAAAGCAAAAGCTTCCTATTACAGGTTATCACGACAGATCATACAACTCCCCCTTAACCCTGCAGGAAATTAACAGAGTGCTTTCTCAAGGTAAAAAAACAGCACCTGGCCCAGACAAAATACATTACCAAATGCTCGCCCATTTGTCCCAGGAAGCGGTGAAGGCATTGCTGCACTTCTTTAACGCTATTTGGATCACTGGCAGAATGCCAACAGAGTGGAAAAAAGCCATTATAATTCCATTTCTCAAAGCCGGAAAAAACCCTACATTACCAACAAGCTACAGGCCCATAGCACTTACAAGTTGTATCGCGAAATCCTTCGAAAGCGTTATTAATATTAGGCTAACATACATCCTAGAAACCGATAACTTGATAGATGTTCACCAATGTGGTTACAAGAAAGGATGTTCTACCACCGATCACCTCGTTCGCCTTGAACATACAGTACGAGAAGCTTTCCTGTACAAGCAACACTGCTTAGCAGTATTTTTCGATCTTGAAAAGGCATATGACACAACGTGGAAGTACGGTATCTTACGAGACCTAGCAGATCTTGGAATTCGCGGAAGGATGCTCAACTGCTTGTCCGACTTCCTATCGAACCGAACTTTTCAGGTTCGTTTAGGCACCACACTTTCAGGAACTTTTACTCAAGAGAACGGTGTGCCTCTGGGCTGTGTCTTAAGCACAACTCTCTTTGTCGTTAAAATGAACTCTGTGAACCAAGTCATACCATCTACTCTTATGCACTCACTATATGTGGATGATCTCCAAATAGCGTGCCGGTCATCTAACATGGCGACGTGCGAGCGACAGATTCAAATAGCACTAAACAAGCTAACACAATGGGCTAACAAAAACGGCTTCCGGTTTTCTGAGGAAAAGACGGTTGCTGTAGCGTTCTCCCAAAAACGAGGCTTACAACCAGACCCCGTACTGAAAATAAACGAAACAGTATTGCCAATAAAACAAGAACAGAAGTTTCTGGGGGTCGTATTTGATAAGAAGCTCAATTTTCTTCCACACATTAATAATCTCAAGGTAAAATCCAACAGCGCCCTCAATGTCCTCAAAGTCTTGTCCCGAAAGCACTGGGGTTCCGACCGTAAGTGCCTCCTGCTCATCTACCGCTCTTTAGTACGCAGCAAATGAGACTACGGTAGTATAATCTACGGTTCAGCTAGAGACTCGTACCTTAAGCGCCTAGACCCTGTCCATAACAAAGGGTTACGCCTCGCAACAGGTGCCTATCGAACCTCACCTATTTCGAGCTTATACGCCGAAAGTAACGAACCATCCTTGGAATATAGGAGAACGAAACCAATGCTCACGTATGTCCTTAGAGTTCGTTCTTCACCAGATCATATATGCCACAGTATTGTCACACGCTGTGACCTACGACAACACTATGCCAACAAACCAAACGTAATTAAGCCACTAATACTAAGATTTGAAGAAAAATTTCATGCCCTGAATATTCCTAACGAAGCACTCTCCATTGCCAGAAGGCCACCCAGTTTGGCTCCATGGAGTGATTTCTCCAAATTCTTGGATTTTTCACTCACACATATAAAAAAACAAAACACCCCACGTGAACATATACTACAAGAATTCCTTACATTACAACAAACGTACAATACTTACGAAGAATTTTATACTGATGGTTCGAAGACATCTGCTTATGTCGGAAGCAGTGTGGTAGGAGCAACACACGAGCAAATAACTAGACTACCGCAGTTCGTATCCATCTACACCGCTGAGTGCTATGCGTTATGGATGGCAGTATGATACATTATAAGCTCAAAACATAAAAGTGCCGTAATATTTACAGACTCGTTAAGCGCACTGAAAAGTCTCAATTATAAATCTCAGTATGAGCCATTCATAGGCGATATTTTAAACATGCTATCCCACACACCTGATGACCGCACCATACGCCTCTGTTGGGTCCCGAGTCATGTCGGGATCCCAGGCAATGAAAGGGCAGACCATCTAGCTGCAACAGCAAAAGAGATGCGCGAGTCAAAAACCAACATACCTGCCAGAGATGGGATTCAAGCTGTTTGCCGGGCCACCACCTTTCACTGGCAGCAGGAATGGAAATTACAACAAAACAACAAACTTCACCTAATTAAACCTGTTCTTGGTGAATGGAAGACCTGTCTTCATCAAGCGCGTTTTATCGAAGTAGTTATATGTCGACTACGAATAGGTCACACGCACATCACACATAATTACCTATTGGTAGGCGAAGAAGCCCCAAGATGCGATAAGTGTCAGGAACAACTAACTGTAATGCACATTTTAATAGCTTGCCCACATATGGGAACATTAAGAGAAAAACATTTCCGTATGTTTTACAGGTTAAATATTCCCTTCCATCCAATGCTACTCTTGGGCGATGACGCCCTAATACCCATAGCTGATGTGATCAGCTTTTTAAATGAAGAACAACTTCTGAACAAGGTCTAACTACACTAAACTATGCTACCGCTAGACATGGCAAAACTCGACTGATGTGACTCGTAGCACAGCCTCTTCGGAGAGGCATCTGCTGCAGCTCGAATTTACAACGAGGCACTTGCCTCCCTGCCATTAGGTATAAGGACACGGGTATGGTATTAGTGCTATGTAAAAGCCGCTACGCTTTAACATAACCTCATGCACCAACCATACACATTGACCACCCCGAGCATCACACACATAATCTTAGAAGAGATATATACTTCACGCGTTTGCGGAGCCAATCCTTTTAGGCCTTTATACAGCCACGCTTCATCGCTCATCATATTCATATGTCACCGCCGTTAAGACATTTCAGAGTCATTGTCATAGCCCTGTTTGCTGTAAGTATTCTCACCATGAGTCTGGCGCAGCATAGCCTTAGTTGCTCTTGCGCCACAAAACCCAACATAACTAACTAACCTTCCTTCGGGCACCTAGAGACCCGTCGACACAATGCTGTTGCGGGCGCACTTCACAAGATGCGGAAAGTCTGATAAGAAGTGCAGACTTGTGCTGTGATCTGCAGGGTGCTTCACTTTGCAAACAACTGACTTTGAAGAACCCTTGATGCCAAATTGTCGCCACATACTCCTGTTCCAGGATGCACCATCTGTGGTCACAAAATCCACAAAAAGCCCAGACTTCTCGGCAGTTAGTGTTGCATCGACAATGATTTTTGCAAGCAAATCTGCCTTGACATTTCCAAGGGAGCCGAAAACCCCTAAGATTTGCTGAAAGTTGCCTGAAAATGGTTGGTACGATACTACTAGACCGTGATCACACGTTTGTGTGCTTTGATCTAGAGAAGTGTATTTGCCCAAGTCAACGAAACCTTCGATGAGTTCACTGCTTGTCACTTTGAGGCTCTCCGAGAGCTTCAGTTCGTCAATTAAGAGATCTCCGTGCCTGTGAAACTCATCTATACTTTTGGTTTTTTCTTCTATGGCAGCAAAAACATTATCATTGAACCCAAAGTTGCTCTTATAATTTCTCACGTACTTGTTGAAACAACTCTTGCTGGGCAAGACCATTATTTTATGCTTTCGAATATGCTCATACAGCTTTGGGCTTTTCATGCGCATTATAATGCAGTCCAGAAGCCATTCATCGCTGTACTTCATCCCCTGTGTTCCTTTCCTTTTCGCTGCTTCAAAGCATGTTTGTACCTGCTGCCGCTGTTTCTCAGGCAGCTTAGACAGACTTTCCTGAAGGTTTGATTCAGAGAGGGCAGAATTACTTTGCTTCATTTTCGCAAGCATTTGCTTTAGTTCACTGACTTTTGCCTTTTCTCGCCTCAACTGTCTTCCCCGCATAATTAGTTTCTTCGAAGCACGGTAACCAGTAGCCACTCTAGCTTTTCTCTTCTTATAGGATGCTTGGTTTAAAAGCAGTTTCCTTAGATACCTGCAGTGTATACAAGGCCTTTGATCTTGAGACATGCCTGAGCAACTTTTGCTGTACAACTTGTTTCCATGCGTTCTGTATTTTGATTGATTGGAACTGTTAAGCCGCTCCAGTGGAATAGCACCTTGCTCAAAACTGGAGCACACAACCATCTCGTTGATGGAGTGGAGGCGGCTTTCCACAGCATTCACATCAAACACGTCCACTTTTTTTACAACTTTCCCTTGCACAAACACTACACAATGATAGCAAGTATCCTCAGCAGAGCACAACACCAGTTTCTTGAAGCACACACTATCACCATTTTGAGCGCAAACAGTAAATGCAACAGCGTTCGGGGCATCCGCAAGTAGGCACATCGACCAGTATTCGCTTGGAAGCTTCTCACCTTTCATATGCTCCACTGTACACGACGCGCCAGGAACACGTTCACCGTTCGTTGTCACATCTAAGGAAGAATCGTGCTCCATCGAAGGAAGTTCATTTTCATCGTTCACTTTTCTTTTTTTGCCGAGCACTTCTCTCGATGTCCGGGAGCTGCGCTTCTGAGGAAGCTTTTTAGAGAGATAACTCGGCGTGTTTGGGAAGATCGACGGTATCGCATCATCGGTAAGGCATGGGCGGCCGCGAGGAATCCTCACAACTTCACCATTCACGATGTGGGTGTAATCTCTCACAATGAACCGTTGCTCGAAGTGTAACTCCCACAGGACTGCAGTTCGGTCGAGCAGTTTGTCACCACGTGGAACGTACCGCTGCCATGCTTTCAGCCGGTCCTCATCGTTCGGTACGGTAAAAACAGACCCTTTTACACCTGCCTTTCGGGCTGAAACGTACCCGGTAGAGCATCCGGGCGCGAAGCAGTGAGTCTGGCGCTTCACTGGTTTAGCCATCACGATATGCGGTGTGAAGAGGCTTTAAAACTTCGAGCATCGTGCGAACAGTACGAACACAAGCCGCGGAAACGCACGTGCTCCGCTTCGGCCCAGAGGGGCATCTAAAAAACGAGACGCGCGCCACCGCTCGTCGGCATGAACAACTGACACCCTCTCCGCCAACCTCCGCAGCGCGCGATGCTCCCACCTTCCCTTCTAGCCACCATAACACGGAGGAAGGAAAGGTAAGGAGAGGCCCTGACGTCACTCGTTGTGAAGCCGCGATGAAGCCGGAAGTAGGCCATATTGACTAGGCAAATTCTCCTCTCTTGTTTACATATGAATGCGAAGCAGAAGGCGCGACTCCCTCTCCGGTTCGGAAAGGACGTGGGCTGCGCAGCGCGTGTGTCGTGACGATCCGAAACTAATGGAACTGGGCTCATAACTCTGAGCCAGTGAGACACCTTCAGCGAAATCGCTTCGTCCGAGTAATAACAGGGAGTAAGAGCTCGCCGACAACGAAGCAACTACGAGAGAACGCGCGCTAGATGCACTGACAACGGCGAGTCCTTTCACGTCATTAATTCAGCAACTGTACAGACAACACGATCAGTCGTGCGCCTTCTACGGTTGCATTCTGCCACGCGGCTGACGCAGCGTCCTGCCGCTGTGTCCCGTGTTCTGTGTGAAACTCACCGGCGTCAGCATTCTGTGACCGTGGTGACTTTGAGCACAGTGCTAGTGACAGTTGAACGTGGTTGCTGTTACGTTGAGATTACATGCAATGCTGGTGAAGAGTGTACCAAGCGGAACAGAAAAAGTGTTTTAATACGCACATGCAAGTTGTTACTGTACATACGCAACACGAAACTACGTATGTGCACATGGTCCTCACGGCGTCTTGCTGGGCTCAACAGCGTCGTCCGTTGTCACAAGCAGGAGCACTGCTCAACCGTCACTGACCTGCAAGGCGTTCGTCGTCATTCAGCTTCGTCATGGTGCCCAACGCAATTTCGCTGAACACTAACTGCTTCATCCGCGTCATCCGCCGCACGACACATGGATATGCACTTGTTCTACGCACTGTTGAAACCCCGTGATGGACAAAGGAATTTGTAAACATTGCTAAGAGTAATGTAACAGCCAGGAGAACACTGCGTAACCAATAACGCGGTGCAGAGCACAGATAATGTCCGCCACGGCTCAGCACGAGACCTGGGGAGGCACACATTCCGCTGCCAGCTGCGGCCGCTCACTGCTAGACCAGCTCCACTGCGCAACACCTAACCATAGCAACGCCGCCATTGTGCCTAGTGAATATGGCCGCCATGATGTCATTTCTGCCACATTTTTTACGGCCTGCGCCGGCTGGGCATGCCCTGTCCTTACCTTTTTCCTTCCTCCGTGGTCAACAACTTGGCGCGTTTGCGCAGCGTAAACAACACTGTTTCAGGGGCTTCTTTTTCGCACTTTTCGGCGACTAGCCTTGGCAAAAACACTATTTGCGGGATTCGTAGCGCACGTTTCGCTGTAATATTTTAGAACAAGGAAGTTGAAGGTCTGAAGATTACGAAAAAAAATAAACCAGAAAATCGCATATTTTGACCAAAATCGGCACTTCACTTGCCGCGCCCCCCCCCCCCAAGTGGTTTATATATGTGTGTGTGGGGGGGAGGGAGGGGTATTTATTGGCGTAAGAACCATGCGATGGCCAAAAAGAGCCAGTACCTAATACGAAATGTGTGGGCGATAGGTGTGATGACTGGCTGTGTAGAGACCTGAAATTCCGTGCGGTGACGGGGGTAAAACATAAAGGTATTAAGATCATGAGTGACATGAAATGTGTTTAGTGAAAATGAGCGGCTAATGGTTCTGATAATGATTATATAGAGTGATCATGTTGCACGAATGTTTCTTCAATGCGCTTGTCTCCAAGGGCCGCGAGGCAGGTGCTTACTAATGTTTCTTTTGTAGCAGCGGCCTTTCGTCAAAGGTCGTGCTACAGGCTACCAGAGTAACCCCGCCGTGGTGGTCTAGTGGCTAAAGTACTCTGCTGCTGACCCGCAGGTCGCGGGTTCAAATCCCGGCTGCGGCGGCTGCATTTACGATGGAGGCGGAAATGTTGTAGGCCCGTGTGCTCAGATTTGGGTGCACGTTAAAAAACCCTACGTGGTCTAAATTTCCGGAGCCCTCCACTACAGCGTCTCTCATAATCATATGGTGGTTTTGGGACGTTAAACCCCACAAATCAATCAAGGCTACCAGAGTAGATCACGTTAAAACTAGGAACATCTTTTAAAGACGCAAGTAAAGACTGATGATTGAAAACTGGATCCCTACTCATGAACATCGATGGATGAAGTGGTATTTGCTGCCAGTAGGGTGATGAGAAGTGCTTTTTTCTTAAAGTGTCTAATTAACATCGATGGATGAAGTGGTATTTACTGCCAGTAGGGTGATGAGAAGTGCTTTTTTCTTAAAGTGTCTAATTATTTGCATTGGATTATAATGTGGATAACGGTGAATGGTTAACCACATTTCTCGCACATCGCTGGATCACCACTGGATAGAAGATATGGTTGTGTACTATGTGCCTGTGTCCTAATCTTAGCCTTGTAAGTGTTACATTTGTATGGCTCATAGCCTCGTGACCGAAAGCCATCTTGGACTTATTAATAATTTCCACTTGGCTGTCGCCTAGTATCTGGCCAAATGTGATGCAGTAGTGCAGCCCCAGTTGCTCCGTCATTTTTCTTGCAATAATAAAAAAAAAACCAACAAGAGCACTGTGCATCACCTCACTCAAACGCTGCATCCCAGTGACTGACACTATTGGCAGGGGGGAAAGAGAGAGAGAATAAACTTTATTGAAGAATTAAAATTGCGTGACTAATCCCGGGTGGAGCCCTCTTGTAGAGCCCCACTAGCCACAGCGGCTCGCCGGGCCTGGTCTAGGGTCACCAGTTGGCTCCCCAGTGCCAGCTCGGAAAGCCGTGCCTCCCAAGACCACGTTGTGAGTGTTTGTAGTGAGCGCACCAACCTAGATACTGCATTGGCTGGCCGCTCGGTACATTGGTAGGTTATGTGTGTAAGTGTGGCTGTGTGGTTACTACACCATGGGCATACCCCTGTTGTGTATATCTGTGGAAAAATTGCGTGTAGTTTTGATATGTGGGGGTATGTGTTCGTTTGGAGGCGGCGCCAATCCCGGGCTTGTTGGCTGCTTAAGTTCGGATGTGGAGGGGCGTACGTGCGTCTTGTAAGGCGTTGGTTTTCCAATATCTGCCTGCTTGTTACCCTTTGCTCTTCATGATGCCCTGTGAGGTGTCCTGAGGAGAGTCCTGCGTCTCGGCCAGTAAGTCCGCGAGCTACGCAGTTTGCCTCCTCGTTCCCCCCCAGGCCGTCATGCCCTGGGCACCAAGTGACGCCTTGTGCCTCCATCAACATGGACCCCAAAATATCAGTGACGCACCTTGGAAGTGTGCCTCTAAGGTATAAGCGACATGCAGCTTGTGAGTCTGTCAAAATATACGCTGAGCGCCCCCTTCTTTCGGCTTCTCTGATTGCCAAGGATATGGCTGCTGCCTCTGCGATGGCACTTGATCTGGTGCGTAGGGACGCGCAGGCCACGACTTTGCTTTGGTTAGTCACTGCCAATGCATATGCTTGTTTTCTGGAGCCTTGTGGTGGCGCGGGATAAAGACTGACGTCGGTAAAGTAAGCGTCTGGATCGCTACTTTTCTGCAGGAGTTTTCGTGCTCGCGCTTGACGGCGCTTTTTGTTGTAGAGCGGGTGCATGTTTTTTGGAACTGGTTCCACGATTATTTGATCACGTATTTGCTTGGGTACAATGACTGTCTCATCGCCACAATATTGAGGGGTGAGAGGGTATCCCAGCCTCTGTAGCAGTGTTCTTCCCTGGAGCGTAGTGGTGAGTCGTTCTCGCTGTGCGATTAGCGTGGCGGCGGCCAATTCTTCATACGTATTATGCATGCCGAGTCCCATGAGTTTTTCTGTGCTTGTGCTGTTCGGAAGTCGCAATGCTGCTTTGTACGCAATTCTGATGAGTCTGTCAATCTGCTCTATTTCGGGCTTGCGTGTTGATTGAAAGGGAAGAGCGAACGTGACTCGGCTGAGAACGAAGGCATGTACAAGGCGTACCGTGTCGGCCTCTGTCATCCCATCATTACTTCGCGCAATTCTAGCTATAAGGGATGCAATACTCTTTACGGTGTGTTTGAGTTTGCCTATTGCAGTCTTTACGCTGTTGTTTTCTTGCACGTGCATGCCTAATATTCGAGCTACTGGGGTCCTGTTGATGATCTGTCCGGCAATTTCTAGCTGCAGCGCGGGTGCACGGTTGGACCGAGTGCGTGGGGGTCTTATTTGCAAATATTCCGATTTGCTAGGTGCGCACGACATGCCCGCAGCAGTGAGGTAGCCTTGAATCATGTCTATAGCAGTTTGCAGTACATCTTGTCGTTCTCCATAGGAGCCCTTCGTTGCCCATAGCGTAATATCGTCCGCGTAAAAGGCACAGCCCAGGTTTGGTACAGTCTCCAGCTGGAGGACTAGTTTCCGGAGGCCGATATTGAATAAAAATGGAGACAAGATGGAGCCCTGAGGTGTGCCTTTCAGTGGGAGGTCGTATGGTGATGATTTTGTACCAGCTATGCCAATCTGCGCCTTGCGATTTCCAAGAAAATCAGAGGCATAGTTGAATATGCGTTGTCCGCATCCTATGGCTGCAAGACCGTCTAGTATAGTAGAGTGCGCAATGTTATCAAATGCTTTTTCGATGTCGAGTGCAACGAGTAGATTGTTGAGACTACCTGGCGCTGGGTTAAGCACTTCCTCTTTGAGCAGTAAGAAGATATCCTGGGTAGACACTCCTCGCCTAAATCCGTACATAGATGTTGGTAGAAGCCCCCGTTCTTCTGTGTATTGGTCAAGGCGAGTGAGTATAACTTTTTCGAAGAGCTTGCCAATGCATGACGTTAAAGAAATTGGTCGTAGCTGATCAAGGCTTCGCCGTTTGCCTGGTTTAGGTATGAGTACAACCTGTGCCAGTGTCCATTCTGTAGGTATCTTTCCACTTGGTGTCCAGACTTCCTGATTAAAGTGGTCTGTGATGGCTTGTAATGCTTCATCGCTGAGGTTCCGTACCATGGCATTTGTAATGCCATCCAATCCGGGCGCTGTATTTCTTTTGAAGCTTTGAGCCGCTGCATAAACCTCCGCAAAGGTTATGGGGGCGTCGAGCTCAGTGTTGGGTTCTCCATTGTATTCTTGACTGGGTGTTGGGCTAACGTTTCGCTTGCGTTCTCCTGTGTAGCGTTGTTTCAGCTCTTCTATTAACTGATCCCGATCACCTTGAAATTCCCCAGCTAGCCGTTGAAGGGTAGCGTTTGTTTCGGTTCTTGTTGCAGAGGGATCCAAAAGACTCCGTAGGATGTTCCACGTCTTTTTCGTGCTTAATGTGCCTTTTAAGGAATCGCAGAAGGTGCGCCAGTTGTTGTAAAGTTCCTTTGAGTATGCGTTTACTTCCTCCGTGATTTTCGCTATACAAAGTCTGAGTTTCTTATTTAGCTTTTGTCGGCGCCACCGTTTCGTGAGGCCTCTACGAGCTTCCCAAAGATGTGTCAAGTGGGTGTGAATGGCAGGTGCGTCGGTAGTTGTTTGATATATCTTGGTGTTGTTGTCATAGAGACCCTTAATGTACGGTGTCCATTGGGCTATAGTTGTTGGCTTGGGCCCGTCTACTTCCTGTTGCTTTCTATATTTAGTCCAGTTAGTCAGTCTGGCTTTTCCGAGCGGGCGTCGCAGTCGAGCTGTTTCATATGTTATTTGCACAATATTGTGATCGCTGCCCAGATTGTCGTCCAGCACACTCCAGCGCATGGTCGCGGCATTGTTGGTTACGGTGAGGTCGGGAGTGGTGTCCCTGTTGACACTGTTTCCTATACGAGTCGGTATGCCCGGTGTCGTGAGGAGTGTGTAGTCGTAAAGCTGTATGGCTTCTAAAAGTCGCGTACCTTTGGGTCTGTCTGCGCTATAACCCCATGTGGTGTGCCAAGCGTTGAAGTCCCCAGTGATGATCAAGCGGTCGCGTGGTTGAAGCTTGTTGTTCAAATAGTGGAAGATATTGCTGAATTCTGCTTTTCTGTCTTGTGGGGGACTGTATATGTTACATATAATCTGCCTCGGGCGTCCTTTCTTCGCTGGCCAGAGCGTTACGATAAGGTGTTGTGTCTCTTCGTTCGGTGCCGTTATGCATGTAGCTGCCAATTCTTTCCGGACGAGTGTCGCAATCTTATGTGTATTTGGATCCATGTACAGTTTGTAGCCAGAAACTGTTTTAGGCCTGGCTCCCACCTCTTGCAAGCAGATTACGTCAGGAGGAACCAGCGCCGCCTTTATGTATAGAGTGAGTGTAGCGTGCTTGTTGTGTAGGGAACGACAGTTCCAGGACCATATAGTGAGATTCTCGTTTGCTATGCGTCGGTTAATTGCCATGATGCGAGGAGGTGGGTGTGCTTTCAGCGTCCGAGGTAAGCATGCTTTTGGCGTCAAACTCCTGGGACCGCGGTTGGTTCTGCTTACGTCGACGCTTCGTTTCTTTGTCGAGGCTTTCATGAACGTATCGCTTCAGGTCATGAAATTCGACAAAGAACTGTTTCATTTGGGCTTCTGTTTGCTGCAGTATGTGCTGTTGCATTAGCTGCAGTTGTTGTTGTAAAGTGAGGTTTGTCGCTGTTTGTTCTGTCCCTATATTGGCTACAGGATCTCGTGGTGGTGTCGATTGCGGTTGGATGTGCCCATTGTCCCGTAGCTTTTCGCTTGGGTGGCTAGTTAGATTTTGAGAGGCCTGGACTGTAGTTTTCGGGGTGGCTCCCATTAATTGGGCCAGCTGTTTTTCGAGCCACATTATTTTGTTCTCGTATTTGTCAAGGCGTTGCTTAAGCTGTTTGTTTTCAGCGATTAATGCTTGATAGTGTACGTTTTGTGTGATGGGGAGAGTACATGCAGACTTGGGAGCCACGGCTTCCGCCCAGCTTACCGGAAGTGATGATGCCTGTTGGGTGCATCCTTGATCCCCGCCGTTGCCTTTGGCTCCCCCTCCTGGAGGACTGCGGTGGAGGTTCTGCTGAGTCAGTGCTGGCGCGCTCTTCTTGGATGGCGAGTGCGGCTTTCTGCCCGGGGACCGTGAATGCGACCGGGAACTGTGCTTGTCATCGGCTGACTTGTAGGCGTTTTCTTCCTCTTCGGAGGAGAACCAGCGGACATTCTTGGTCCTCGGTGGGTCGTTGCTAGTGCCCTGTTGAAGCTTATCACTGTGGCCTGCTTGTACTTGCGGCTGTTTAGGCTTCGGCGGCTTAAGTCTTTTTTTGCAAGTTGGATCTCCTGTGGGGTGAGCCCGCACGAGGCGCAACTAATAGAACACGGATGTCCATCCGTTGGATTAGTCAGTCCGCACAGCCGGCAAATGGGGCGATCCGGATGCGGGCAAACGTCCGCACGGTGTCCTTTTTCTCGGCAGACCTTGCAGACTTCAATCGTAGGTCGGAAGGGGTAGCAGCGGAGTTCACCTCCGTAATAGTAGACGGTACGAGGTAGCGTTGGACCGAAAAATGTAATGGCTGCGCTTTTCATTGTGCCTATCATTCTGGCAGTGATGATCTCCACACCGTGCGTTCTGACACGTAGGTGCGCCATGGGAGTTTCGGTTGAGGTGTTCATCGGTACGCCGTGAATCACCCCTCTCAGAGTATCGTCTCCATTTGCAGCGTAGGCACGGACGGCGTGAGCCCTGCCGTTAAGCACAAGGGCGCGTATCAGACGCACTTTGTCCGCCACTTCCTCATATTTGGTCGACAGAATCGCTATGTTTGACCCTGGGTTGATTCTAAGGATGAAATGGTCATCTCTGATGCCAGCTTGGCATGCCTCGATGATTGCTTGCGCAAGCGTAGGAGTCAGAATGTTTCTCAGCGGGAGGCCCTGGTTTGGACGAATGACGATCTTGTAATCGTCCTTCGGCAACGGCGGTAGCTTTGGCAATTTCTTGAATGTTGGCGTGCCTGTCTTAACTTGGTCCTGGAGCCCTGCGCTGCCGCGCCTCCGCTCCAGTGCCTCTTGCTTGCGTTTTTTGGTGGATTTCGCTGCCTGCCAGCTAGCGTCCTCTTCTGCATGCGATTGAGCGCCGATAGCGTCTCGGCTCACCATATCGTGGTCGCCCTGGAGTTAATTCATTTGGTCGTCTGCTGTACCATCCTGGTTTAGGAGGTGGTATTGTTGGTCGGTCGCCGCGTTGAGAGCCATAGCTGGATGAAGCTCCGACGCGGGCGTCCCCAGTGTCGGTGCAGCTGCCGGCGGCTCCCCAGGTCAGCGTTTGGTGAGCGTCCTAGGGGTGACTAGCTTTCTGAAGTCCTTTGGCACCTCCAAGTGGCAAGAAATCCTCTTGAGTGGTGCCCAGGCGTTCCTCGGAACTTCTTGAAGCTGATAGTAATGTTTTCGAGTGGTTGCAGACGGAAAACACCACTAAAAATCATGAGAATCCAGAGCGCGAAGCGAGCGCGTCTGCACTACTTCGAGCCCCCTGGCGGTTTTTTAGGGGGGAAAAAATTTACGCATGCGCATGAAGGTTCAAGGTCGGGTGATGCAAGCGCACCTTTTTCAAACTCAGGTGCTCGAAAAAAAAAAAAAAAAAGTCGGATACTTTTACAACAGACCCTTGTATTTCAGGAACGCTTGCAAAGGATTGGATTGAGAGAGACTGAAGACAAGCGTGGCAGGACAAACACACTTTATACACTGGACGGATGAAATAAATACTTGAAATTCTCGTTCAAACACTCAAAAGGAACTCAATAACAAAAAAAACAAAGCTCTAGGCTTTACCGCACAGCAAAACTCAAGCTAACAATAATCCATGCAAGTGTCGTCTTTAGCCCTGGCCGTTACCTAAGATGGTGTTTCAGTAACCAAATGTTCCTACAGTGTGTCACTTCAAATTAGTGACCTTGTCGTGACGACGGTTCATCGAGTCTGTCGTGGACAACCTCCGCAAGCTTCTGAAGTCGTGTGTTTCCTCTGAACGAGCCGTTTGTCCTTATTGCCGGTGTCCCAGTCTTCTTCGTCGTCTTCAGCTCAGCTAAGTTAAACCCAACTTGTCAATGGCATCGTGACTATGGTGTGGGTCGCAACCGTTTTGGCACCAAGTGGAAGAGCTGTAGCCCCACAAGGAACTGCGATCAAAGGATGCGGCAAGTTGGGGCAGCTTTACTCAAGTCTTCCGAGATCAACGGCCACTCGTTGGGCCTCTTTGCCTACAGTCTTCAGAACCGGGCAGCTTCCGTTTCCGTCGCTGTAGGGATGCTCACCTTCCTGATCTTCACAGCTCGAAGCCCCAATGCATAGCGGCAGCTCATCTTCTGGAATTTCCCATCATAGCACGGGTCGCGTGTCATGAGCCTCTGTGTCCAATATCGTATGTGAATGCGATGCGTATGCACACCAGTGCAGTCTCGTGCACCACTACGGCCCTCCAGCGTTTGGCATGCGCCTCGTGCCCTGTTACTCATGACATGCAGTCAAGTTTTGCAAGAAATTTATCAAGTGGCAGTGTTAAATAAAAGAGGTCACTATAGATCCGGAGCAAAACAACGAAACCCTGCTTTGCAATGACAGGGAGCAGTTGAGAAGCTTTTAATGAAATATGAGATGACGTAGCTTCTTTTTTCAAATATTCTAGAAATTCGACATTGGGCACGTGGAAGTCAGCTGAACACTTGAATGCATCAGGACTCTCTACTCACCTTGCCTGGCAAAAGGAGAGAACTCATTTGCTTTCTTTATTTCAGTTTTTTTACTTGTTCTTGCGGCTGCTTCGTGATTTGTGGTGAAGCTCTGTTAAACACACAGGTTGGAGATGTAAATGCCAATTAGTTGCAGTCATGGGGGAGGCATGTCCGAAGAAGAGCAAGGTTTAATGAGAGGACAGTACAATAAGCACAATGTAATACAACGTTTTTGAGTGCTGTTTCACAAATGATGGCTTGAATACCGTTTAGGTAGTTGCTCATTAATGCCGCACCATCGTATTCTTATTCATTAAGTAGGTTCAGGCCGAAGGCATGACCCCAAAGACCGTTCAGGATGTGTTCACCAGGGCCCTGCTAGTGAAATCTTACACCAACAAAATCTGGGAAAATCTTTTTTAAGTATGGGTACTCCCAGTGTGTTCTGTCCAACGGTGCAAAATTATTCTGTCAATATTCCTCTGTCAATATTCCTCTGTGGTGCATCCAGATGACGGGCCAAACCACTCTTTTTTCCCATGGCCTTACTATCACGTGACCCTCCATTTATGGTGGGGGGAGTCTGTGGGCGGCCCCCCAACCTAATTTTCTCCATCAGTAAAGAATAACTAATCAAGTGAATAAATGAAACTTCATTCATGCATCAGCTTTTTTTTTTGTCATTCTGCCATGACACCGTGCCTCTTTTTATTCTTGAAATGGTCGCACAGGCTTTTCTGTACAGTGACACTAAACGCATTGCTGGGACCGCAGGATGCTTGAAGTTGGCGCAGTACATTTGGGGGCAAGCTTGCAGCTTCACGGTCATCAGGCACGTCAACACACAACGTCTGCACAAGTTGTTGCACTCTTTCTGGGCTGGCATTTATCACTCTGTATAAACACCGAAAACGGTTCAAAAGAGTATCGAGTGCATTTTCGGCAACTCGACAAGCCCTGTACAACCAAGAAAAAAAAGAGAGCAACAAGCGTTTAGTGTCAGTGGTGGTAAATAAATGTGCGTAATAGTTCATGTCAGCTTGCCTGGCTCGCTGTCGAATTGGCTGTGAATAAGGGAGGTCACCTCAAGAATATGGTACAGGGAATGGAGTAATGGGAATAAAATATAAAGGAGGAGTAAAGGTAAGAGGAGAGAAAAAAAAATAATGTAGTGGTAATCATTTGGTCCGCCTTTCCCGGCATGTGCCCGAACAACGCAATGCGCAGCTGACAGGGCAAGCCGTAGAGAAGGCCAGGGCAAGAATGATGTACACGATTTAACACGGGCAGTAGAAGAAGATTGAGGACTTTAAACTCTCGTAGTAACTCCAGTTGAGCCCGATAGCAGCAGCGTTTCAGAAGGCTAATCTAAAGATGTACCTTTGAGTGAGAAGGGCTGCAGCACATAATCTGTGCACCGGCGTTTCGGCTAGTAGGATCGCGAGCACAGCATAAACTACCGCAACAAGTGCGGCTAACTCAGTGTCCTTCGGGTCAACGATGGTAGTTTGCTGAATCGGAAGCGAGGGTGATGGGGTCGTCGAGGTCGTGAATACGACGCGCGCATTCGAAGTGGGCTGCTGGGCGGCTCCCGAGGTCGTTTCGTCGACACCGGCGGCGGCTACCCAAAACGAGTGGCCCTCTACAGTCGCTGCACTGCCCCACTTGTCTGTTCTTTCGATGGTGATCAGAGTTTTCTCTAAGCTTGGAGGCACGTCACTGGGCCATCCTAAAAGGTGAGGATGACGGTGGCCTTGCGCTGAATCTGCCAGGAAGGGCAGCGCAGCTCGTCCACTGGGTGTTTTTCGCTGTAGTTGAGGCAGCAGGGGATGACATTAAGCGTGATGCCTTGGGGCAGGTGAAGCAACTATGCAACTGATGCAGCGCTATTGCATCCTGGATCGCTGCCTTCTTACCCCACACCTAGGACATATCGTGCCTCCTGTAATTCGATCATTTGTCGTGTTTTGCTCCTCTCCAGAGAGGGAGCCCTCTGTAGTGACAACTGCATCGGTGTCATCGAGAAGAAGATGAGACACTCGCTCTTGCTCGAAGCATGTACTGCTGTCATGGGCCGGTGTGTGCTGGCGTTCGATTCAGATTAAGGGAAGATGCGGGTCAAAAAACGCGAGTCTTTTTTTCAAAATTACCGATTTTTTATGTTTGCTTGTTTTGATAAGATTAGTACCTCTACTGTTATGAAAAAAATAATACAGGTCGAGACTTAACTGGAAATGCTTTAAAATTGCATCCAAAGAGCACAAGGTGCCTAATAAAGGTTGAAAGTGTGCAGTCTTCGAGCACCTTGCCGCCGATAATGTGCCGCCGCTCGCCGTTGTTGATCGCATGAGTCGAAGAGCCGAGCCTCACTTTTCAAATACCAACAGTTTCTCTCGCTGATGCAGCGCAAGAAATAATAAAAAGAAGCACTCTTCTGTGTGTTTTTCGAG
Source organism: Rhipicephalus microplus (assembly GCF_043290135.1). Taxonomy (NCBI): domain Eukaryota; kingdom Metazoa; phylum Arthropoda; class Arachnida; order Ixodida; family Ixodidae; genus Rhipicephalus; species Rhipicephalus microplus. The sequence goes on from NC_134701.1 coordinate 131,402,332, forward strand.
CGCTGCGACTGGCTTATCACATGGTACGAATCGGGGACCGCCATTGGCCGCTGCGCGCCTGTATGGGCTGTGAAACCTATTTGCAGGGTCCATGTCTTGTCGAGCAGCACAGCTGAACAATGCTTTCTTCCTGTAATTATCTCTGTTATTAATGAAAAAAAGCGTTGCTCGCAATGAAAGCCTTTGTGCGGTGCGCTCTGTAGGAATAGGCTACGAGCAGCTGGTCAGATTTGCGGCAGTTGTTGGCTTGCAAAAGCCAATGCATCAAAAGTCATTCACACCCGTCAGCAGGAAAGTTCGTGATGCCGCAATGGATGATGTCAGCGCCAATCTTGAGAGGTCGAAAAAGCTCGCAGTGAGAGAACTTTGCAGGGACGACATTGCCATTATGTGCGACGGTATGTGGCACAAACATGGCCGCAAAATGGCATGACACTGGACTTAGTTTGGAGCTGGAAATCAGAACTGTCTGCTTCGAATGATGACCTGTGAGGATGATGCTGAGTGCGAGTGGATAACTGTAGGAAATAGCTTCGTCTAGACAAAAAAAAAAAAAAAAGCAGCAGAAAAACTGAATCGATGCCTGCCAGTCTCTGTGCAGCGGCACATCACCTCTCATCGTGAACAGTGCCGGGTGGATTTTGTCATTGATTCACTGAACTGTTTCATCATAGTAAGAGAACCCGCAGTTGGATGCGCATAATACAAATGGGCTGCGGTACACTTGACTGTTTATTCTTAGCTTGTCACTGACTAAGCACACAATGTAAGTGTGCCCAATAGAGGGCGACTCCATAATTCGCCGCCCGCAATAGTTCTTGGTCTCCCCATGTTGAGCCACGACTTGAGTGGGGTCCTGATGATTACTCTAGCTATCCATCACATCTTGAGCCTACCAGCAAAACACTACATAATCAAAACTTTGCAAATGGCATGTCGTGCTTTCCTAACAGGTGGCAGACTTTCCAAAATTTCGCATTCTTTTTTTTATGCACATTCAAAGTTATTTCACACATTAACCACATTATACACCTACTCTGAACTCTTGGCCATGCCTCACTGTCGGGTAATGGAAGCGCTCATGCGGCTGCTTGAGAACTCGCCTTCCAAGCGGCCCCGCGCAGTGAGGCGGCCAATACAGAGCTAGGTTCCCGGCTTTTTGCGTATGATGAGGTCACAAGCATTAGATGAATGTGTGATGTTAAGGAAAGGAAAAAGAATTTCTACAGTCCTATATATAGGGAGTATGGTGCAGTGCCAGAGGAAAAGGGGAAGGTAAGAAACAAATTGGAAAGTAAAAGAAGTGTGGACAAGGGAGCCACAGAGCGTCGCAGGGGTGACAAGGGGTAGGGGGCTGCTGCTATAAGAGAAGCCAGCGCCAAGCAAGGGTCCTAGGGATGGCACCTTGATGGAGAAAGGGCACTCTTACCTCTGCTGTCATGTGATCAATCGTGCTGGGGGGCACTGGACTGTACACAAACTACCTGGAGGCAGGTGGCTCGGAGTGGATTTCACTTGGGTTGGTACTCTATGACTTCCTGCAGAATTGCAAGGAGGGCTGCAGTGACGGCGTCCCTCAGGCTCTTCACAGGCACAACAGGAAAGGCAGCAGGCAGGTCTACCTCAGCGGAAATGTCTGTTGGCTAGTGGGGCTGGCGCAGCGTTTTTGGATTGCGCTGCAGGCCAGGATCTGTGGTGCTGCTTTGTGGTGAGTTTCGTTTCAGGGTGGCAGATTATGAGCTCTCCTTGTTGTGTTCCTCCCGGACTGCTGCCATGACTGCTTGTCACAATAGCAGCATGGGTGAGGCAGCCATGAGAGTGGCCACTTGCCATTCCTCCTGCCACCTAGGGCAGCTTGAGTTGGTCGGGTTGGTCGCCTGGTGTGCACCACTACAGTTCACACGGTGGGGCTTGCAACTGTGGGCTTCCGGGTGTCGGAAATCGCAGTGGATACAGTTGCTGGCGCATTGGCATGCCTCGGTGACGTGACCAAGGTGTTCGCACTGGCGGCACTGTCATGGTCTTGATCTCACTAGGTGCACACGCAGGTGCTGACCGAAGTGGATAATGCAGTTTGGTGGGGCGAGACGCACAAAGCATAGCTTCACAGTATGTCCTTTCTTGGTCGCCACAGTCCAGACAGGGAACAGAGACAAGACAAGAGTCGAGACAAGAGCAGGCAAGACGATTCCCCCGAGTAGCTCTGCATCCATGAGGTCTTTATCGACACCGTAGATGAAGCCACTGCTGACGTTACCTGGCGGTTATGGGGATCCCATTGAGCTCCATGATGGAAAGAAGCTCACGCGAGCATTTGGGCGACGCCACGTCGGCAGCCAAGATATTGCGATGGGCCTGTAGACTTACCGTCGCAAGTCTGGGCTGCCCAGAAAGCGCCAGCCGCAAGGACTTTCCCACCTCCGGCGTTTTCGAAAGCACTGCCGGGTTTGGATGTCCGGTAAAGGGCTGTACCCATCACTGTAGGATTAGTCATGACTGCTGCAACTTTCAGGGCTCTTACTGTCTGCTGTGCCACCTATGAAACCACTGTTACAAAGTCTCCAGCACACGAAGGGCTTGGGCACAGGTGCAGCACAATGAACTTGGTGCGAGGCATATGTGTGGCCGGGGCCTCTGCTACATTAGGTAAAAAGTCGCTGGATGGTGGTCGGCATTTCCTCTGAGCTGCGTGCACTCTTCCACTGACCAGAGCGCCAACAACTATGACAGGAGCTGCCGATGTGGTTGCCGCGCTGTAATCGGAGCACTATGCTGTCATTGGCAGAAAGCGACAGCCAGTGAGAGTTGCCAGGTTGTCCTGTGAGCAGCCGGACTCACTGGGCAAGGTGGAGGGTGTTGTTGTTGCTGCACCGGTAAATGCCTGCTTGCGTGGGCACCCCGATGCATTGTCCTCATGTCCACATTTGCGTGAAGCTGCTGAGATGTCGATATTGCCACAAGAAGCTGCCAACGCTCATTGTAAGACAGACGTCGTGAAAAAGAGAAGCGCTGACGGCACCGCTACAACGGATGAAGCCAGCAGCAACGGGCGAGCAGGTCCTGAATACACACGAGCTTCGACTGACATAGGCTGGAAGAGAAGGTCAACAAGATGCTGTCATCTTGTTGACCTTCTCTTCCAGTCACCAGTCAATGGCTGTGACAGCCTGCTGCTCCAGCTGCTCCTGTTGCTGCTTTTCTTTGAGGGCCTGTTCTATGGCCTTCCTTGTAAGTTGCTGCTGTTGCTAGCGGGCGAAATAAATGCTCGTGGTACAACTTCAACATAGGCTTGTCGTCCTGAAGAAAGTGCTGCAGGACCCTGTGCGTTTCTGACATCCTTGGAGATGTGATCTAAGGGTTGCTCGTGTGTGCCCTCGGCCGGGGCTTCAGCTGGCCTCGGGCTTATGGTGGTGGCTGCCAGGGTGGTACCTGCCACTTGGAAAGGCTGGAAGGGAGGGGGCTTTGGTGTTAGCCCTTTTGCTGTAGTTTTCTTCATCATCGTGTGCCCATCTGTGTGGCGAAGCACGACAGTTCAAGAGGCTAGTGGATGGCATGTTAGAGCATGCTGTATCTGTAGACAGGGCCCCGCTGAAGCAAGCACGCTCGCTAGTAGAAAGAAACCGCGAAGACACTCATGAGCGCAGAAAAATGCATGTGCTCCCTTCGGTAGTTCGAACTGCTTTCCCACAACAGTACATGCACTCATGACATCAATACCAACACGTTCCGGTGCTCATCACACGAGAGGAGGTTGTCACAGTTTGCCAACTACAGTCCTGAACTTTTCCAAATCTGCTAATTATGCATAAATTAGCCCCAACATGTTGTACCAACGGCTCTCTAGGATGTGACACCATCCCCACAATCTGTCACATTGCAGCAGAGTGCACTGATGCCTGCTTCCTTCCCCTCCGAACAATCCTTCGATTCGTCTGTATCTTGGAGCATTGGCAAGGCATTCTTCATGACAGTGCCTCCGAGGTCTGTCGGGCACTCGCCTGGCTGGTCCAAGCTATTGCACAGGTTTACATAAGAGTGCGGGAATACGGATCTTTCCTGTTTTATGTGCACTTTAACAGGCTCAGGTCAGTGGCTCACCTGTTCACCAGGGTTCGATTACTTTGTATGCTTCCCATAGGACACCTTAATTCATGACATCAGCTCTAGCAGCGCCAATTGGGCCTGAAAACAAAAGAAATCTCACTCACAACCCAAAATGTATTTGGCCTGGTTTTGTTGTCCTCGTTTCTGAAAATCGGCATTTTCATCAGCTGTGGTGCAACGCACGCTCGGGGGGGGATTAACGGAACCAATTAACAGAATAACAGCAGATGAATATACACATACTTGAAGAGAGAAAGTGCAATGAATGGGACAACAAGAGAAGAGGCACAGAAGACGAAGCACTTTGTTGTGTGCCTCTTTTGTATTCCCATTAATTGCACTTCATTTCTTATGTATGCAACACCAAATGGCCCAAACCTTGACTTGGTATGATCACTGAGCATGAAAATTCCCAGCAATGTTGAGAACTTACAGAACAGTGGTATAAAAAAAACAGAATACAACACTTGGGCTTAATAAAAAAACAAAATTTTCATACCGACACAAGTGCAAAGAAAGCTTCTAATTTATGTGCGCTATCACAAAATTAGACTTGTACACCATCATTATGACAACAAACAAGCATGACCGTACACTACATCGCAAAAACAATGAAAGCAGGTATACTACCTAATATATAACAATATAGAAATGTAAATATGTCAAAATAATCTACACGCAACTCGTCTAATATTGGCTGCACTTTAGTGATACATTTCCGAAAACGTTTTTCATATAACTAGTGATATGAAAAATGGGGAGAAAATGAACACATGATTTTGTGGCGGAATAGCATGGATGCAAAAAACTTCCTTTAAAAAACAACGACAGAGAGTCAGGATGTCTTTTTAGTACAAACAAATCACGAAGACTCGTTTATTCTACAGTATGTACACCACTCTCGTCGAGAGGGAAAGGGAAAGTAAAAAAAACATGCAGAGAAACACAAGTATACATCTAGTAAACTAGAACTTCCTCTGCATTCTGCACGTGCAACGTTTTCCAGTTACTCAGGTAGCTAACACTGTTCTTACGGCTTGAAGTTTTTCTTCCACGGTAGTCGTGTAGGTCTTAAAGGCGCGCCGATGTCAATGACGCTCTCCCCTCTTCTGGACCACTTGTTGTCTCCTTTGAAAAGCGCCGCTGCTGTTTCAGGCTGGAAACGCGTCCTCCCCAAGTTGCCCCTTTCGTGCCTTTTCGCCGCAGGATGTTCATGGGTCGTTCAATTAACGTTCCTCAGAAGCGGCGGCTGGTTTACATTTTGCGACAAATAGAACACATGATATCGAAGGATGCATGCCATCTGCGCTTGAGAAGCGCCGATTCAGCAATTCTTCAACTGTCTTCTGGGCACACTGATCAGCTATGGCCTTCCAGAGTTGTTGAACCCCAGAAAGCCTGGACACAGAACAATATGAAAGAAAAATAAGATAACTTGTTTATTGACTAATGAGGTCACTCTGAACCAAATTATGCAAAAATATTGCACAAATATGTATCATGCAACTGCAGTCCGTATCACGTATGATACACTGGGCTTTTTTGCTGCTTAAGGGGGGAAGAGGCGCTTTGACATAAAGCATCTTTTTATTAAAGTTAGGACGATGAAAACTTAGGTGATTATGTAGTTACATGTGCATATATGAAATATGAACTCAATTTTTATGTACTCCTTACCATTAATTTTTTAATGAGTCATTAATTAAAATTTTATCCGGTCACTTTTTTAATGAACTGGCTACACGAATTATGCTGAATGAAATGTCATTGCATTCTATAGATATCAAAGAGGGCAAGAAGCATAATTTTATGGTTCTAGCCTTCCTACAACAAAATTTATGAAGCTTCAAAGTTCACCATTCAATTACCGTGAGCACATATTTTTCTTATTTTATCTTTTCTAAAAATTTATAGCTTCCTACAGTAACATATGACACTTTATTGCACTCACTAGACATCCAGCTTTTCAGCAAGACAAAAATTATCAAAATCGAATGTACCAAAGCTGAGAAACGCTTGACGGAAGAACGAAAGGTGGCCAAAAAATTGAAACTGAGAAAATCGCAAAAAACAAAACTCCGTGTATTTAAGTAGTGCCACACAAGTAAAAACTCTTTAATTTGCAAACAAATGCCTCAGAAGGGACCAGGAGAGTAGTCCTTATCACATTTTTGTCGTTGCCGCCGCTTTGCTTGTTGCAAGAACCTGGCCGATGCTGAACGCTTCCGCTCAGCACTCATTATTCGAAGAGAATCTTTTTCTTCTGCCCGTTTCTCACTCATGGAGTTTGGTTCCAGCTGAAGTTCTCCAAGGATACGAGCGGACGCTTCCTTCACACCGTAATTAAAGCGCATCACTGCCTCAGCAACTGCGGTCTCAACAGCTATCAGTGAAGCATGCTTGTCCTTCCGCATTAGAGACCATATAACCGAATGGAGTGCCTCGTTTGCATTTTGCGTCTTTCCTCTTTGGCAGCGTTTCAGCAGCTCCATGTCAGAAAGTCGCTCGTGGACTGGAAGCAGTGCATCACGGACATTTTGAGGAAAGTTGTAGGTGTGTTTTGGCAGCGGCTCTCCTTTTGCAGCAGCAGCATTCTGCTTGCACCACGACTCACTCCCACTTGGGCACAAGGTGTGGTTCAATTGTTCATCAGTTGATGTGACATGATAATATGTGGCCATGGCTGCCCGGTGCATCGCATTCACATCACCGATATTGGACTTTAACGCCCAACCATAATATCTAGACAATTTCTCTATGACATCACCTGTCAAGCGGCCTCTTCCACTTAGTGTATCCCCAGAACCTTTATGCTTTTGCACTAGGTTGCGTAGTGCGGTACCCATTCGTTTCTGGACATGGTTTATACAGTCCTCTTTTTGGACCTGTATAAAACCATAAACTTTTGCGTCTTCCACAGCACGAAAGGATCTACTGTCCCCATCACACAGCATCACTGTGTATCGCAAGCCGTGACGAGAAATTGAGTGCTCAAAGAGGGTGACTGCTGCCTCTACTTCCATATGGCCCGATTTGCACTGTGTGTTCTTTTGGCAGGTGTGCGTCGACTCCCAAGCCAAGTAATTTGGGTCCTCTTTTGGTGGTGCGCGCTGGCAGCCGGCACAAAAGTTTGAGAGGACAACATAGTCCAATACATAGCCTGTAAACAGCTCTATAACTACACCCACACCAGTGTGCGACAGGTGGCCTCTGGTCATCCATGTGCCATCATAACAGATGGCCACATTTCCTGGATTGTCAGAGTGCAGCTCTTGGTACAAGTTTTTCACGGTCGTGGCACAGTCAGAGAGGACCTTCTCTGCAGCTCTTGTTGCAGCAGGATTCAGTTTGTTTTTCAGATGGCTCTGGTAGCTTTTGTGATGAAGTCCCCTGTGGGAAATTCCCATAACAGGGAAGACGTCGTTGAGGGCTGCCTGGCCATTCCCTGTGCTTTGCATGGCACGAGCCACCAGGAGATTCACTTCAAATGGGGCGCATTTAGCCTGACTGGGTGCCCGCCGAGAGCTCCACTCACTGCCAGTAGGTCCACAGTTGGTGCACTCTAAAGTCAGTTTCATCGCAAGTCCATAGTCACACGCACCTTTTTCAATCGAAACGGTCCAATTGCACGTCCGGCACTTAGTAGTCCTTTCAAGCAGCTTGTTTATTGCGGAGAAATCGACGATCCCGTAGGTAGCCGCCGACGGGTCAGAGTCCTCGCGCGCTGTCGCGAGCGTTCGCAGCTTGCGCTCCCTCGCGGAAGTTGCAGATAAGCTGGCGATCTTATCTTCGGTCTGCTTCTGCTGTCGCGCACGATCGGCGCTCGTCAAGAACGTCGTGTCGAGTCTTGTGCCACGCTGTCTATCACTGACGCCGTCCGAGGCGGCCGCCGAGACAGGTGGAGAAATTGACATTTCGACCGATGAAGTCGCCACGCCGTCCTGCGCTGGTTGCGCTTCTGGTGCACCCGCGCCATAATCTCGCTTTGTCCTAGTCTTTTTGCGCTTCTTTCCGAATTTATGAGCAGTGCGGAACTTGTGATATGGCTTCGCCATGATCAAAGGTTCAAAACGTGTCCGAGAGCGTAGGCCTAACTCACTCTCGGCGGCTGCGACGTACTTCGGCTAGCTCGCTTGGCACCGTGCCAGTACGCCGCCGCAACGGCAGTTTTTTTCGAGGAAGATCAAAAACGCTTGCTCTAATTTCTTGCCAGCTTGCGCAGGTTGGGTAAACCGACGAGAACAACACAGATACGACAGCGAGGCAGTGTTGCCAGATGGCAGAATGGGGCGCAGCCAAAATTTAAAAAACATGTAGCCCAAAAATAGCCACCCATGCAATTGGGCCCAGTTAAGAAGTAGCCCAATGTAGCCAAGATTGATGTTCAAAAACCATGCACTGCAAAGTGGCACAAAGAGTTTTTTTATTAGCAAGAATTACTGTGACAGAGAAAAACAAGGTTTTACGCCTATACAAATAAATTGAGAAACAGCAAGATACTCTAAATCAATCAATGAAAAAAAAGACAGGGAATTTCTTCTTAATACACATTCATGGAGATACAGCAAGAATGAAAACACACACCTCGCAGCACAAGACTTGCTGCCAAATTGATAACAAAGAGATAAGAAAATACTAACTTCTGTGTAAATGCAACTGACATGAGACATGCAAGAAAACACAGCATACCTCGCCGTACATACAACTTGCTGCCAGACTGATGAGACCGAAAAACACTGGCCGACTTCCTTGTGATTACAAGTAAACTGATGTAAAGCAAGACTAGGAAAATATTGCACATCGTCGCGCACTATTCGATGCTCTAGGAACGTATTACACCTCATACATGACAGCACTGTTAAATTTCTCCAAAAAGCGCTCGCTTGGCTTAAAATTGTTACAGCAGCCGAAATACTCTTTCAAGCCACACCGAACGTGCAGAATCATTTCCAGATTCCGCACAGTGAGTTTGTTTCTGTGGTCCGTCTTTGTTACAGTCACGAGACTGAACACTCTCTCTACAGCGGCGTTCGACGCAGGTAAACAAAGAAGTGCAAACACCATCGCTGACAAGTTAGGAAAAAGAGCTTCACCCACACTGTTAGTAGCTTTCGCGACAGCCCTCCAGAATTCGCTAACATTGTCGCTCAATGCAAGAGAAGAGTGCATTGCCTGCAACGACACATACTCACTCTCAAGGATTGATGTGCTGCATGGTGCTGTGACCATAGAAATGACCTTGTGAAATGTACTAAAAGATGCGTCGCGAACATAGCAGGGCCTTAAGAACTTAAAGTTCTCGAACAACTCCAGGTTACTTGGCAGCCTTTTGAGCAGAGACTTCACGCACGACACTAGGTACCCACGGCAGCGAACCAACATCTGGTCCTTTTCTTCCTCTGAAAGCGTGCTGTTGTGAAGCGCGTCTAAAAAAACAGTTCCAAAATTACAAGCCCGCACATGAAGCAAATGCTTCTCCCACTCCGCAGTGGGAAAAGCGTGCTCTTTCAAAGCTACTCGCAACAGCATTGACTTGACGAGCAACTCCAAGTCTTCAAAAAGCTTGACCGGGTCAGGATTTTCGGATTGGAATAACCTCTTCACTTTGTCAAATTCCATTATGATGGGCTGAGCGAAAAGGAGGTACAAATGGTTTTTTTCTTCCTCAAACATCTCATGCAGTAGTCGTGCAGTATAGCACCGCTCAGTATTTTGCACTAGTCCGAAATGCAAACGCAGTTCGCTCCACTGGTCAATAATGCGGTTTACTGCGGCAGCGACACTGAGCCACCTTGTGTTAGCTATGCTGATGAGCTTGAGTGGGTCGCAGTCATTGATTGCGGAATAGATCCGGCGATACTGCTCTCGCCGTTTCGGCGAACATGAAAACCAGTTATAGCATTCCCGCACGAGGAACTCTATGTTAGCTGGGAGAGCAGCAGTCGCTTCACTGCAGGCTAGATGAAGGGAATGGCATGTGCATTTTGCAAGAATCAGCTTAGGGTTTTCGTCTCTCATCAGGGAATACAACGAATGGTTCCGTCCACACATCACACTCGCACCGTCCGTGCCGATGCCAACACACCTTTTTAGGTCCAAGTTACACGACTCAAGAAATGATTTCAGTTCGTTGAACATTCCCGTAGCAGAAGCATCTGTTATCGAAATGAGCCCAAGAAACCGGGTTAGGAAATCATTGGCACGCTTGGAAAAGTAGCGGACAACGACTCCTAATTCTTTCTCGCAAGATATGTCAGTGCTTTCGTCCACTATTAGTGAGTACGGCTGCTCTCCTATGTCTTCGAGCAACATCTCCCGAAAAGTAGGCCCTAGGACCTTCGACACTAAAGCTGTGCATTTCGTGCGTCCCAACGTCACTCCGGAAGCAACTTTTGATTCCGGAAACGTGCTTGCCAAGAGTGAAGCCAAGTGGTCGGCTGTGGAGAGTGAACTGTGCACGGCGACGTGTGCCGCAAGGCGCAGCTCCACAACTTTTAACTCCATTCCTGTAGGCTTCGAGGGTCCGGGCTTGAAATGCGAGTCGATAGGTTTGGTGACAGCAGCCAGCTTCATCCTTTTGATATTTTCTACGTGCTTGTTTCTTATGGTGTGCAGCTTCAGGTCTTGCAGGTGTGGTCGCAGCTTGCAGTCGCATACCTTGCAGTACGCCATGTCCGTGCCGTCTCCTTTGTTCTCGCTTGACGACGTGAGCCAGTCTATCGGAAAATGCAGTTCAACGAAAGTGGTTAACCCACAAATATATCGCAGGGTACATATTATACTAATCGCTGGCACTCACCTTTGAAGTCTTCGTTGTTTTCCCGTTCTTTTTGGTGTTTTCGAGCATATTTCGCCCACTTTCCCATGATGTGCGCAGTCCCGCCACCTCAGCCAGTACTCGGGCAACAACGCGAGACAATAGCGAAACGTCGTCTATTTCTTCTTGTTAGCTGATTTCAGTATCACGCCCGTTGGCACGTTGTTCTGCCTAACGCGATATGGCGCGCGCCAGCGGACCTTGCTTCACTAGCAGATAGACGTGTGTCATGCAGGAAACTATCACCAATGGAGAATGCGAGTCCGGCGTGCCCCAGCGAATTTTTGTTGCAGCCAGCGCGGCCTAAATGTATTTCAACCAAATTTAAGAGATCTTAAAGTCCATACAATTTTATACTATTAAATAGAGAAACAGCACTATTTAAGGCAACAAAACAGCATAAATTTAACAAGCAAAACTTGTGAGGCCAGTTGGTAAGCAGCGGCCGCCAGGGGCGCTGCTTACCCTCCGACCAGCGCCGAACAGCACACCTCTCTTTCAGTTCTCCGTAGCTTTTAGTACGCTGCATACCCAACCAACAAATGTCGGCACATTCAGCACCTAGTTCCACGCTTACCAAACGTAGCGCGCATCAATAAAACACGCTTTTCAGAGCGGGCTATCATTTATACAGATGCAGCCCAAAACAGCCACATAGCCATGCCGTTTAAAACAACGCCAGAAAAAAAAATAAGTCGCCCAATTTGGCTATAAATAGCCCAATCTGGCGCCACTGCAGCGAGGTGAACTTGCCGCTTCGAGTGTGCTGCGCCGCTGCGCGCAGCAGACAGCGCGAGAGACGCGGCGAATCAGAAGGCGCGAGTTGGTCACGTGCGCTCACTGCGCCAATAGGCTCACGTGGTGGGACCTTTTTTCGGCGCGGATTTTCTGCACGAATTCCGAGTGGATGGAAACAAGCGCGGCGGAATATTCAAGAAAAAGCGCGGCTCGTTCGAATGACACCAAGATGGCTGCCGTACGGAACGTAGAACGGCAACTACATGGCGTTGAAAAAGCCCGTTTTTCACGCGTCCTTCGCTGAAAATTTAGCTCGCTGATGTCACATAAAACGCTGTCACGGCTAAAATACTGATCTGGGACGCATGAAAGTTGGCGAGGTTATGCATCAGTAGCGGCAGAATCCAAAAATAACATTTTCAAAAAATCGATTTTTTTCGCCACCATGCAAATTTTTGCATTACATTCTACAAAGTTCTCAACTAAGCCATTGTGCACGTTTAAAAATGTTGAATGATGCATGAGAGGCAGGGCCTCTGAAGGTAGTTCAATGCTGGAAAGCAGTTGATAAAAGAGTTTTTTTTTTTTTGGCTTAGCACAAAAATACACTGTGAACGTTGCAACAGTGCATGGAATCAATGTTCATGCTGCAGCCTGGTACAAGATCCTCGTTTAGCCTTCAGTACAACAACATGGGAAATACAGAACAAATAAAGCAGACCGTTTTTACATAATATGAGGCATGGTGTCTCGGACGCCAGTATGTCACCCCACCATGGTGGTCTAGTGGTTATGGTGCCAGACTGCTGACCCGAAGGTTGAAGCATAGAATCCCCGCAATGGCACCTGAATTTCCAGTGAAGGTGGAAAGGCTGAGGCCCATGTACTTAGATTTAGGTACATGGTAAGAACCCTAGGTGGTCAAAACCTCCGGAGCCCTCCACTATGGCATCCCTCATAATCAAATCGTGTTTTGCGGGTGTAAACCTCAGATAATATTATTATCATCATGCCACTGATGGCATAAATGAACGGTTCATTTTCAGTATGTCCTAAAACACCTTATGGGCCTCAAAAAAGGCATGGAAGATGACATAGTTTTTTGCTAAACATTAACACTGAGGGCCCTAGATGCAAATGTACTGTCTAGCCCAGCTTAACAATGCTGCACCAAACGTTTAAAGTAGCCACATAAGTGTACAGAGAATTCAGCTGTAAAAACTATCATGCAGCTATTCAGGTTGGCAGTTGATGTTTCACGGTGATGGAAATATCTTGCAACATAAACATATTTACAGGCCAGCACAAATTCTAGAATATGAGGAGTAAATGTGCCAAATTTCTATGCCACCTACAGAAAAGCTATTGCAACCCAATACAGAACTAGGCATGAGCAAAGTAAGAACAAGGAAAAATGGCAAAACGTGATATTAGGCAGCTACAAGGAAGCCATGGATTTGCCAGTCCTAAGAAAAAAAAAATTACGGCATATTCACGGGGTGAATGATGATGAATGGGCGAAGCTCCGGAGGGATTCATCGGTAAACTGTGAATCTTCCGTGTAATTCGCCCAGTCCATCATCATGTAAAGACGTGAGAAACGCTGTGTGTGTATATACACAAATCAACTTTTATTTGTTCTTAGACGATGGATGGCTTGCGATGTCCCTTGCCTCGCGCGCTCGCACATCGGGATTCTGTCTGCGAGCGCGCGCTGCTGCCGCCTTGCGCTCTCTCCGCTGTGCAGCCTTATCCATCCGGCGACTCCGAGCGCGCGCCAACAGCGAACGGATTTTATTACAACGCTCCCCCTAGCGTACCTCGCCGCACTAAATCGAACGATTGCCTTCAACCAATGACACGCGCCATATGTGACATCATTCCTATTTTATAAGATCTCGCGTCTTTCATCAATTACAAGTACCGCTTTCTAGTTTATAACATCTTGCATCTTTTCATCATCAGCTACAAGTACCACCATCTAGTAAACACTACAAGAATTAAACGAGAGGTGGCTACATACAGGAGACGGTACCGCCATCTAGTGAACACTGCAAGAACTAAACTAAAGATGGTTACATACAGGGGACGGTACCGCCATCTAGTGAACACTACAGGAACTAAACTAGAGGTGGCTACATACAGGCTACAGGGGACGCACAGCCCACGCCCTAAGGAGCTTCGCCCCTAAAAGAAAGAGTTTCATCTATGAAAAGTGTGACAAAAATCCGAGGAACCAGAAAGAAGGAGGTGCCACATTGAGAGTGATTGAAGTAGGAAATCCTAGCCCTATGTACTGCCTCAATATGAATAGCAACATGGGAGCGTGTGGCCTTACTACTTCAAATATTGCGCATGACTTCAACTTGCCCTCATTTCCTCGATTATGTTACTGTACTCTCACCTGGGTATGGTCCTAAACGAGAAAATATAGTTTATTTGAGGAAATGAGGTCAAGTTAAAGCCATACCTCTTTAAAGTAGAAAGGCCACACGCTGCCGTGTTGCAAGTGATATAGAGCGGGACTGTAGTACATGGCTCTAATGAAACTTAGCCGCTGGTACGTTATCTTGCACATTACTGCTAAGTTTATTGCAACATTTCACTTTCTGCTGCCCTGCCACTTTCCTTGGACGTCCTGTGAGCATTCGTACTGAGCCCCTCGGTAAGCCTGGCCTGCGTCTCGCCTGACTCGTTGGCTGCACTTTTATTTGCCTGCCATGCTTCCGGTCCACTGCATCAGCATGCTTTATCAATAGAAGTAGTGCGTCAGCACCACTCCTAGTTTTGATGTTCTTCAGATGGGAAATTGCATCTTTTAACAACTGGTCACTGGATGAGCTGCTGGTAGTTAGGGAAGCAATGTGTTGAAGCTCGATGAGAAACTATTCTTGTACCTCTGCTAGTTCCTAAAAAAAGTTTCAGTGCAATTTGCTTGTAATGCAAGCATTCGACAATCTTTAGAGTACATCACATTTACTTCATAAAATGTTAAGTTGTGCTTAATTTGTGCACAAAAATATCAGAAGCCCTGTTCCTTGCTTATCTGACATTATGAGAGCTACTAGTATGTATACAAGTGCAATTTTGTTTGTTCAAGAGGGTGACTTGCACAGAAGTGCAACACTATTATCATACCATGAATACATGTCATAAACACGAAGTATAGAACACAGTGTGCTGCATAAAAGTTGGCACATTGAGACAGCTGCGTAGCGCATGTGTTGGACTATGCAGGTCCCACTAAATAGACATGCGTGTACATATAAGGTACTGTTAGGATTCACACAATTCTTCACATTATGCAGAGTTCAAATAAAGTTGATTGTGGAACATTATGCTGTCCACAAACTGCGATTGCTGTCTGATATGTACCTTGGCTGACAGCCTTCAGAGGAAGGAGCACTAGTGGTGGAGTCGCTACTTTGGCGCAGCTCTAGCCATCCTCCATTTCCACTTCGTCAGGATGCACAGGGCCTTGTGGGGCAGGCAACGGAATGGGCTCTTGCTGGCTCATCGGCATGAAGTATGAAGGCTAGGGCATTGGTCACCTGCCGCCATCTCACCAAGTGACAGGCAGTCTTCTGGTCTGAGCACTGCATTGTTTGGAAAAGGCCTCCCAAAGGCTTTCTGCACGACAGCTTGGTGCTTGCAGAAAGCACTTAGGTTCCCTGTCCAGCAGCTGCATAGTGGGGTGCTAGCAATAACCTCATACGCTGGGAATTCGGATGAGCAGGGAATCCTGTTCATAGCATGATTGCCCAGGAAAACGATAGACTCCCGAGGGCTGTGATGTGATTGTGCGCATTTAAAAAGTGCGCCACTCTATCAGCCAGAAAAAGATGAATATAACGCTCGGTTGCGACACGTGTGGGAGTGAATATTTTGGTCCAATGAAGTCCCTCCACGGAGATTTAGGAGAGCCACTGGAGAACAGCGAAGCTATTGGCAGACGTGGCCGAGTCGGGACCGAGTGAAGAAGGTGGCCAGCAGAGCTCATGCATCAAGGTCTCAGCGGGCTCCCATTTGGACACAGACCTTCTTCTCGTCACCTGACGTGGGGCAGGCTGGTTCTGGTCTTCTGGCATTGACCAAGAAACGTCTCCGGCTTCGTGTGCGAGCTGCGGCTGCCGAACACCGAAAGGTCACCGACGTCAACTAGTCCGACGCTTCCTTCCATGCTAGTCAACCACGTTGGCAGTCGTGTCTGCGGATTCGCTAGGGAGCCACCGTACGAAATTCTCTCGTTCTTCGTAGCCAGACCGCTGTGCAACACCAAACAAAATGTGTGACGACGACGTGGCCGCTCTCGTGGTTGACAATGGCTCCGGCATGTGCAAGGCTGGCTTCGCCGGTGACGACGCACCCCGCGCCGTCTTCCCATCTATTGTCGGCCGTCCCAGACACCAGGGTGTCATGGTTGGTATGGCATAACCTGGTGACTAAAGCGTACTTCATCGCTGGTGTAAACAAACTTCTCTACCCCTCGAAACGCCACGGGAGCATCACAGTTTGGCAACCCGTTGAACGCAAAGGAATTCCAGCTTTCCTTCGTAGGTTCTGCAGTGCGGCAGAGTTGGTTGAAATCTCGGTAAATCTTGGGCTTTTCCAGTGTATAGCATATAATGGCCACGAAGTTTTCTTTCTTCATCACATTCCAGCGATGTGAAGGGTGCTGTTCACGTTTCACCTTATAAAGAGAGTCTGCTTTCTTCCATGCATCTTGGTATATCGCTTTTGCTGCACATTCTAAACTCAAAATTGTTTTCGCTTCACCGTGATTGAGTCTGCATGCTTCTTCGACGTAGCATAACAGTCCAGCGTGCTCAGTTGTCTCGACGTAGTTCGCCATGTTATCCGTTCAGCCCTGTCAGCAACGAACACGCGCGCACACATCTTACACAACCACTGAGAACCACCAAACAGCGCCTCGAGGCCTCCATGTTATCCGTCCAGGTCTGTTAGCGACAATCACGAGCGCACACATTGAATACGACCACTTTCAACCACCAAACAGCGGGTAGAGGTCTGCAATTAGCAACAGGGGGAGTGACTCTTTTACATTTAATAATGTCAGGTTGTGTAAAACTAAGAATTTTAAAACCTTTTTGCCTTTCTTATTAGTCTCCGTGCTTCCCCAAATTCGATGATTTGAGTTGAAGTCGCCCATTATTATCGTTTTAATGTCTGGAAATTTCTGTAAATTTTTTTTATTGCTGACATTGCCGGTTCGATGTCTTCGTTCGGCGGACAGTAGCAGTTGATAATTAACAATTCTCTTTGACATTTCTTTAGCTTGGCTGCTATTAGTTTTTGTTCTATGATAATTGGGAAACCGGTTATGTTTTCTTTGTGTTTTATGATTGCTGTCTTTCGGTCTTTGTTGTTGGCTATGACTTTATGCTTAGTGGAAATCCTATGACTTTGTTGTTGAGCGAATACGGTTCTTGAAGTACAGATATGTCGAATTCTTCTTCCTGTCGAAAATTTTGAATTGCCTGATTTGCTTAGAATGCCCTGCCTAAGTTTGCCTGGATTATTTGTATTTCTGAAAGGGATGGTGTTCCGTTCGTTGTGTGGGCCATGTTGTATTGTAGAAAAGTTGTTGTAGGGTATGTAAAGGGAATAATAAGTTAGGTTGATACCTAGTGCGCTAGTCTAGTAGAGCCAGAATTTTCCTCTTTTCGAATTCCACGCTGTCTTGGTAAACGGGGCATTGGCAAGACATCATTGAATGATCTTTGTCGCCTGGATAGCCCTCTCCCTCACAGACTTTGAAGAATGCTTTGTCGTGGCATTTATTCTGACTATGGCCCCCTCAGCCGCAGTTGTTGCAGCGGATTGGGCCCTGACAGTCGAATTGTGTACGCTCGTATTGTGCACACCTTGAACAGCGAGGAAGCGAAATGTGGTCAAACCAAGGACATCTACTCCAACCAATATTAATATGCTTCCTTTCCTTGAGTGCCGTTAGTCCTGCCTTATTAAGGACGAGGACCAGAATTGTTCCTTGTTTGCCCTACCATGATTTCCTGACCAGAATGTCTCCAGGATTGCACGCAAGGCCATCTTGCTCTATTATTCGTTCCAGGAGGGCGTCGTTTGTGAACTCCTTATCTACCCTAATTACCTTGATGTTGAACTTGTTCCGTTTTGGTTTGTTCACTTTTAGCTGTTGGAATTCGTTTCTTGCTGAATCCTCTCCAGCTTGCCAGATGATTCCTTTGAAGCCATGGTGAGGATTATCCCCTGTCTGCCTTCCCTCATGGTAGCATCAGCGAGGCCCTCATCAGTGGTGTTAATCTTCTTCTTTGAGTTCCTTCATCTTCTGTTTGCCCATTGTTTCGGAAGTCGGAACTAACGCGTAGGATTTCCGTTCTTCTGCCTCGACTGGAGGTTGAAGCTCTGTTTCTTTTTCCCTTTCTTGACGCTCGTTTTTTGATGTTGTTTTCTCCAACTCGGAGGTCTTTCCTTTTTGGTAGGCAATTTCTTGGAATTCTTCAATAATTATTTTCTTCAGCTTACTAACCTAACCCAACCGAACCTAAACAAACCTAACCGCACTCCTAAAGCTTTTGAAAACTAACCTAACCACACACGCCAAACTACAACCTTTAAAACTAACCTAGACTGTTCAGAGATGATGGTATCTATCTGTGTTGCCACTCCTTCTTGTCCTGTGCTTGTAGCAATTTTTATAAGGGCTTTCATGATGGCCTTGTCTGCCTTGGCAACTCTGGTGAGTAGGGTAGTCTTGTTTCTCCTCCTGGTGGTGTGGAGGGTACCCTTTGGTGGTCTTCCTTTAAAGCTGGTGATGTTGCAGGTCTTCTTCATATCGCTGACCTTCGTTGTCTGAAGGGTCGTCCCAGGAGTCTTTCGGTTCTTGATTCACCTGTGCTGATGAGGGCTCTCTTGCCTTATCCTCGTTGTCCTCTTCCTCATCTGTGCCGAACCCTGGGATAGTTTTCATAGTGGATAGAATCCTTCGTTTGACCCCGCACTGTGTCAGATTTTCTGAGTGTTCTTGCTTATTCTCCTTAGATTTCGACTTCTTGGTTGTTTTTCCTTTCCTGCGTTCATCGGCAGCTGTCTTCTGATGAGGAGTTGCCCGTTGAGAGGAAGGAGTTGTCTGCTGATTCATCCACTCGTTCCGAGACTTGTGACGTGGGTTTGTCTGCTGCGAAGAGGAGCTTGATTGTGAGTTCGGCATCTTCCTGAGCTGTAGGGTCCTTGACGAGCTTTCTTTGAGGTTTTCTTGGTTTGAATATCCTGTGTTTATCGACTAAAAGGTGGAGGAGCGGTTCCGGTGAGTTTATCTCGCTGTGGAAGCTGTTCCGTGAAATCTAGCTCGAACAGTGAGAGTAGTCCGGCAACATTGAAGGTGTCTTCTGAGTAAGTAGCTTTTTGGTGCTCAGTTGAATTGGGCGCTCGCGGTTTTTCCTACCACTATCTCCGCATTTTAACGAATTGATTGAGACCTGAATTGTCGTCCTGGAGTGTCTAGAAGCCGAGATATGACTCGTCCACAAAGTGGCTGGGTCCCACACAAGATGGCGGTCCCTATATGGTGATATAGTGGGGAAAAATTGCTTGTTCGTTTGTTTTCGGCAGTCAAATACTGGTTAGATTCAGCTCAGAACCAGAAATCCTATTTCTGCGTGATTAGATATTGTTACAGATATTTGTTGGGATCCTTTGCCTTTTGACTCAATTTTTGAACTCCAGGGAGCGGGCGCTAGAGTTCCCAGTCAAGATGGCAGCCCCCATAGTGGCGGATACACGTGGTAAACAAAGTTGATTTTCTGTGAAAAAAAAAAAAAAAAACGTTTTTTTCCCCGCAGATTCAAGCTAAGATGGTAGCGGCGAGGCTCCGGAACCGAAGTATTAGTCGTTGATTTCTCGAGTTGTAACTGGTTTGGGTGCCTATTCCGTGTCCCTCGAAGTGCTCCGAACCCTCATAAAACCATGCGAGCAAATTTAGAGTGTTACTCACAGGTTCGACGGAGATTTAGAGGTCCGAAGACTGAGCTGTTGTGGAGCCGCTCGCCTAACTCGGGCCCCCTGGTGGCAGTCGCAGTTATGGGACAGAACACGCAGTTACAAACAGGTTTGTGCAATGCTATCTCAACAATGCACGCCAAATTAGTATTTGCCTTCACTGCACCTTTATAGCTACTCTAAAGCGTGGCTGCTGAATTGCACAATGTATAGATGGTTGTGTCATCAGCCTAAGTGTGCATCTATTGCTTGTGTTGACTGTACTACTACTGTGTGCCCACATGTGGTTACGTGATGTGTCAAACTTTTATGTGTGCGGGTGTGTGCAAATCTACTGCCAACTTTAATTACAGAGGCCTTTGTGACACGAAGAAGGCACCTTTTGTCTTTGGCCTTTTTTTGTGTGTTTTAAGAAATGATACTACTACTTGGTCTGACCAAGAAATCTCAGCCGGTCAGATCATGAGAAGTACATGTAACCAATGGTCAGCTGAAGCATTGAAATAGATAGTGATAGGTGAAAAGTGCAGCTGAGGATGCCAGCAAGTTCGGTTTGAGCATGCAAATGAATAAATTTGCGGGACTGAACGTAACTGTGTCGAGCAGCAGATAATGCATTGGAGATCATTGGGAGAAGCCTTCTTCGGGCAGGTGAGATAGACTTAAAGATTAAAGTTTATCAAGTCATAACCAATGGTTTATGGTGTTGAAGGTTTTCATCAAGTTGATGAATGCAAATTCTACAATCAAACTACTGTGAATTGGTGTTCAGCTTTCTCTGTTAGAGTAACTGGTGTCATTTTCTCTGTTAGAGTAATTGGTGCCATTGCAGTGGAATGTTCTTGGTAAAATCCTAGGCAATGAGGTGATGAAAGGTAAAATTTATTCCAGTAGTGCATTAATGAAGCATGAAATAGCTCTTCAATTTTTTTTATAAATGAAAGGAAGGATAAAAATTTACCTGTGTTTTCCTACACAAGTCTGCCCATATTTCATTAAAATATATTTTCACTTGACTAAAGTTTGACGAACCAAGCAACTTGACTAATGTCGCTGCAAATCAGCTGCATGTGAGTGTGCCAAGATTGTGGTAGTGCTTTTCATTGCGAAGGAGACAGTGCAACAGAAAATGTGTCTGTTGAACAGACGTGGTGGTTGAAAACATACAGCCTTATATATGCTGCAAGTTTTGCTCTGCTGTTATTCCTACATACTTCTGTCTTTAGTGACATCACTTTGAAATTGCAGGGCGCGGGTTCGAATCCCGGCTGCGGCGGCTGCATTTCCGATGGAGGCGGAAATGTTGTAGGCCCGTGTGCTCAGATTTGGGTGCACGTTAAAGAACCCCAGGTGGTCTAAATTTCCGGAGCCCTCCACTACGGCGTCTCTCATAATCATATAGTGGTTTTGGGATGTTAAACCCCACATATCAATCAATCACTTTGAAATTGAAGCAGCAACACAAAAATACAACTTCTATAAAATGCAAGCAAACATTAAATAGAGGATTTTTGCTTTTGTAAAACAGACTTGAGATAGGAGCTCAAGTGATTTTACTAGTTGCTAAACAAAAGGTTCTTCAGCAACACTAGCGTTTTTTTTTTTCATGCAAATTTTTGCATTACATTCTACAAAGTTCTCAACTAAGCCACTGTGCACGTTAAAAATGTTGAATGATGCATGAGAGGCAGGGCCTCTGAAGGTAGTTCAATGCTGGAAAGCAGTTGATAAAAGAGTTTTTTTTTAGCTTAGCACAAAAATACACTGTGAGCATTGCAACAGTGCATGGAATCAATGTTCATGCTGCAGCCTGGTACAAGATCCTCGTTTAGCCTTCAGTACAACAACATGGGAAATACAGAACAAATAAAGCAGACTGTTTTTACATAATATGAGGCATGGTGTCTCGGACGCCAGTATGTCACCCCACCATGGTGGTCTAGTGGTTATGGTGCCAGACTGCTGACCCGAAGGTTGAAGCATAGAATCCCCGCAATGGCACCTGAATTTCCAGTGAAGGTGGAAAGGCTGAGGCCCATGTACTTAGATTTAGGTACATGGTAAGAACCCTAGGTGGTAAAAACCTCCGGAGCCCTCCACTATGGCATCCCTCATAATCAAATCGTGTTTTGGGGGTGTAAACCTCAGATAATATTATTATCATCTTGCCACTGATTGCATAAATGAACGGTTCATTTTCAGTATGTCCTAAAACACCTTATGGGCCTCAAAAAAGGCATGGAAGATGACATAGTTTTTTGCTAAACATTAACACTGAGGGCCCTAGATGCAAATGTACTGTCTAGCCCAGCTTAACAATGCTGCACCAAGCATTTAAAGTAGCCACATAAGTGTAAAAAGAATTCAGCTGTAAAAACTATCATGCAGCTATTTAGGTTGGCAGTTGATGTTTCACGGTGATGGAAATATCTTGCAACATAAACATATTTACAGGCCAGCACAAATTCTAGAACATGAGGAGTAAGTGTGCCAAATTTCTATGCCACCTGCAGAAAAGCTATTGCAACCAAATACAGAACTAGGCATGAGCAAAGTAAGAACAATGAAAAATGGCAAAACGTGATATTAGGCAGCTACAAGGAACTCATGAATTTGCCAGTCCTAGGAAAAAAAAAGGAAGAGTTTCATCTATGAAAAGTGTGACAAAAGTCCGAGAAACCAGAAAGGAGGAGGTGCCACATTGAGAGTGATTGAAGTAGGAAATCCTAGCACTATGTACTGCCTCAATATGAATCGCAACATGGGAGCGTGTGGGTTCACTATTTCAAATATTGTGCATGACTTCAACTTGCCCTTATTTCCTCGATTACATTACTGTAGTCTCACCTGGGGATGGTCCTAAACGAGAAAATATAGTTTAGTTGAGGAAATGAGGTCAAGTTAAAGCCATGCCTCTTTAAAGCCCTAGCGAAAATTCTGATAGAAAAACTGATAGGCTATCAGTTTATTGACAGCTGTACCAGTCTATAGGTGTACCAGTGTATAGGTATACCAGTGTATAGGTGTACCAGTGTATAGGTGTACCAGTGTATAGGTGTACCAGTCGATAGGTATACCAGTCTATAGGTGTACCAGTCTATACGTGCACCAGTATATAGGTGCCCCAATCTGTTTAGTAAAAGCTCATAAGCGCATTGGTGCATGCTAAACCGACTGGTGGGTTCGCCACTGCATTAGAGCGAGCTGGACGGACAATAAAAGTGAACCCAAAAAATCTGACAAATTTCTTTTATTTTATGCTTCATGAACTAATTCTTGGACTTCATGAGGTCGTTAATTTTGTTCGCGAGCGCCTTGTTCAAAATCTTCATCTTTGCACTCACTTCTCCAATTGGCGCTGAGTTCTTCAAATAATGACTGAAGAAATCTGCATGATCAAAAACGAAGCGTAGTATGGACACTTGTTTGGTGACAATTATGTCGAAACAGAGGAGTAAATATGACAAAGAAATAAATACGAGTGCTATCACTGTCTTTCTTTCAATTTTAATTATTTTGTTAATTCTTGCATAAAAGCGCCCAACTCCAACAGGCAAAAATACGAGGCTTGAAGCCTTAGTAGTTACAACACAAGTTGGCTGTGGAACCTAGACTGAATTTACTGATATGCACAAGCATGGAGCCAATCAATTCATAAATTTTGGGCAAACTGGGAAATTTTACCTACCAGAAAGCACAGTGTATCTTTCCTTGTCTAAGGGAGGTTTAGCCTCTCCTTTATTGCGGTTGCAGGCTGCCCCAGTGACGGAGCGCCCGACTAGGCCTGCGGTGGAGAAAATGGCCACAGCCGCCTCACGCACAAACCAAGTTTCACTTTTCGTGCTCATTAGACGGCTATAAACGCCCTCAGATATGGCGATTCCTCTGCCCAGTTGCACCTATAAAACAAATTGAAGATAATGTGTACACAACAGTATGTCAATACACATTCCCTCATTTCTGCAGACACACTTATGACAAAGCTTACCCGCAGAGTTTTACAATACCTCTCCATTAGTGGGCACATAAGTGACAATTTGCCCTGGCAACTGTTCACTGTTCTCACACCCACTTGCGGAGACCACTCGGTGATCAAAACCATCAGTGCTGCCCCTCGTCATAGTGGCGGTGCGTGGCGGCCGCACGGCCACGGTTTCTGGTGGCTGGACGGCGGCGGTACATAGTGGTTCAAAGGTAGAAGTGCACGGTAGTGCGAAAGGCGCAGCTTCTTTTAAAGATGTTGGCCTGTGGCTGCAGCACTCGCACAGCACGAGCTTTTTTTCTGTGATAAAAATGCAGAGCATGCAGAAAAAGGAACTGTATCACAACCTTATTACAGTTGCATCCTAGGTCTGACTGAAAAGACTAGGGTGCACAACCTAGCAAGGCCAAATAACATGACAAATATTGCATGCAGAAGAGATACCATGTGAAAGTAGAATAATAGGCTGGGTGTTACGTTTCTAAGTCATGCTGTGATTATCAGGGACACCGTAATTGAGGGCTTCAGAAATTTTGTCCATGTGTTCTTTGACGTACACCAAGCTGCGACAGTATGGAAAAGCATACTTGCAAGTGATTAGGATGTGTGCATCACTGGGAAGTTTGAGATATAAGCTTAGGTTGCATTCTGCTTTACAGCAAAACTGTATGATCGACATAAGAAAACTGCAACGTAGTGATGTATACAACTGTAGCAACAGTGCATGAAAAGAATTTATAAGGAAATCACCAAACCTGTTTAGAAAATTTTGTTGCAAAGAGCCTCTTCAAGCATTCTAATGCGCTCCAATAGCTTGGCGTTTTCCGCCCTGAGCAAACTGACATCTTCTTTGAGACGTTCTGCCTCCGTCTTTTCTTTGCCAGCATCACCAAACAGGAGGTCTCGATTCCTTTTCTTGAAGTGCTTATCAACAGCCTTCTTTTTCTGCTGAACAGTCGCTTGATGTCGTGTTTCCTGCAAATGCATAGCCAACCCAAAATGCAGTAAAACCTTGTTAATTCGAAGTCACTGGGACTGCGAGAAATCTTTGAATTAAGTGGGCTTTGGATTAACAGAACATACAATCAATGGGGTGCAAGGAACTTGCAATTCTTCAAAGCAATCAGGGCTGATTCTTTACTGTGCTGGCTAGCTTGCGGCTCCAAAGGTTATGTTTTCCTGCAATGCCTGGTCTTAAACACGAAGAAATGGTGAGCTTCCTTGCTGCCACCAAAAAAAAAAAAAAAAAAAAAAACGCAGGCGTAGTAAACAAAAATGCGTGCCTGCAGAAAACAATATGTGCTTCACTGCAATAGAGGAATGACAAGCGGGCAACAAGTCACCTAGTCCTCGCTGCGTCAGCACGTCATCGATCCGACTATTCACCAATTCTCCCTGGTAAAATAAAGAATTGAATGATGGCCAGTGTGTCGAAATTGGCGATGTTTTGGCTGAAAAGCATGACCATTGAAGCTTTTGCGCTAGTTTTCGAAGTAGGCGTTGCAAGCAAGAACTCTGCCAGCAGTGCAAGTGCACAAATTGCTGGAGCGACCGGCATTTGGAGGTTCGTATACATTGCGAATTCCGCCAAACTGCCCTTCATTAAATTTCTTTACAATCCCAGAAAGAATGGGTAAATCATAACGTGCTGAGGTTGCAAGAAACGAGCGACATAATGCCCACGCGTCACTGCCACTGCTTTATTCCAGTGAAACACGTTTTTTTTTTTTTCCGCACGCGCACGTTTAGGTTGACCACGAGACCGTTTTTTTTTTTTTTCGCTGGAAGTGGCGATCGAGGCTGGAGTGCTGAATTTAGCTGCCGCTCATTAGTATCACTACGTGGCATTGCCATTTGGCTCTTGAGAGCACTTGTTTTCACCTGTTTGCGGCGAAGTCGGGAATTGGCACGTACATGGCACCCAAAGTTATCCCATTAACCGGACTGGTGCAGACCGCCGCTTCTAGATGTCCGTTCAGACTTACATTGAAAAATACAGGATCGCAGAAATATTTGAATTAAGCGGGATTTCGAAATAACTTAGTTCAAATTAATTTTCACAGCTTATGGTTTGAACAAGGCGCACGCATTGTCGTGCATCCCATCCAGTCAATTGTATGAAAAAAGTGGCAAAGCGGCACTGATACTTCGTTATAAGAATAACATATAAGTAGCTATTCGACATATTACAACTTAATCACCACCTTCAAGAGTAAATGTGACTGTACCGGCGCACGTGCGTATAATGTATACATATATGTATATATTAGAGCATCGCTGCTCCGTGCCCGACTCGGCAGGTCCATATCAAAGCTGGCTCTCCGTAATAATCACGCCGCTAAGTATCACATCGGCTGCATGTGAAAGATTGAACCTACTTCTTCAAACGACAGATCCTCCACTTCTGAACTGCAGCTTTCAGACGAGTCACTCTAAGGTCTTTGAGGAATAGATGTTCGCTTTTCCGTAGCTTTTCGAGCATCGTCCTCGGTTTCTAAAAAAAAAAAAAAGATCAGTGGATAACTTCAGGCTGACTGCTTCCTCCTTTTCTTTTTGAATGTGGAAAAGAAGAAGCACACTCACCGTAAAGCCTAAT